>NC_133576.1:38422323-38730913 GCF_964106895.1 Numenius arquata | reverse complement strand
TTTTTTCAGAGCACTGGGAAGATTTCTCCAGTTTCCCCCACCCTGCCCCCAGGACCAAGCCCAGGGTCTCACTTGAGGAAGAGGATGGATCCGTGCCCCAGTTTCCCCAGTTTGGAACTGGTTTGGGGCACCTTTGGGAGGAGGAGGAGGGCTCCATGCCCCAGTTTCCCCTCTGAGGGCAAAGCGGGGTTCCCTTGCGCAGGGAGGGGGGGGTGATCCACCCCCCCAACTCCCCCCCCCTGTGCCTCAGTTTCCCCTTGTCCCAGGACAGACCCCCCCCCAAGGGCTAATTCCACCGGGGGACCCCACCAGCAGCTTCCAGTCTCCCCAGTTTAACCAGTTGAACACTAACCAGGCTCTCAGGGCAGGTGGGGTGCTGCATCCTGGAGGCAGGGGGGGCTGACTGTGACCCCCCCCCCGCCCCATGTCTCAGTGTCCCCTGGGGCCCCTGAGCTCAGTCCCCACCGACTTTTGGGGCTCCTTGCACTTTTATTTCCTTTAAAATCTCCGATTTTGGGGTTTTTTAGGATTAAAAAAAAATAATTTTGGGGTTCTAATTGACAAGCGGCTGAATATGAGCCAGCCGTGTGCCCAGGTGGCCAAGAAAGCCAACGGCATCCTGGCTTGTATTAGAAATAGCGTGACCAGCAGAAGTAGGGAGGTGATTGTGCCCCTGTACTCAGCACTGGTGAGGCCACACCTGGAGTACTGTGTCCAGTTTTGGGCACCTCAATACAAGAGAGATATCGAGGTGCTGGAGCGAGTGCAGAGGAGGGCAACGAAGCTGGTGAAGGGCCTGGAAAACAAATCATATGAAGAGCGGTTGAAGGAGCTGGGACTGTTTAGTATGAGGAAGAGGAGGCTGAGGGGAGACCTCATCACTCTACAACTACTTGAAAGGACACTGTAGAGAGGTTGGTCCTGGTCTCTTTGCACAGGTAACTAATGACAGAACGAGAGGGAATGGCTTCAAGCTCCAGCAGGGTAGGTTTAGACTGAACATTAGGAAAGAATTTTTCACAGAAAGAGTGGTCGGGCATTGGAATAGGCTGCCCAGGGAGGTGGTTGAGTCACCATCCCTGGATGTGTTTAAGAGACATTTAGATGTGGTGTTGGGGGATATGATATAGGGAAGAACTTTGTAGTGTAGGGTAGATGGTTGGACTCGATGATCCCAAGGGTCTCTTCCAACCTGGATGATTCTATGATTCTAAGATAAAAAGCTGCAATGAAGTGCATTTTCTCTAGTCCTGTTTCTAAAACTCACTGCATTACAACTTTTCCCAGTGGTAGGATAACTGGCTCAATTTCCCTTGCTGGGGTGTGCTATAAGCCTTTGGCTTTATAGTTGAGCTACTTTGAAACTGAATTATTATCTCATTAAAATGTAAGCATTAGCACTTAAGAGAAGTACCAAAAATAAAAGTGGCCTTTATCAAAATGATCCCATTGGTTAACTGTAGCATTGTTTCCAGCACTTTCAAAATTAACAAAAATAAAAAGAAGCTCAGTGGGATCCTGAGTCTTCTTCAAAGAGCAAATTAATCATTACCTTAATAAGCATATAAAGTATATTTTGGAAAAATTGGCAAAAGGAACTTTTTCGTAGCTAAGAAAATGTGAAGCAAGGTAAGAATGGGGCTCATGGACAAGACTATGCATATATATATATATATAGTGTTTATATATATATGTATATGTACAACATTCAAGGGGAATTGGATATGACAACTATGGAAGAAAAAAGTATCTGTGGCTTGGAAATGCAGTTAGCTTTATAAAGGAAGCCAGAGTGTTTTCTGTGCACTTGTGTTGGATGGCCAACTAAAAACCCACTTTAAACACAGCACTCTCAAGTTGATGTCTGAGGTTTACCGCTGTATCCTAGCATCTGTGTTTTGAACAAGCTTGAGTAAGGGGTACAGGAGATCACAGAATCACAGAATCTTAGTGGTTGGAAGGGACCTTTGAGATCATCGAGTCCAACCACATTAAAAAACCAACCAACCAAACAAAAAAACCCACAACACACAAAAACAAACAAACAAGCAAACCAAACCAAACCAAACCAAAACAAAAAAAAAATGCACCCACCAACTAAACCCCACACCCACAACCTCACACACAACACCCCACCACAAACCAACAATCCCAGGCACTAGAGCATGCCCTGAAGAGCCACGTCTACACGTTTCTTAAATACCTCCAGGGATGGTGACTCCACCACCTCCCTGGGCAGGCTGTTCCAGTGCCTGACCACTCTTTCAGTAAAGTAATTCTTCCTAATATCTAATCTAAACCTCCCCTGCCACAGCTTCATACCATTTCCTCTGGTCCTGTCGTTATTCCCTTGGGAGAAGAGGCCAACCCCCGCTTCTCTACAGTTTCCTTTCAGGCCAAAGCCCCCACAAAAACAAATTTCTGCCACAGGAATGATGTTTATTTGAGTTATATCCATTTAAACCTGGTCACATTCAGATGAGATGCAAACCTATCACTCATTTCTACATTCCTCCTTGGGATTAAGTGGGGAGGTGAAATATGGTGTCTTTTGGAAGTACTGCCTCCAAATCCTAACCCACATACTACTCACCTTTCTCCGCTGATGCACAACTGCTAGCACTTACCTTCTTGCTCTAGGTCAGAATAAAACCCCATGTAGTCTTTCTGTCAACATCCATGGCTTTAGACTAAGCACACACAGTTAAAATTGTATCATAAAAAGGCTTCTGCTTTTGCAGCTTCTGCTGCAAATAACTTCTTCTGCTGTTTACAGCTACAGAGTAAGTCTGGGGTAAAGAAGAAAAGTAGAAATTGTTGAGTGTTGTTTTGATGCTAGGTATACAATTATTGCATACCAGCTTTTTCTTTATAGCCATATTATGAACAAAATGAATTAAGAAGATTAAAAATAAATTTGGAACTAGTGCCTGTTACAATTGCAGTCTGATTCACAGAAAATTCCTGGAAAGCCTGTATAATTGCAGTAGATGAAATAACAGACCTCTGCCAAAAAGCAAAGATATTTTTATTTGCAATAGATAGATAATGACAATTCTTACTGGATTGTACTATATACCCCTGCACTGTGCTTGGGTCATCAAAGCAACAATTAAAGGTATCCTGGTTTCTAAATCCTAAGAATTAACAATTGTTGCAGACGATGATCCAATGACATCTTTACTTTGACCATTGTGTAAATTACATTTGCCTGATTGCCACAGGAGAAACCAAAGAGTGTTGCTTACAGCTATTGGCAAACTCTGATTTGGACACGGGAAAAAACATATTTAGGAAATATTTGTTAAGAAAACTCTATACTAAGTCAGAAATCACTTGTCTGATGCAGTAATGATCCATGCATCAGTCCATTACCAGGCCTCCATTTCTCTGACCAAGATGAAATTTCCACACTCTCCTTGCAGAAAATTAATTTTCTGCAATCTGCATTGTACTGAACTTGAGTACAACAAAAGAACCTGAAGTAAGAGCTCAATTTGAGGAAACAGGATTGCAATGGGAGAAGTGTTTTATTTTCCTTCTAGAATCGCCTGGAACAGAAAATTCAAGCTGGAGTAGGCACAATCTCTGCAAAACTCAGAGAAATCGATCAAACTCTTGAAGGATGTTGCCTTCCGATATGTCACTCTGCTTTTCTCCATTGTATGGTGCTCTGGTCAGTGATGCCTTAGGGTGAATTGGGTTTTTGTGTTTGTTTCTTAAGTGAAGACACCTAACAGGATCACTTTTTGCTAGTGACCCAGTGCTACCCACCTCCAGATCATAAGTGGGGCTGCACTGATTTACAAAAGTTGTATATAAACCTGAGCTGTTGTGTAGTGTGAAGGCATGTTACCTGGATCTGGAAACAGATACCCTTTCTGTAAAAAAAAAAAAATGTGCGTTTATCAAATGCTGGTTTGTCCAGTACTTGTGTTTCTTTCTAGGACTAGAAGAAAAAGTAGATGACCATTTTAACACAAAAACTCTAAAAAATACTTTTTCATTTCTAGTTTGCAAGAAAAATTGTGTTGCCTCTGCCAGGATAAGAACCCCATAATAATCCTACAATTTGTCACCTTGGAGGGATTACTGCAATTCACTGTATTTCAAAGCTGAATGAGAAGACAATGCACATGCCCTGGGTTGGTCCAGAGGGCAGCTGTCTCCTCCCTCCATGGTTTGGGCTGCTGCAGGCATGTCAAGCCACAGTTGCGCCCCTTGTCTGGCCTTTTGTTAGAGCCTGATGCCAGTTTGCAATTTTAATCTCCTAGCATGGCTGGCATATATGTGCCAGCAATTGAAGTTCAAAGTGCAGTAGACATGGCAGGAAGGGGGATTAGCACTGGTAAGTGCCTCTAGAGGAATCATCCAGTGCTGCTCCATCTGCTTCATGCCAAGGCAAGAACTTGCCTCTATGAGAACAGGATTGCCCTGGGACCTGGTCACAGCTAGAGCTGGAAGTCAGGGTCTCCTTGTCTCTCCCAGATGTAAGACATCACCTGGGGGTGGTTTCTCAGCTCTGTAAGAACATACCTACTCCTATACAGGGTTCATAAAAGCAAAAATTACATTTTAAAAAGTGGTCAGGCAGTGGTAACTTCTTAAAGTGGTGATGCTGAATTTACTTCCTACAAAATGAGTAAGTGTGGATTAACAGACAAAGAGTGAGGTCCATTAAAACTGTGGATTTTTGATGCAAAAATCATCACATCATCTGCAGATACCTGGGAAAATATAAGTCATGAAGACCAGGAAAAAATTTATGGCAAATGAGATGGAGTGTTCTCACTCTACCTGAAGAAAGTTCCCAAGGAAGAGATGTTGACCGTCTTTAAGCAACACTGTGCATTTCTCATTTTCCAAAATCTTTTCATTTTCTACTGTAGATATAACAACTCACATACAGGTGACCTTCTGTTACCACAGGAAAACTACCACCAACCTAAATAAAACACTCTTCAGAAACAAAGAACACAGATGAACTATTTATCTATGTAAGAATGAAAATACAAAAATGAACTCCCTCAATTTAGCCCAAAGTGGACTTTTACTCAAAAGGTGAGAAGAGTTAGAGACTGAGGCTCATAAATTTATGAATAATTTCATTATTACTGATGATTTGATGTAGAAGGTGCTAGAATACAACAGTATTGGGTGGCAAAGTGAGACAAATGATGAAGAAAATGCTGTCATTCCAGATGTAAAAAATTGCAGTACCAAATTACTGGTTATATTCAATTTGCATGAAGTACATTTGATTAAAATCTTCCCCAAACTGCAGATATTTCAAATAAAACCAAAAAAGAAAGCAACTTTGTGAATGAGAAACCAGTAATCACATCGATGGATTTACATTTCAGAATGAGTTTGACTTACTGCCATATCCCCATCAGAAAAAAAATTCAAATTACTAATCCAAAAGCATACATAGTCAGTCTTGCAAGCAATAACAGACATGCTAAAGGTGCTCTAAGAAGTGCAACATTTTTGAAAGGTTTGGATGCATAGCAAGCAATTATTGACTTCATTGAGTGTGCAATAACTAAAGACATTAGCAGTGCAAACTGGATGAATATATGCTAAAGTAAACACTGCAACTTCTAAAAACAAATGTTTGATATTAGTTTTTCAAAGGTCATGTTAAGCTACAGTGCAAGGACAGATTATACTAGAATTGAGGCAAACAGTCCTAACAGTCACCGAAATCAATATATTTTCACTGATCCCTTTAAGAGCTGCAGTTTAGAGGCTGGTGGAAGACGTGGGATTCTGCGCTGAGCAAGATGGTAACCAGAGCTGCCAAACTGTTAATTCCAGCCAAGGAGTGGTGGCTGAGGTTTGTGCTCTGGAGTGGTAAAACACAGGAACAAATCCTGTTCTAGCATAGGTGGCCTTCAAGTGCAAACATTTAACTCTTTAATTCTTCCAGACTTTCCAGAGACACATGACAAGTCAAGAGTAAATGAAATGCTCCTGTTGCCTTTTTCTAAAAAGAAAAAACTTCTCTAGCTTTTTGTTGAAAAGCAAAAGCACTTGTTTATTTGAAATATCTGTCATTTTATGTCTACAGTTATTAGGAGAACAGAGGTGTGAAAGAAGAGGAGGAACAAAACCAGCTGACTGGCTCATCAGAAGATGCTGTGAGCTGCATTAAAAAGAGAACAAATGAAGTATCATGTTCTCTCTCTGGAGAGGCAGATGGGGTCTATGCTGGCGTAGAGGGAGACATCAGCTGTTTCTAATGGTGCTGGGGCCAGCTTATATGTTGTTATATTGCTATACTACTAACATATTATGTTTTCTTAGTTGGAATGCTAAAAAAAGTGCTTAGTCTTTTATAGAACAATGAGCAGATAATTAGAGAAACCAGAAATGATAGTAATTAGAAAAGCTTGTTTTAAAAAGAGTTCAGCAGCACTTCTGTCAACCAGCTGGCAACCTCTGGAAATTACTAAATGATGCTTCTTTAAGGCTGCTCTCTAAAATCCTGCTTTGTTTCTTTCAGCCCTTTGCTTGACTGACAGTGCAGACTCAATTAAACATTGATTAGACCAAAGGATGCCACTGTTTTTATCTTGGAAGTCTGTGTCTTGCTAGTAGATGTAAAAACCCAACATTATTGTGGGGTTTCTGTTTCCCAAAGTACCTTTTGAAATAACGATGTTTTTTTCAAGTGCATTATATGTACTTGTTCCAAAGGCCACCGGAACAGCTGAAAAAGGTAACAGTAGAAAGCGAAGTCAGAATCATACCACAAAGCAAAGGGAAGACAAGTTTTCTTAAGCTAAAGCAAAATTTCTAGAGTAGAGCTTGGAACAAGCATTCCTTCTGTACTGCGAGCCCACGTAAAATCTGCATTTTTGTAGGCATACTCTCTTTTTGACCACAGACAAAGGGCCAGTTTTTAGGAGGCATATTTGCATATGCTGTGTGTGTAAATGTACTTTAAACAGGCAGAGAATATTAAATCTGACTCTGAACAGAAACACGTTCTGAAATCTCTCTTGGCTTTCTCTGACTGCTATTTCACAGCCAAAAGCTGTAATAATATTTTTGTTTATAACCCCCACCCCACTTCAAAAAAGTCCTTATCAAGCATTCTTTGTAGGGAAATGAAAAGCAACATAGGTTTCTCTCTTAGGCATTTACTGTCTTTGTTGCTCCATTTAACTTTTTAAAGAAGCTGTATAAGGATTGTCAGCTTGTTTTTAATTCTGTCTACTTCATCTATTGGTTTACTACATAATTGTCTTCAGCACAGACATAGTAAATTTGATGTAAAATCAGCCTCTGTGAGACCAGCTACACCATAGAAAACATCAGTGTGGTGTTATTGAGTACTTCAGGAGATGTCTTTTGCATGCTTACTTAGAAAAATTAAGTCTCAGCAAGAAGAAAAAGTTGAAGTGACATACAGTTGTAACCATCTTATGAATGATTTATGTTCTTGTTTTGCCACAGATTTCATTTTTACTTACACAGAACTTATCAAACACGATGTACAAAACCAGCATTAAATGGAATGAGTCACAGAGCATTCAGGGAGGAACTTTCCCAATACTGCAGAAGAACTGATGAGCCTTCGGGTTTATTTTTTGTTTGTTTTACAGCGGTCTAAATGCCACTGCCCATTTTTCTGCATGCACTGAAAGTGTAACTAAGAGACAGTTTTAGCCCAAAATGTTTACAGTCAGAGTTTCAGATGAGGGACACTGAATACAAGAGAAAGGGAGCACATGAGGTAGCAGGAAGGGAGCATGTGAGGTAACAGAGGCACTTGTGTAGAGTAGCAAAGTCAAAGCTGTTGTGGTTCAAGGCACAGCAGATGCCTAATCATTACACGTACCCTATGGCCTGAAGGAGAGGTCAAAGGATGGTGAATGAGGGAGGTAAGGCTATTGAGATGCAATTATCTTTACACTAGTTTTAATTTGCACACTTTAATCTGCGTAGGCTTTCTGTCTAAGTAGTCCTCCATCACCACGTTGCAAGGCACAGTGATTGCAGGCAGGCTCAGATTTACTGGTTGGGTAACACAACCAAATTAGACAGAAGGGATAGAGAGATCATGCTGGAGCAAAGACAGCACCTGACCTCCACTAACTGTCTCCTAGGTATGAATTTTTTGTTTTTCCTCTGTTTCTGAGGATCCTGCACCATGAGAGGGAGTCTTTGGAGCCCATGGGCAGCTGCAATACACACTTGTCTGCAAGGGCAGAGGAACAGCAAGGGAGGTCAAACAGCAGTGAGTACTTCCCAGGGTGGTCAGGGATCAGGTTGAAATCATTTCAGACAGGTCAGGTGGCATGGGCAAAGGACACAACCAGGCAGTGCTTTGCGGCAGACTGGAGGTGAGCTAGGTCCTGCGTGTGGGCTGCTCGCTGGTATCAAGACACTGTTTGGGCTTTCTGGATACATAATGAAAATGTGACATGAGAAAAGATATCTGCCTGTTGAAAACTGATGTGGGGATACAGTTACCAGCTGTTGTAGTTGTCACAGGAATCATCACTTCCCCTTTCTGTGTTCCCTCTTTGAAAGATTTTGTTTTTTGCCTCCATTCTTATAGAAATTGCAATGATGTGGTTGTGCTGTCCATATAAACGTATCTGTTAGCGTCCCCTAAAAAATACTGAATCTATTAGCCAGTTTCAACTGCATTTGAGGGAGAATTTTTTTCCAAGTTTCGTAAATCTCAGTGGCTGGTAGAAAGAGAAAGTCCTATTAATCCTGGTTTCGGAGGAGAAAAGCAGCACCACAAGATCAATTATACTATTACACAACAGAGAAACCATATTAAAAGAAGTGGGTTTATGAATACTCCAATTGCAGGAAGGTTTTTGATAAGAGCTGGTACTTCAAGTCCTAGGGAATACAACCGCTTCACAGCAGTTCAACTGGAAGCAGGATTCATTAGGTTGGAACTACTTATTTTCTTCACTGACCCATTGGTGCTCGTAAAATGAGAAGTGCTGTGGTTTCAGAGTATCCTAGGACAGCAAAGAATGACATTTGAAGCCCTGGAAAGTAATGAGCTGGACATATTAGGCATTCTGCAAAATTAACGTGAACAGGACAGCCGCTGAATTGAGAATTTGTGGCCTGATCAGAAAAATCAACAGGATCCTGAACTTTCTCGGGTCACCTGTAAAAATGTCATAAGGAAGGCTAAAGAAGTTATTGAAGGACAACTTTCAAAAAGCATAACATTTTTTTTAGCCACAGCAGTTGCAGGACATCTGCCAGAAGATGTAAAGACCTGATAAAGATAAGATAAAAAGATAAAAAGAATGAATGCTCAAGTAAGATAAGTACAGAGCAGAGAAATGAAATTATCTTTCTGCATCTGTTCATCATGGAAAAGCTTAAGGCATTTCCCATGCTGAACGTATTTATGGGGATGCGCCAGAGGCTCTTTCTCAAATAAGAGCATTGGACAAGATCAGAAATCAAATGAATGGAAAGAGCAGACACAAATCTCTCGGACCAGGTGGAGCTTCTAAGGAACTTAATGATGAAACTGTGATGTGAAACTGCTTGCATGAGACTGTCTCCATATCACAGAACTGCAGGGTAGCTGGTGGGACCTTGTGTGAAAGAGGAGTGTGATCAGAAAGCCTGACACCTCCACCAAGCCAGCCTGGTCAAGCTAGACTAAAAAGAATCAGTGGGTACTGGGAAAGCTCAGCAGAGCTTTGGCAAAGGGAAGCCAGGCCTTACAAATCTTTTTGGATGGAGGCCTCAGAAAGTGCCAGTGAGCACGTACACCAGGAACAGCCTGCTGATGAGGCTGGCACAGATTTACAAAAGGAAAAAATTTCCTTGCCAGTGGCTCTTCAAGAAGCCAAGCAGACACCAGATGGGAGGGGAATTTTGCATGCCTGGAGATCCACTGAAAAATATAGGAAACAATAAGTAGGAATAAATGGCTGGTTTCACTCTAGCGAAGGTCATCAGTGGAGGCCTTCCAAAATGAGATGGGAAAAAAACAAATAGGGAGATGGCAAAAGTTGCTTATGTTAGTAGCTAGCTTTATCCTAATGATACAAATATTTCCACCTCCTAGAAAGCTCCTATGCCATATTCTCCCATAATTGCTAAGTTACATTGGGCATCCTTAAATGTCCTCAGAAACAGAAGCCAAAACAAAGCATTTTGAGGCACAGTGCTTTGTCATTTCTCCAAGGCACAGTACAGTCTCACTCAGAGAAGGAGGATTATACTATAGGAACTATGGAAGCATAATAAGTACAGAGTTAATGCTCCAGGGTCTAGGGAAGAAATACTGATTTTTAGTATGTGAGAATCCTCAAGGATATAGCATATTGTGAAGATGACTTTCAAATCATACAATTTTAGGAAGGGACCTCCAGAGGCCATCTAATCCGGCTTCCCGCTGAACACTAGATCAGGTCAGGTGGCTTTCTCTAACCATATCTTCAAAGATGGATATTCTACAACTTCTCAATTTCAGTGCTGTCAGGGAAAAAAATAAAAATAAAAGAAATACACCCGTAACAAGTTATTTCTACTCACTGTTTGGATTCTGATCCCTGAAGGATCTCATATTAAAGCATTTATTTGCAATGCCGAAGGCTAGATTCAGAATTCTTCTTCAGAAAAAAACCCTCCAGCTATTCTTGCAGAGAGGTGACTTCAAAAGCTGGGCCCCTAAGAAGCACACTTATGACCATGAGACTTGTGAAAAGCTGCAAGACTTTGCAACCCTACTTTTATCAAATGTTATTTTTACTCATACTTAACTGAAACTATACAAGCCTGCAGAAACCTCTGCTGTTCTGAAACAGTCTGAGCTAGAATTTTGCCTCTACAGCCTCACCAGACAGATAATGAATGACTGACAGATATCTCATGTCTCAAGTAACACAGTGCTGGCATTGTATTAAAATAGTCTTATGAATTTTAAAGAGCCTTTTGCAAGCATCAAGACAGTGGTTTATAGCTAAAAATATATCAATATAAATTAAATATTTGCATGACAAGGGTGACTTTAATTAAAAAACCTTTGGTATAATTTAAATCACATCCATGAAAATAGTCATTGAAGAATGAAATGTCTTACAGCAATTGACTCTTATAGTTCAACATAATTGGAAGGGAATGTCTGGGGCATCACTCACTGCAATGATTTTATACCTCTGTAGAAAAGCTGATTGTAAGATTCTTTTAATAAACAGTAAAGTAGCAGAGCCAAAACTGAAATATAATTCTGAAAAGTAATAAATTTGTATTTGCTTAAATGAAAATGATTTTGATATGGTACAGGTGGATTTTTTGCGCTTCAAATAAAAAGCCCTCCAGTGCAACGGAAGTTACTATATTCCCATGAGGTTTCTGGGATGTTCAGGAACTCAACTGGATGAAACTCGTGAATATGCACAAGTTCCCTTCTCTTCAGTCACACTCCCCAAGGACAAAGAATTTAAACACCCTGTGTTTCCTAACTGTCTCTTCCAGTGTTATATCTTCTCTGCATTATTGCATTTATAGGTTATATGCTAATGCCTTGGTGTGTACATGCCACTTTTCCTTACTAGAACTAATCAAGATCTCCCAGACCTATTTGAGAATGTGGGCAGGCGCAAGGGTCCTGGATCACACTCAGGGGCTGACCTACACTTGTTTGCCATAATTCCATTTTATAGCTAACAAACATCCTCCTGAGAGATAATATATATTCTCCTTTAAATTCTGGGCCAAAGGCCTGCATTTTTAAAGCTGATTTTCTTCCGTATAATCCCCCATGCCATCTGCAAAACCTTTACAGTGAATGTGTGAGGAATTGAGTAACAGTCATGGAGCTGGTGTTGTTAAAATCAATATACATACAATTTTAGAATGAACTAGAGATCTGAAAAGGCCCTGTTCAAACTTGGTGTGACTTGAGAATAAATTTAATGGCTAGATATTCCTCAGCCAGTCATGAGAAGAGTGTTATTTACCCTTTCCTCCTGTCTGACAAGCTACTGAATACTAAGGGAGAAGCAATCTGTGGGAACCTGGACCATGTACCATCACTACAAAGCAGTGGTTTCTCTTAATGTTCCTTTCTCACCCGTGGCCACAGCATTATCTCTGCATTTCTGGCCTCCTATAGCTTGATGAGCTTTAAGACTTGAGCTATGCATAATGGCTCAGGAGAACCTGCATCCTGTCATTGGTGATGACAATGTAGGAAATGCCACAATACACGGAGGTACAAAACAAAGCAAAGCACGTTGCTGTGTCCCAGGGAATAACCCAGATTATTCAGGATGCAAGTCAAGGAGGACAAGAACGATAAGTTGCTGTCAGAACTCTTTTTGCAGAGTGTATGACTACAAGAGGTTATAATTATTTAACATTTTGATTTTCACTTTTCTCAATCAGTAAAGCCCTTACTGTCTAACCAGCTGCTGCAGTTCCACAGCAGATTCACTACAGCAAATTTCAACCCTTCTCAGGAATGCAAAAGTTGAGAAGTCACATGGTTATCATAAATTTTATTAATGTTTGCAAGTCTCTGTATGGACTCAGAAATATGAGTATATGGCTTGTGTGGAGAGCATTAACATACAAACACATAGATATCCCCATTTTCCAGTACAGGCAGGGCACAGAAAATCTACACATATGATTTTCAAAAGTGAGGAACAGTTTCTGAATCCTGCTGAAGCTGATGGAAACCACAGCCATTCAACTCCTGGAGCAGAGGTCTGTCCTGCATCGGAGACAGCAGCCACTCTTTAGGACAGCAGCTTTGGACGTGGGGGAAAAGATTCAGAGGCCCTGTTCTGCTGTTAAACTCCTGGGCAATGTTAGACAGGTTGCTAATGCCTACATCCACAAAAGAATTCAAGCCCCTGATTTCAAGGACGAGAGGAGGGTCTTGGTTTCAATTTTAGAAGTGGGATGTTAGTACTATGAGGGCAAAGGCACTGAAGAATATGAGATACGATAGGATAAAAACTAGAAATTGTCAGCATGCTGGTATCTAAAATGGTTATTGAGTCATTAAGCTCCAGTCTGCAAGCCTCCTTGAAGAGCTGGAGGAAACCATGTCTGATATTACATACAAATAAACACAAGCTTGATGATCTTAAAGGTCCCTTCCAACCTAGACAATTCTATGATTCTAAGTATACTTTCCATTTTGTGAAAAAAGGAAACAGCATCAGTTACCTGAAGAAATGAGGCAAAACAGGACAGCTTAGAAATTAAGGTCTCTGCCCATTTTAAGAATCAAAGAGACTAGTCCTGTAAGAACAACTCACGGCTACACAATCCCAATTAGGCATTTATTCAGGAAGTCGTCCTAGAAAGCCTTACAGCAAAAGCTGGATCATACGACCTGTAATCTCTGCATTTGTGTAGAGTGCAATCCTTGGCTGTGGCTGGGCTCTGCTCAGATGCAGTAGCTGATGGGAGGAACAGGTAGGATCACTAAGATCCTATTTCCCAGAGCCTCAGGTCAAATAGCCTCACTGCCTCCTTCTGAAAGAGAAAAGTTGTGTTTCCCATTTCTGAGAGAGACATCTAATCACTCAGCTTGGGCAATCCTGCAGTAGATCTCAGTCTTTCTTGTTTTAGATTTTCCATTTTTGGATAAACAACTGCGATTTTAATGAGGTCAGGAAGAGGTCCTTAGGTCTTCTATCACAAATGGTTCCAGAGCCCTGGTTGCGTTTCTGAGAGTACATGATTTGCCAAACACCACAAAACATGAGACAGTTTTGCTCAGGCAAAACTGTTGTTTTAGCAGGCAATATCACGCTGGCGTGCTTGTCTGTTGCCAGTGGTATCATAACAGTTCTCAGCAACTGAGGAGGACTCTGGCTGAACCACATGTGTCCTTAGAGACAACCTCCTTTATCTTCTAAACTTCTTCTGCCAGGCAAGGTAGTGGCCCTAACTGCACTGGCAAGGAAGGTCTTACTTCTGTCATACCAGCGACTGCATCTAATAGTTTGTAGCTGAGTCCTAAAGGGGACCCTGTAATTCTTACAGGAGGTGCCCCCAAGTCTTGGACAGTCCAATACCAACCCACATACTGTCATTCTCTTTGATCTCCTTGTTAATTGTGCTGCACCTTCCACATAATCAAAGAAAAATGGAAAAAAAAAAACCCAACACCCAAAACCAAACAGCAAATTGAAAGCTTCTTTCTAATCTGAACTTTTTTTTTTCCTTCTTTCCTTTCTTGTTTTCCCTCCCTCCCTCTTTTTCTTCTTTTTTTTTTACCTTTTCTTTTCCCTACACCTTAGCTAATTAGATCAGGTTTGAGACCTCTTAAGGAACCTGAAGGTGCATAAGTCCATGGGACCTGATGAAATCCATCCACGGGTCCTGAGGGAGCTGGTGGACGAAGTTGCTAAGCCGTTTTCCATCATATTTAAGAAATTGTGGCAATCTGGCAAAGTTCCCGCTGACTGGAAAAAGGGGAACATAACCCCGATATTCAAAAAAGTTAAAAAAGAAGACCCAGGGAACTATAGGCCAGTCAGCCTCACCTCTGTGCCTGGCAAGATCATGGAGCAGATCCTCCTGGAATCTCTGCTAAGGCACATGGAAAATAAGGAGGTGATTGGAGACAGCCAGCATGGCTTCACCAAGGGCAAATCATGCCTGACCAATTTGGTGGCCTTTTACGATACTCTCACAGACTTGGTGGACAAGGGCAGAGCAACAGACGTCATCTACCTGGACTTATGCAAAGCATTTGACACTGTCCCGCACAACATCCTGGTCTCAAAATTGGAAAGTCATGGGTTCGATGGATGGACCACTCGATGGATTAGGAACTGGCTGGATGCCCGCACTCAAAGGGTTGTGGTCATTGGCTCAATGTCCAAGTGGTGGCCGGTGACGAGTGGTGTTCCTCAGGGGTCGGTACCAGGACCAGTGCTATTTAACATCTTTGTCGGAGACATGGACAGTGGGATAGAGTGCACCCTCAGCAAGTTTGCCAATGACACCAAGCTCAGTGGCATGGTCGACACACTGGAGGGAAGGGATGCAATCCAGAGGGACCTGGACAGGCTTGAGATGTGGGCTCGTGCAAATTGCATGAAGTTCAACCAAGCCAAGTGCAGGGTGCTGCACCTGGGATGTGGCAATCCCAGGCACAAATACAGGTTGGGTGGAGAATGGCTGGAGAGCAGCCCTGAGGAGGAGGACTTGGGAGAGCTCATGGATGAGCAGCTCAACATGAGCCGGCAGTGTGCACTGGCAGCCCAGAAAGCCAACCACATCTTGGGCTGCATCAAGAGAAGTGTGGCCAGCAGGTCGTGGAAGGTGATTCTACCCCTCTACTCTGCGCTCGTGGGACCCCACCTGGAGTACTGTGTCCAGCTTTGGAGTCCTCAACACAGGAAGGACATGGACCTGTTGGAATGGGTCCAGCGAAGGGCCACGAAGATGATCAGAGGGATGGAGCACCTCCCCTATGAAAACAGGCTGAGAGAGCTGGCGTTGTTTAGCCTGGAGAAGAGAAGGCTCCGGGTTATAGCAGCCTACCAATATCTGAAGGGAGCCTACAGGAGAGCCAGAGAGGGACTCTTTGTCAGGAAGCGTAGTGACAGGACAAGGGGTAATGGCTTTAAAATGGAAGAGGGGAGATTTAGATTAGATACCAGAAAGAAATTCTTTACTGAGGGTGGTGAGGCACTGGAACAGGTTGCTCAGGGAAGTTGTGGATGTCCCATCCCTGGAAGTGTTCAAGGCCAGGCTGGATGGGGCTTTGAGCAACCTGGTCTAGTGGAGGTGTCCCTGCCCATGGCAGGGGGGTTGAAACTAGATGATCTTTAAGGTCCCTTCCAACTCTAACCATTCTATGATTCTATAATTAGGCTAGAAACAGTTAAAAAGCAGAAAAATAATTGCATCTATTGCATCTACTAGTATTAAGATGCCGGTTGGACTAGTCTCCCTTCACTAAACTAATCACCTGTCCTGGTACACACATTTTTGTTGAGTTATGTGTACAGTCTACTTCTGAACAGCATTCCCAGTTAACCAAACTGCTGTGGCTGCCCCTGTGCACGGTCCTGTTACAAACCTTGCACAATTTCTGAAGTGAACAACGTTAGGTTAAGCCTGAGTGTTTCAAACAGACACGTTTTGCCACAAGTGGGACAGGCTAAGGCCATAAGCACAGAAAATTGCTGCTTATCCGCTGATGGGTAGGAAGCAAGTGACTGTCGTAACACCCATGGGAGGTGTTGCTGTACCCTTGCAACACACAGTGGATTTGGAAGTGAAACCTTCCTCATAACACAGTGCTGCAGAGCCAGGACTCATGCTGCTGCTCCAGTTCGATTCACTAACTTGTGGGCCACTACTGGCCCTTCTCACTCATGCCCATGGAAACCAAAGGTATTGTTAATTGTATGAGAATGGCAATTGTTTATTAGTAGAATAATTTCATTAACTGCTGCTGCACTTGTGGCCAGTGGTCCCTTTTCAAATTCTCTTACCAGAGGGTGATGTGCTTCTCAGCTGGGTTGGCATTGAAGGACGAGCTGCAAGGCTGCTTGGTGTAGTTACTTTCACATTGGCAAGTGGAAGATTTTGTTTTTTCTTTAAAAAAACAAATTGATTTTCCTGGTGGATAAACAGTATGTACATATGATTGTATTATCTCTTTAAATGTATACAATTATCTTACATTTCTTTTTAATAAAAATGGGGTAAAACCTAGCTGTCTGCTCCCCTCCACAGCCACCACTTGCCCACCAACCTTTCCTCTCTGTTTCCTTGACTCTTTGGGCTGCCCCAGTTCCTTCAGAGAAGGAACAGGTCAAAGCTACCATACTTAACTTCAGGATGTGGCAAAAAGGAGAAATAAAATGAGCATGTGCTAAAAGTACTGTGTGTGAAGATGCCAGGAAAACAAATGCTGTCGGATTTTCTTAGAAGTGAAGAAAGTGAACGTGTTTTTCAGTAAGCACTTCATAATCCCTTTCATTGAAAGAATTTTCCTGCAATTGAAAACAAAGCTTTATGGGATGATTTTTAGTGTTTTGTACCTTTACAGCACCCAGCAGCTGGGCAACCCAAGCCCCCTCTGGGGGCACTGGGTGCTATTGTAACAGAGCCAGCAGCAGCATCACCAAGGTTTCTGTTGTCATGTACATAGTAAAAGCACAACCAATTGAATGGTTTAAGTCACAAAGGAAATTTTATATCCTTTGAACAGGACAAAAAGCTGAAAATGTGACTATTACAACTTTATAATTTATTTCTCTAAGCTTAGTAGTTTATAAGTGTAGGTTATCCCTTCATTTCCTTTAAGTGTTCTTCCACTTCTGGATGGACACTTTTATGCATTCCTTGCCCTGTCTGTCTTTGTTGGCCAGTAGGAAGCTTCAGATGTGGCTGCATTTCAAAATTTGGTGATTTATCACCTATGTATCCCATACAAACTTCATAGGCTTGCTGAAGACCTAATATTTTCAAAAGAAGGACAACATATTTTTCATTTTTGCCAAATGTTGAGCATTGGATTTGACAAATATATCTTTTCTGGTAGAGTGGTTAGCCATTAGGAAAACTCACATTTCTTCTCACTGACAAGCCATTACTTAAAGAAAGACAGATATAGATCCATATGCAGATTATCCAGCAATTCTGGGCCATGTCAACTTCCTGATTTGCTGACTCAGCCACCTACTTTATTTAAGTGACATCTGATATTTTTGCAAATTTTCCTACTTTCTTGTTCACAGAATCACAGAATCACATGGGATTGGAAGGGACCTCTGGAGATCATCTAGTCCAAGCCCCCTGGCCACAGCAGGTCCACCTAGAGCAGGTTGCACAGGAACTCGTCCAGGAAGGTTTTGAATGTCTCCAGAGAAGGAGACTCCACCACCCCCTTGGGCAGCCTATTCCAGTGCTCTGCCACCCTCAAAGTAAAGAAGTTCCTCCTCATGTTTAGGTGGAACTTCTTATATTCAAGTTTGTGCCCATTTCCTCTTGTCCTATCCCTGGGCACCACTGAAAAAAGACTGGCCCTGTCGTCTTGACACCCAACCTTTAAGTATTTATAGGCATTGATCAGATTCCCCCTCAGTCTTCTCTTCTCTAGACTAAAAAGACCCAAGTCCCTCAGCCTCTCCTCGTAAGGGAGATGCTCCAGGCCCCTAATCATCTTTGTAGCCCTCTGCTGTACCCTCTCCAGCAGTTGCCTGTCCTTCTTGAACTGGGGAGCCCAGAACTGGAGACAGTACTCCAGATGGGGCCTCACCAGGGCGGAGTAGAGGGGGAGGATAACCTCTCTCGACCTGCTGGTCACACTCTTCCTGATGCACCCCAGGATGCCATTGGCCTTCTTGGCCACAAGGGCACATTATCGGCTCATGGTCATCCTATTGTCCACCAGGACTCCTAGGTCTTTCTCCTCAGAGCTCCTCTCCAGCAGGTCAGCCCCAACCTGTACTGGTGCATGGGGTTATTCGTCCCCAGGTGCAGCACCCTACACTTGCCTTTATTGAAGTACATCAGGTTCCTCTCTGCCCAACTCTCCAGCCTGTCCAGGTCTTGCTGTATGGCAGCACAGCCCTCCGGCGTGTCAACGACCCCTCCCAGTTTTGTATCGTCAGCAAACTTGTTGAGGGTACACTCCACCCCGTCATCCAGGTCAATGATGAATATATTGAAGAGGACTGGGCCCAGTACTGACCCCCTGGGGGACTCCACTTGTTACAGACCTCCAACTAGAGTTTTCAATCCACTTCATTGTCCATTCACCTAACCCACACTTCCTAAGCTTACCTATGAGGATGCTGTGAGAGACTGTGTCAAAAGCCTTGCTGAATGCAAGGTAAGACAACATCCACCACCCTCCCCTCATCTATCCAACCAGTCATGCCATCATAGAAGGCTATCAGGTTAGTCAGACATGACTTCCCCTTGGTGAATCCGTGTTGACTACTTCTGATAGCTTTCTTTTCCTCCATATGCTTTCAGATGACGCCCAGAACTAGTCGTTCCATCATCTTTCCAGGGATGGAGGTGAGGCTGAGTGGCCTGTAGTTTCCTGGGTCCTCCTTCTTGCCCTTTTTGAAGACTGGATGACATTGCCTTTCCTCCAGTCCTCAGGCACCTTGCCTGTTCTCCAGGACCTTTCGAAGATGATGGAGAGCGGCTCAGCAATGACTTCTGCCAGCTCCCTCAGCACTCGCGGGTGCATCCCATCAGGACCTATGGACTTGTGGGCATCCAGTTCACTTAACTGCTCCTTGACTTGGTCTTCCTCCACCAAGGGAAAGGCTTCCTTTGTCTGATTCTTCCAAATTCTGTGGCTCCCGCGGGCTGGCCTGAGCAGTAAAGACTGAAGCAAAGAAAGCATTTAGCAACAACACCTTCTCTGCATCCTCCATCACCATGGCACCCATCTCATTCAACAGTGGGCCCACATTTTCTCTAGTTATCCTTTTGCCTCCAATATAGTTGAAAAAACCCTTCTTGTTAACTTTGACATCCCTTGCCAATCTTAATTCCAAGGAGGCCTTGGTTTTCCTCGTTTCATGCCTGCATACTCTAACGGCATTCTTATAATCTTCCCAAGTGGTCAGTCCCTTCTTCCACTCAGTGTAAACTTCCTTCTTCCACTTGAGTTTTTTCAGAAGCTCTCTGCTCAACCACACAGGTCTCCTGCTTCCCTTGCCTGTTTTCTTGTTCTTAGGGATGCATTGACCCTGAACTTGGAGAAAGCAATGTTTGAATATCGACCAGCTCTCATGAGCCCCCCTACCTTCCAGAGCCTATTCCCATGGGATTTCTCCTAGCAGTTTCTTGAAAAGGTCAAAGTTAGCCCTACTGAAATCCAAGGTTTCAGTCTTACTTATTGGTTTGCGCATACTGCCCACGATCCTGAACTCTGTCTTTCCATGGTCACTGCAACCAAGGTTGCCCCCAACCTTAATGTCCTCCACCAGTCCCCCTTTGTCAGCACTAGGTCCAATTTGTTACCTATTTAGATTTTCCTGTGTTAGATCTGTCCTTGAAAGGAACTAGTAGACACAAGAAAAAAACACGATGCAGGAAATAAAAATGTTTCTGTTGCTTAATTAATTCTATTTTCTTCTTGCATATGCATAGATGTGCTACAGTTTTGCAACCTTGTTTAGATGGAAAAGCAAATGCCTGCTTATTAATGGAAAAATGTTGCTAAATTTAGACTGAAAAATCTTGATATCTCCAGGAGTAACAATATCAAACTACTCACGCCTGTTAGAAAGAAACCAAAAATGAAGAACTGGGCGCTGTCTTGACCCAAAGGCACGATGTGTGATGAGTCCATGGGGTTGGCATTCCTTATGTCATCAAAATCCAAACAAATACACATGTATGTGCACAAGTGCACGGTGACAAATTGCTTTGCCTCCCAGGTTGAGCTTAGTGACAAACTGCCCGAAACTAATAAGCTGAAAAACCTTTAAGACCCAAGCGTTTTGCCACCTGTTGGTGAGCTCTCCATTTTACTGGATTCGTGCAGCTCAACACTGACATCCGATGGCAGGTCCTAATAACCCCTACTGTTCCTGCTCCCGGGAAAGATAGTGATCTGCAGCTCCAAATTTACTAAACAGCACATGGACTACAAAAGTAAGCACAGGTGGCTTTTTTCTATATGGGTGACTGTGGGGTAACTTTTCTGTTCTGGCTGCTATTTGAATAGGCCAGACCTGCTGCAGGGTCTATAATTGGCCTAGCATCTATAATGATGACACTAGAAACTTCAGCCTTGTTGAAATGAAGTGGACTTTTGCCACTGAAGGACTGAGACCAAGAGGACACCCCCCTTTTCACATTTCCTGTACTGCCCACAGGTCAACTGAACTTGCAGCCGATAACTGGTTTCTGTCAGCATGCTCCAGGTCTCTTGGACGAGGGATCCCTCATCACGCTCAGGGATGCAAGGCTTGTGGACTGCATACATCAGTGAATATTTTGACAGGGATGCAGATTGTTTAATGAAGATATTTGCTTTAAATACCACCTGTAGGAATCTAAACAACTGATATAAACTTTTAAACCCCAAAGTAAAAGAGCGATCTGCCTAAAGCAGCTGAGAGAAAAAGTAATAGCCTATCATGTTTTTCGCCTCTGATTACAACATATCAAAGGCTGAACTTAGTGAAATGGAGTGAGGTGCTGTCCAACTTTTTGCTTCTTTTTTATGTAATCAATTGCTCTCTTCTTCGGCTAAGGAATACTATATAGATATATGCGTAAAATGGTAATGAGGGGACTTCAGGAAGAACATAGATGCAACTGTAAAAAACCTCATAGGCTAATTCACAGTTTGGGAAAAAAAAAAAAAGGCTGCATTTTTTGTATTAGTATGTCACATTTGCAAAAGAATTAGGAAAGCAAAAGGATCTGACAATAGACTGGAGATCCTTATCAGCTATTAAACCAGATTAACTTGATTTTTCTGGTTGTTAATTAAATTTCATGTGCTAGGACAAAACTGGCCCAAGAAATAGGGATGCAGTCTAAAGCAGACTCAATAAAATGGAGATACAAGTCTGAAAAGAATCCATTCACAACCTAACGAAGTTTGGAGACATTCAGAAGTGGTATATTGGGCTGATTTCAGGAATCAAATTTGCAGCATTTAACCTACTTTACTAAGGTCATATTTTAAATAGATTTATACAAGAAGTATTGAGGGCTGCTGGGCACTGAAGTTCCTTGGTCTTTGATTTTGATGCATATTGATAACATATTAAGGCAACTGTAGAGTTTCAAGCAACAAGGCAATGCACACATTTTGGGAATTCTGATGAGGTGTGAGCATCATATTACTTGGTATCCACTAACGGAGTAACAACAGCGGACCTAGAGGTCTCCAAGAATTGCACTTGGTAATTTTCTTATCCAAGCCAGACCATTAGCTGGCATTTTCTGTTTAAAAGTCTGAAATGCAGTTACAAATATAATGTCTGACAAAGCAGTGCTTATCTGTCATTTTAGAAAAAAAGTCATATGATTATGACTGAGCAAGCAGCCCTTTTCACCGTAATGGAGATTACTTATACATCATGTCTTGAAAGCAAAAAGTACAGCTGGTCCCATCATTGGCAATCTTAGGGAGGAGATATTACACCTAGTGGGACAGATGCAGAAATTTTGCATTCTCCTCTTTTCTGTATCTTTTCAGATATGAAAAGCCAGATATTCTGGGGCATGGAGCTCCCAAACGTCCAGTTACTTCTGTGGATTTTTTAATTTCCATAAGTCACCTACTGTCAAGAGACTGGAAACACAAAACTGAGGTACTCCGTGCAGAGGCCATGTTTGATGATATGGGTCCTAATAGGCAACAGATTTTTTGATTACAGTACTTTCCATATCAAATTTTTTTTTCGATTAGTGGAAGACTTTTGTCTTCAGGAACTTCCAGTTGACCATAATCAACAAGATATGGGTGCACACTTCTTCCTTCATGAATTTCCGCATTTTTGGTTTTTGTGTACTTAATAATATCTATTACATAACACTGGTATGGCAGAAAGGATCAGAGGAAATCAAACCATGCATCATCCAAAACAGAGCCCCAGAACTCTGCTATTTACTCTGACAACAGCTGATATAAAGAAAACTCTAAAACCAGAAGGCACAGATTTTTTTGCTTTAACTAAATTAAAAATAATGGAAAAATCTAGAGGAGTTTGGCTATACTCAGGGTAAGCAATGCTTGAAAAAGAAATCTGAGTTGCCTAAATGACATTCAGGGCTGCCAAAAAGCAATTGACTGTGTTAACCGCTTTGAAGAAGTAAATTGATTCCTTTGTGGTTTTGCCTTGGACTTGTCAGAAACATGCAAGGTTGCCTCCTGCAGCAAGCCTTTCCCATGGGACATGCTCATGTACGGGGAATAGTACCTAAATTACGCATCTTGTGTTGTCTCACACCTATTTCCAGAGCTCACCCCTTGCTAACCTTGGCTTTTGGTCAGAGCAATGTTTTCTACCAGGCATCTCCTGGGCATAATCACAGGAAATATCAATGGCTCCCTTCTGAGAGTCCTCAGGACCTGTCAGGATCGGGCTGCTCTTGCCCTTGATGCATCGATAGTTTGGATAAAACCCTTGAATCTTACTACTGGGTACAAGAACAGTGAAATGAATCTTCTGGAATGCTGCTTTTTTTTTTTTTTTTAAGGTCATATGACCTTTTTAGATCTACTTAGCACTGAATGCTTCATGCCAGAAAGGATTATCTATTCTACCTGCATAAAAAGGAATTTAGATAATTTAAAAAACAACTTTAAATCAAAGTAAACACTGAGTCATTAAAATGCTACAATGAATTAAGAAATTATTTGCTTAAATATCGAATTTTGTGGTTTACTAAATCAAGAGTTGTTGTAGTCTCCATGGAAAAGCAAACTCCATTTGTTGACCTTTATATTTATGTGCAAAAATATTGGAAAAGGACCAAAACATTCTCTGCCTGTAATTCAAATTTTTCTCATTTTGAACTTTAACAAATGAAATACATTATTTTGACACCTTTTGTATTTATTGCAGTAACGAGTTCTGCAAATTCCTTATGCAGTCATAAATTCAAGATACAACAGCTAAAGGCAAATACATTTCAGACAACTAGTGCTTAGGCTCCTCAGACCTGAGACAGGCAAATATCTGTTCAGAAGAGACCACGCTTATGCCGTGGTCGAAGATCATCATCAACCTGGTTGGGGAACTTTTGTTGAAGGAAGCCAGTTTTTCTTTTTGGTGGATCTTCATAACAGACCTGCCTGACACAAGAGGTGGCATCCCCAGGAACCGTAAGCATACTCTCCCTCAGGAACGTGAGAGGTTCAACAAGCTGCTCATGCATGCATGGAGGCACAACCCTGTTTTGCACTGCATAATCTCTTCACGAGCGCAGCTCCTGCTGCAAAGGAATTTGGGCTGATGTCTCATTTTAAATCTTTCCATTATCTTGAACACTGACTAGGGCTTTTTTTTTTTTCCCTCTTCTCCCTGTTCTTTTTATTTTTGTATCTTGTTACATGTATGACTACATTTGTCATATCAAAGCTACTACAGAGGAGTTCCTAAGGCAGGACCTGAGGCTATTCCTTAAAGTTTGAATCTGCGATCTGAAATAATGTTGCCTGCATGTACATATCAGTCTGCTCACAGGTACAGACTGCATGTTTCATAGCTTTATTCATCATAGCCCTAAAAGAAGCAGACAGTCCTCTAGGGAAACAGAAAGGTGCTTAGTACTGCTTTTCTTGTAATGTACTACACAGGGAAATATCCTTTAAACACAAAGTAAAAATGTGATCCAGACATTATTTCTATTTCAGGTTGCAATGTTCCTTTCTTCTTACACAGCCCTGGTCTCTGATGACTGATTTTTTTTTCTTTCTTCTGTTTGCTATGGAGGCATATTGCATTCAATTGCAAGCATGGATGGAAGAGTAGCTTTAAACTGCCTAATGTGCTTGCTGAGAAATTGAATGGTTGCAAAGCCAGTCTATTCCTTCAATTGCCAAAGCGCATTTTCTTCTTACTGCTTTGCTTATGGAGGCATTTTTCTTCCTTAAAGGGGGAGATTTCTCTAATCAGCATCAGTGATTTGTTCCGTTGTAGGCTTAGTAGTCAAAATAGATTTAGAAAGAGAAGAGAGAAAGGACAGGTGCCTATGTCCTGCTTTTAAAAGTATTGGAAGATTTTTTGCACAGCTGGTGATGGTAGTGTGATGTGGAGTAAGTGCAGATATTGCTAGCCACAGGTCAGTGGCGAAAATACAGACCTGGGAATGATTACAATGATAACTTCTTTGGCACAAGGCCTGTCTTTCCCTGTATGTGGATATTTGGTAACTAACACACAAGAGCTCTCTTTTTATAAATAATGCCTTGTGTCATTGTATTTCCTAAATAATGCGAGATAGAAGAGAGAAATACTGATCTCAAAGCTCATTAGTTTGGCTAATACTGTCAGGCTAACAAGTTTCATATTTAAATTCTAATTTGATGCAGGAGCTTTGGGGAGGGAGACATTTAATTTTTGAATTTACATGGTACAACATTTGAAGCAGTAGAAAGAAACTGACAGAAGGAATGCTGCCTTAGGAAAGTGGAGACTGCGAGACAACCATGAACTAGAGATTCAAGGGGCTTATAAGGTAACCTGCAGCCCCTGAGATCTTTGTTATACTTGGTTGTAACTCTTTGGGGCTTTTTTCAGCAGCTGGTATGTCTGAATTTCTACTCCTGAAACAACCAACAGACTATCCCTGCATAAACCCAAATTCAAATCTCCAGACATCCAAATACAGAATCCCTGAAAAAGCATATTGGAAGAATTAGGCTGTGGCTTTCAGGAGGCTGAAAGAAATAATATCAGCCAATCACTTTAGAATTAGATACAAGTAAAACAAGTCCCAGCAAAAGCAGAAGACTTCTTTCAGGCATGTTAGTAAAAAGCAATAACAGTCTTTCAACAATGATCAAAATGAACTGAAAGTGTTGAATGCACTATTTTCACATTTGCCCACAACTTCCACTATAAAAATGACTAAACCCCATCATTAGGTTGTTTATGTTGAGACTAAAAAAGCATATAGTTGTGCTTGACGCAAGTTGCAGGATGGCACTCTGGGGAAAACATGTCATTCAGCACTCTGCAATAAAAACATTAGTATGGTCTGTAGCACTACTTGCAAACAGAAAAGGGCTGTATTTGGTAGAAATAGTCAGGTCATTAATAGGAAAGTTGATAACTGTTTCAAAACACAGGCTTGCTACCTGTTAGCCTTAAGGAATTTGAACATTGTGCATAAGAATACCTGAGTCAATGCAGTTTTATTAATTGCAGCTTTTATATGAGCACTTAGACATTGCATTAAGATAATTCCTTTCAGGGAAGCAACATTTAACATGCTTTTCACTTTTGTTTTTGTGCTAGAAAAAGTCATGCAGCTCACTGACAGCAGGTAATCAGAGCTCTTCATAACATCATTTCCCTAAAACCATGCAAAATAGTGGATGAAAATTATTTTAAAAAGGGTAGTTAGAGGAGGAAATTATACCCATCTTTTGTGTTGTGAGGTCCTCTTCAGCAAACATTTAACCACATGCTTAACTTTAAGTACATGCTTGCGTGCATTACAGAGCAGGCACAGATTGCTTTTTGGGTGTGAAATGGAGCAGCCGGGATCTCAGCCGGTGTAAATCAGCGCATCACCGCTGTCTGCAGTCAGGCTGAGAGCTCGCCACAAGGTAGCTCACAGTGCAAAACTCCGCCATTAAAATTCTGCCTGTAGCCATTTAACAGTACAATTCTCACAAACTTCAACAGGGCAAGAGTTTTGTCTGATGGGTCTAATTCCTGAAAACACCTTTTAGGCTTGGGGACACCTCCTACTCAAAACAACAAATAGCTTTGCCTGAGTCAAGACTCATGGCAGTGAAATTTTCATGATAATAAATGTATCATTAAACTATACACATGAGACTCAGACCAACTGCATGCATGTGAAAGGAATAATTACGTTTGTCATGAGGTGTTTAACCGAGTCAAGGAAGGTACCAAATGCCATCTGAATGGAAAAAGCACAAAATGCGTGTTCACACGAGGCTGCCAAGAAATTTGTCTGCTGTTTCATTAGCTGGGAATTTCAAATCTTGATTTAAAACTTCAGACTATGAAGAAATAAGCTTTAGGGGCTCAGATTTAATGAAACCCCAAATGGAAGGTAATTTAGTTCATAAAAAAAGTCAGCAGGAACAAAGCTCTCCCTATTGCCATCTGGGATCTTGCACGTGGTTTGTTTTTTCTTCCCAGGGTTATTGTTTTTGGGTTGCTTTTTTTTCTTTGTTGAACCAGGAACTAATATTGAAATTAATTTAGCTTCATTACTACTGAGTGATGCAGAGCCCTAGGCTGCTGCTTTATTGACAAGAAACAAATTGTGCTGGCAGCTGCAGTGCAGACTTTGGCTTGCAAAGGAACACCCTGCCCACCAGAGACCACCATATGGGTAGGGGGCAGGAAGCTAGCACACATGGCCTCTCCACACTGCTTCCCAAAAACAAGGCATGGTCATATTTGCAGTCCTTCACTGCTCATACTATGGTGGATTTATTAGCGAATGTGCTTTTCAGCAACAACTCGTTGGATTCAATGGCTTTCCCTCAGACAAAGCGAGCCCTAATGTCGTGCTTGGAGATGCAACTGCTCACTGGAGATGTGGCATGAAGGGGACAGGTATAGCAGTAGAGTACTTCTCAGGTTTCTCCAAAGCATGTTTGTGACCAGGCCTGTCTAACAGTAGGTAGATCCCAATGAACATCATCACTCTATCATCTTATGACTATTTTAACAGGTTCTCCTAGCCTCATCCTGCTGGTTCCAAATGTCCCAGGTGAGGTTTCTGCCTCTCCAGCTCTGCAGAGGCATTGCCTTCTCTGCTCGTGTAGCTCCTTCATTTTTAACTGTTGCTCATTTTGTTCCCCAGTTGGATTTCAGTAGTACCTTCCCAAGCCAAATTAACAGCCCCAGTTGGGACCTAGTATAATGGAAAAGCATCTCAATGAATCTTTTACAGCCCAATTTTCTCACTTCTGTAGTGTGATAGAGGTAACAGCTGAAAAAACAAAAGCTGTGTATGTTTTTTAAACACATTGTAAGATTAAAGCTCCAGTTCTTTCCTTTTCCATGTACAAAATGTTTAGATAGATTATTTTGTAAACTATAAAGGATCTAGCAGAGATGAATGACAGCCAGAAGAGCAGCACTAGTGCCAGCAAGCTTACTGTAGCTGTGAATCTAAACATCTTGCAAGCCCTTCTCAGCTCACAGGTGGCTAAAAATGTTTTACTCACCAGATTTACTAGAAGAACTAAGGAGATTTCACCCTTGTTTAGCACCTTGGGGTCTTGCATTAGGGAAGTTGTTTGTGTGACTGGATAAACCCACCTAAGTGAGTTAGCGAGGCAGTTTTGAGTATCCATAGAAAATTGATGTCAGCAACATGCCTAAAGTCCCATTTGTGTTGAATTCAAAGGGAATGTTGATTCCTATCAGGGAAAGATACTGCTTAGTGTGTTCATGTTAGCTTGAGTACAGCTGTTATTATCAAAGAATTTGATTTCAGAAAAGAGCAAAATGCAGAAATCTTTAATACTTTCCCCTTTTCAAAAGCATTAAGTTCACATCTCTTCATCTTCTCACATTTCCCTAAAGACGGCTGCAAAATTTGTCTTTATTTTTTAAAACTACTTTGGGACTTTTTTTTTTTATGAAGTATTTCCTTTGTGTGTATCATGTCTGTTCTATTTCACTAACTTTTTAAAGTATATTTTTAACTAGGTGTAGATACACAGAAAAAATATGGTTTGAATAGAGGGCAGGATAGCTCTTCATCCCTGAAGTATTCAGGTGTGCTTGTTTTCTAAACGCTCATGAATGACACAACTCCAGAATTATCAATGGGCTCTGAGGCATGTGCAACAGGTACTAAGGTGTGCTGCTCATACAGAGAGGTAAGTAACTTCTAGCACTGGCTGATGACATTTGCATTGCTAGGGAGACCTGGTAGCCTGCTGCAGCTCCAAATAGCTCCTCCAAGCTGGTAGTGACTGGAAATTTTCACTCTCATATTGTGCCCAAGAATAGGCAGTGGGAGACCTGCAGGTGGGGAAAACTGATACACTTCTTTGAGGCTGATGGAGTTGTGCTAATTTATCAGCAAGATATATACATTTTTCTGATAGGAACATTCATTTCTTCAGTCAATGTTCAAAGACTTTGCCATCATATGTGATCACATAACATGCAAACCTGGCAGCCATAGCTGATATGAGCAACTGTTAGCATAAATAACCCATGATCAAAACCTCCAGAATAATAAGAGTTGCTGCTGTTTTGATTTTGGGCTCCCTAGGCAAAGCAGAAAATGGAAAGGGAAATGATGCCAACAAGTGAATGGGCACAAAGATCAAAGTACTCTCTTACTCCCAGGTATAATTATGAGGACAGTCACCAAAAAGAGATGTAGTGACACTTTCTAAAGGGTTTTTCATATACCCACTACTTCCTGCTTTATGTCTATTCCCAAATATATTTTTACTCTCTTACATTATTTTTTGGCTTTCATTTCTTAGTGAATAGCAGCTTCATTTTGTAACTCTTTGCTCTGAATGTCTCAAGAGGTCTCCTTATGTCTCTGCTTTTCTGTTCACAGCCCATCTTTTTGTTTTTAATATGAAACTTCATGAAACCACGTGATGGTCCATGCTGCCCCTCTCATCTAGGAACACAAGTCGTTCTACTCCACTTCAACCTTATTCTGCTTCAGCCTTGAGGATGCCATGAATCACAGAATCACACAGTGGTTGAGGTTGAAAGGGATCTCTGGCAATCATCTTGTCCAAACACCCTGCTCAAGCAGGGCCACCTAAAGTTGGCTGCTCAGGACCATGTCCAGAAGGCTTTTGAATATCTCCAGGGATGGAGACTCCACAGTCTCTCTGGGAACCTGTGCCAGTGCTCAGTCACCCTCACAGTAAAAAAGTGGTTCCTGATGTTCAGAGGGAACCTCCTATGCTTCAGTTTGTGCCCATTGCCTCTGGTCCTGCTGCTGGGCACCACTGAAAGAGCCCATCTCCGTCCTCTTTGCACCCTCCCTTCAGGTATTTCTGTACATGATAAGATCCCCCCGAGCCTTCTTTTCTCCAGGATAAATAGTCCCAGCTCTCCCAGCCTTGCCTCACATGTGATGTGCTCCAATCCCTTCCTCATCTTAGTCGTGCTTTGCTGTGCTCTCTCCAGTAAGTCCATGTCTCTCTTGTACTGCAGAGCCCAGAACTGAACACAGCACTCTAGCTGTGGTGTCACCACCACTGAATAAAGGGTAAGGATCATTTCACTTGACCAGCTGACAATGCTTTGTCTAATGCAGCCCAGGGTACCATTTGCCACCTTTGCCTCAAGGGTACATCACTGCCTCATGTTCAACTTGGTGGCCACCAGGACCCCCAGGTCCTTTCCTGGAGAGCTGAAATATTCCTGAACTGTTGAACTTGGTATCCCCTTCCTGTTATCGTCAAATTACAATGCATCACAATTCCTCCCTATTAAATCTAGGAATCCCTTCTTGCTCTACTCCTAAAATACAAAGTTTTCTGTAATATATTCTCAATTACAGAATAACCGGTGCTGAGCATGTGGCTTCTCAGAATTCCGTCCACATCTGTGTGTACAATAGAAATATATCTATTGTTTGTGTGACTGCAACAAATATTAATCATGAGTATACAAAATTCAGTTTCAGGTCAATGCTGAACCATCCCAGGGACACCCCTTTGCTTTAGTTTCTGCAAAAAAGTCCACAAAATGCTGTACAATCTTTCATGTCTCACATTATGCCTTTTTTTGTTATTTATGGTTAGTAGTGAGTAGAACACATCATACTCCTCTTTGTCTCAACCACATCTGACAAATACATTTGGTAGTTCGTTGCAAGCATGGTATAATCTTAAATCACTTGGTTCAGTCATGTAAAATTATGTCTATAACAATGACATCTACAAGGAAAAGATTTACACACAGGATATTTCTTCTACCTAGAATATTAAAACTCATTTCCAGATGGAAAATATTTTTGTCATAAAAGCTATAATCCATACAAACAGTTAGAAGCATGTTTACTACTTGTGTTTTCATAGAATAATACTGTAGTGTAAAAGGAAAACAATAAAGCCCTAGTAAGTGCATTTTGCCAGCAGTGTAAAAGAGACATGCCAAGGGCTGAATCCTCATTTTCAACATTCATTATTCGGAGTAGCTACAATTTTAAAGGATCTTATAAGACTAACTGTATTGCATCAGACCAAAAATCTTCCTGCCCCTTCTTTTGTTTCTGATACGACCAGAAGTACACACTCAAGGAAAGAATATCATAGCAAGTGTAGAGCAATATTTCCTTCAGTTTTCTCTCCTCATTTTCAGCAATCTGCATTTTAGGAATTTCTTTAGCCAGAGGTTGTAACTGGACCCTCATGTTTAACATTGCTGCTACTTCCTCTCTGAATTTTCCTAGTCACAACCTGTGAATGAGCTCCACAGTTTGTGTGCTTTGTGAAAAAGTGCTTCTTTTTCGCTTGTCTTAACATGCCACCTGATGATTTCCTTTGGCGAGTGCTAGTTTTTGTGTTTACAGAAGTAGGGAATAATTATCGCTTATTTACCTTCTTCCTGCTGTTCATGATTTCTGATCCCTTAGCTATTGCCCTTTTTCAAAACGAAAATGTCCTGTTCCATTCAGTCTCTCCTTCTTCAGAAGTCCTCCCCTACTCTACCTCACTTCCCTTCATCTGAACTTGTCTAGTCCTGTTGCATACTCTTGAGGTGACAGGATTGGCACACCATATTCAAGACATCAGGTGAGTGGCTTATTTTCACAGTGACATAATGATGTCATCTATTTTCTTCTCTCCGACTTTTAAAATAGTTTCTAAAGACCACAGCTGAGCAGTAAATTGATTTTTTCAGTACATTTCACACCGTGATTCCAAGATGATTTCCTGGCATATTTGGAACTGATAACTCTGTGTGTGCAGCAATATAGGCATAGGAAAACGTATGGAAAGAGAGATGTCTGTTAAAGCTGCTTTTATTTTGCATTTCCCTTGTTGCTACTGTCATATGCCTTTTCAGTATTTGGTCAATAACATGAAGGGTTGCAATTATCTGACATATAAATATCTAGTCTTGTGATCACTATAATGGCACTTAGATGAAGAGAAGACCTGCTCTGGCCTATCAAGTGTGAAAGTGGCAGACCTCATGAAGCACGTAAATGATCTCCTCAAAAACGATAGGGATAAATGTCAACAACATTGTGATGTATGTTGTGGAGATGAGATCTGAGCGTAGGCAGGGAGAGCAGCTCAGTCTTACCAGACCTACACGTGGCAGCAGATGGAGAGGCAGAGACTCAGTGCTTCACTGAAAACACAGCGCAGGGAAGGACAGCTGAGATTTATTTCTATCTAGGGAGGACAGGTCTGTTTAACCTGTTAAGGGTGGACGTTCAGAGTTACGGTGTTTGTCTTCCCAAGTAACGTGATGGAGCCCTACTTTCCTGGAGAAGGCTGAGTACCTGCCTGCCACAGGTAACACACGTAATCACATTAGTAATAGGAGACTTCATGTCTTCCAGATAGACTCGATACCTGTCATGACACAGCATGTGGCAGACAATATTATTTTAAACACTGTCAAGTATTGCTTTTTCAATTAATTGTTCAGAAAATCCACTAAGGAAAGGCCATTCCTGATTTACCTTCAAGCAGAGCATGTGACGTGTTTCAAGATGCAGCCACTGAAGCTCTCGGTAAAAGAGGCCATCAAGTATTAAAATCAGATCTTCTTGTAGGCTGAAAAGTAAAAAAAACACAAATCCACAATAACAACATTAAACTCCAGAAGTGGAACTATAATCAAGTAAAGAATTTTATTGAGAGCAAATTGAAAGGCACCACAAGAAAGATAAAATGTTTGCAGGTAACCTAAAGACCACTTCAAGACATCACTGTATTCCAGGCTGAGAATAAAAATTTAAAATGGTTTTCAGAGGGCAAAAAAAACCCAACCCCAAAACATCCCAAGCAATAATGATTAACAATTCAGTGAAACAGTAAAAAAAAATGTTGTCAGAAGTGGGTGTTGTATCAGTATTTGGGAAGTAGACCAATGAATTCTTGGCATCCAGAATTACACATTCTAAAGAAGCTTCCAGAGTTTTGCAGCCTTCATATGAGGGCCGCTGTGTGAGCAGTCTGAGGCACTAAAGAGCTTCAGCTATGAGAAAAAGATGCTAAAGTGATTCAGATATGCAGCTGCTAACCTGCTAGGTGTCTCTGGTAACCTGTTCCCTACAGTAGCCTTGAGGACAGTGGAAGAGACACTGATTCATGTAAATAATTTTTTTTTTTTTGAAAAAAAAAACCAAATCCTGGACAGGAGAAATTCAGGAATTACAAAAAAATAACTCCAATTTCTGCACTGATAAATTAGTCAGAACAATAGTACATGCATAAATAGATAATGGGCATGTATCCACACGCCTTCTGTGAAAGGAAGAAATGCCTTTCAAATTTGTTAGATTCTTTTCAAATTAGCAATGAGACTAATACTCGATAATAAAAGACAGATGACTTTTTGTCTTTTTTTTTTTTTTTAAATTGGCTTTCAGAGAAACTGAATATATGTATATCTCTGATTTAATTTGGAACTGTTTCTAAAACAGCTCAGCATTTTAGAACTGCCCCAGAGTACATCAAGTTGGCAACAAAACCCTGACACATCATAAGCAAACATATGTCATCTCTGAAAACTTCATTTGAGTGTCTAGATACAACCTACGTCTTCTAAAATGCAGCACTGAAGTGCTGGTAATATCTATTGGGAAACACAAAGAATAAATATACATTTCAGTAATTTCAATTTTTGAAATTTTTTTAGTGATAAACTTACAACTCATCACAAATTTCAACCTCTTTTTTTTTTTTACCAACTACACTATATAATAGTTCTCCTTTACTATTTTATACAGTAGACTTTGTTTTTGTTTTCTAGCCTGAAGCTATCTGCTGACCTTTGTTTAGTCCAGGGCTTTGAAAAATTCCCATCGTTGCTGAACTTTTCTGAAGTTTTCATTTCCTTGAGAAAACTACAGACCATTACTCATTGTTTTAATTTGAAGTTTCTGTAATTCCAAATCAAACCTAACTAGACTATTTAATCAAGGGAAAACTAGAACATTACTCAAAAAGTAAAACGAATAATGGCAAAAGCAACAAATTGTTTCGTAAGGGGCTTTAAATGTTTATTCCAATGTATGTTGATTGTGCCTAAGAGCAGCAAAATGTAAATTAAATTAGTACTCAAGCTTATCATTAGGAAACAAGCCTTTTTTTAAAAAAAGGAGAAAACCCCCTAAATTAAGCCCAATGTGGGTTAGGCTCGCCCGTTACGTAAGCCACTAATCCACATCAAAACCCTTTTAGTAACATATGGGCCATAATAATTTCCGGTGCTCTTTACTTCTTAAGCATAACAAGCTGTTAACTGAGAGGGACTTATATTTGCATTTGTAGTTACTAAAGAGATCAAAACTGGAATTTTCCCATAAGGATCATCAAAGCCCATTAAAAAGTCTGAGATTCACGGTTAACGATATTAGTTAGCAAAGAGTAGTGTTAAGGCATCAGGAATAAGCAATCCAAATCACGGTCCCCAATGGAAATGCAATGGCAGAGGTACAGTTTGTGCGCAGGATGTTTTGGGGGCCCTTGAAAAATGCATGCAGGCTGTCTGCCTTAACATCTGCCCAAATGCAATGGTGAGAGAAATGGTGTGCTTTCTTCCTTTTGTTTTTAAAATGAGAATGCATTACATGAGAGTATTTCTGTACCACCTAATAACAAGTTTAGATTTATTTTCTTTAGATTACAACCTTTGCATTACAAAAAATACTTGATGATAGAGTATCCAATTAATTGCTAGCTTTATATGAATACAGCGCATAATGAATTTACATGAGCATACAAAACCAAAGCAATATTCATCCTTAGTGTAATCCCCCTAATTATGGATGTATGTTTCAGTTTTCATCTGTTCCATTTTTCAGAGCACCTGCTCTCCTTCCATTCATTCTTTTGCTTCTCTCAAACCTTCTTCCATGGCAATGCTGCTCCTTAAAAAATAGCCTCTCATTAAGACACAACTAATCTTGTAGGGCAGATGAATGAACTTGCTACTATTCCTCATGAATGCCTAGGATTTACTTTATATTGTGAGATATTTGCAAGTACAGTTTGAACAACTCGCTTTTCTCTCAATCTTTCAGGGAAATATAGGGACGTCACTGAAACATATAATGTATCTCTGCAGGAAAGCAAGTCCAAGGTTGCCTCTTTGCTCTGCATGGTATAATACTGGTCTGAAAATACAGAATTGGAGCTTTAAACTTAAATGTTAAGCTCCGCAGAGAAGGAGATGGTCTTTTTATTTGCCTACAAAGGGCCATGCTCACCTACAGTGCTGCAGGAATCAGAATAATAGTAATGCTTTAAAAAAAGTAGATATAGGACAAAACCTGGCATTAACTAAACTCTAATAGCTGCTGCATTGACTGCAATCCAGACAAAAAGATGAAAACTAGTCACTGTAGTGAAGAAGGGGCGAGGACCTCCAAGTACAAAGCTGATTTTTGGCCTTTGTTGGTATTTAGCTCATTTAAAAGTAAGCTGAAAATTTCAAAGCCATTTTTTGAAACTGAAAATTATTCCTTCCCCCTCATCCCCTCCCCCTCCTCCCCAACAATATGTTCTAATCTTGTTCACTTTACTTGAGAACATGGTGAAAAATCAGGAAGATCTGTGTGCGAATGACTTTCCGGAATGGAATGGAATGGAAATGTCAAACAGGATTTCTCCACGTGCACGTGTGCCACAGAGAGGTGGTGGATCAGTCTCTCTGCCCTCTTCTAGCAGACGGAGCAAGAAACTCCCAAATGACAGCCTTGATCACATCCTCCCAGGACCTGCTGGGTTCCTTTATCATCACCTTGAGCAGGAAGCTTATCTTCCTTCTTTCCAGTATAAATAAACCCTAGCCTCAGATGATTTATAATTCCGGCTAGAGGGTCTTCTTTGTTTATCAGATAGGAGTTGCACACACACAAAAAAAGCCTTTCTTGCTTTATATTTCACCTCAAAATTGGAGTACCCAGTATCCCTCTAACCTTACTTTATCACCTTAGGACTCCCCTATGGATAACCACAGCACTGTCTAAATAAATATCAGCACAGTACAGTGTGGAAATTAAGAAAGCAAAAAAGGTTATGTGCGGTCAGAAAGCACACCTACTTTAAAAATCCACTTAGTTCAGCCAGGTGTTGTCAGTAACATTTATTTCCGTTGTATTCCCCCATGGCTCTTTTCTGCTCTTCAGAGGCAGTGCTCATTCTTGAGGAAAGTGAATGAAACATTGAAAACTCTTCTTAGAGTAATTTCTCAGAGCAGGCAGCATCCTTCTCCAGTCAGAAAGTGTGAAGATTGATGCCTGGACTGAACTAGTTCCCACAGAGTTGATGGATAGGATCTCCATGGTCCTTTCACTGATTCTGTCATTGGCATGAGCCGATGCATATTTTATGCAAAAGATGAGTAGTTTGAGAGAAGGAGAAAAAACTGCTTGGCCTGCAGAAACTAAAATCAATAATGGTGAAACTCCCTGTTTTAATGTACAGGACTTATAGGCCAGTAATTAAACTTTACAGTTTCACAGAATGAGTTCTATCCATTAAGAGCACAACCTTTCTTTCTAGGAGTAACATTACTTAAATGCAGCAATCCACCAAAACTTTACCAACGGAAAATGAGCCAGTGTCTACTCATGAGAGGTCAGGTAATTGGTATGAGGTTACTGAAGCTGTTATTTGGAAATTTAGGAAGAGCATTCTCTCTCCAGATTTTACACAAAATTTAGAGAAGTTAGCCTTACAGAGAGAGATCTCACAGTGATGTTGTCACTGTTATCGTGAATTTCTAGGCCACAGGTGCCACTGGGCAGTTGCATAATCTGTAAAAACCCTATTCTGCTTTCCCTTCCACCTCTGCTGGTCTCTCCAAGAAACTCTGAGAGAACTGAACAGAAGGGAGCAAAGTTTCGCCACCATATGGCCAAGTGATGATCAGATGCTACAGAAACACAATGTCTGAATACTAGTAGGATAAATAACCGTGTTAAAGAACAGGTCAAGATTCTGTTATTATCTCAGTTATACAATAATTTGCAATCAGGACATTATTCAAGCAGAGTCATTATCACTATTTGGGGAATACTGCTGCTCTCTGCAACATGTCTTAAAAAATTAACACTTGCCAAGTGCTTTGGAGAGAGCTCTCCCATGAGGACTGCCTTATTGTCTCTTGCTGCTGACACACACTTTATGTCCAATCTTAGGAAAAATTGGGGAGGGGCACTGTCAGTATCTGCCATATTCCCCTCATGTCTTTAGTTCTCAGCTCCACAGCCCCATTTTTGCCATCCAGGAGCTCTGGTTGCATGGTACATGTCCAGCTTGTACAGGAGCTCTCTTGTGATGGCGGTGGTACCATGCTGGTCAGATGGTTAACCCTCTCTCTCTGCAATGTACATTTCCAAACCACTTGCCTGGAGCTATCAACGTATTGCCTTGGTCTATAGCCTCTTCTCAAATTGCTTTGGAGTGAATGAATGAAATAGCAGGTTGTGGTACACTGGGAGCAACACATGGATAGGCACTTTTTCTCTCTTACATGCTTAAGTCACTGCATACATTGGCTTTTGATCCTGCCCTAAACTATATATATATTTATATTTATTTAACCAGACTGACTTTATTTGCTATACCCTCCTATGTAATTCAAAGTCTGACTGGTCTATTAAGCAGAAGGTTTTAATTTCTTCCAGCTAGCTATTTAGAGGTTATATATTAATACTATCTAGGTGTATTGATACCTTCTTTGTTTGGAAGAATGACTGCATCAGCAAAGAGTTAACGCAACTTAATTACAGATCCCAAAATTATTCAGTTAGACAGTACCTAGTCATGTATCCCAGCAGACATATCTAACAGCACCACACAGACCTACAAGAAGTCAACAAAACCAGTTTCATTACAAGCTTGTTTGGATTTCAGTCAAAGTCACAAGCCTAATACTGCACAGGGCACAACTGCCATTTCAATACATCAAAAGCACATTATTGAAATGAAAGCAAGTAATTATGACACTTAGATAAAATGTATTTTAATGCATGCAAATCTACTGAAGTTCAATTTTAATGTATGTCATTGACTGAAACAAATTCTGGTAATACCTTTCTGTGACACTATTCCCTTCCGCCCTTTCATCCTGTCTACTACTCTTCCCTTCCCTCATATACTTCAAATTGAGATAACTATAATGAGTAAAATACACCAAATCATTATGATAACATGGTTCAGTGGGAATAGGATGTTTCACTGATTTTTCTGCTTGCACTGTAAGAACCACTGTGTTCAAGAACTCAGAGGATCAGAAAACTGAATGGCATATAATGAGGATTTTGTGTACTTCAGTCACTTAGTGCATTTGCATCCTCTTAATAAAATTAAACGACCCCTCTTACTCCACTTTTATTTCTCAGCACAGCATTTAACATTTTTCAGTTATTATACAAGTGCCTGTTTTCTTTCTAACAGTAAAGATGTCAAAGTTATAAGTGATGCTACTAACAATTCACAATCTTTTTCCAGAGAAATGGTGTTCATCATGTTATACCTGAAAAGCTTTATATGTTTTTGAAATTTGTTTTGAGGGCAGACTTTGAAAGTCAATTGCTGTAAATCATTTGATAATAGAGACATATGATATGACAATGAAGAGTGCTCAGGCCAGAGCCATTTGCCTCCCCACATTAAATAAACAATGCAGTGTTTAAGAAGTGTCATTGAAATGATGCTAACTAGTCAAGCACAAGAGAAGGAGTTAAGTCACCAATGTGAATTCAGGAGATTTTTGGTTTGGATTTTGGCTTTGCTATTGGGTTCTTTCCAATTTGATGCTGGGTATATATACTTAATCCCTATATGGCTTATACTCTGCTATATAAAACTAAAATAATAGTATATTCTGCCATGACATGTCTTTCTTGTCCTGCTCTGTAAGCTCTTTTGCACAGGTACTGTCTCTTACTATACATCTGTGTGGTGCCTAAACATAGGGCTCTGAATGGGAGTGATGCAACTTAGTAATGGTACAATAACACTTTCTATCAACGCTTCTCTGTAGAGGGTGCTCCTGGCAATAAGATCTGAGAATTTAGTCAATTCATCTTAATTTACGTCATTCTCTGAGGTATTAGCATAACATCTTGCAGTAGATGACTTTAAATAAACATTTTCAGAGGTATTACAGCGCATGTATATTATCTTGAACACTGACTTCCACAAGGACAGATGAACATCATGTATGCACGCTGAAGAGGAATATGTAAGTTTAATTTGCAACTCTGGTTCTTTCATGTAAAAGGGAGTTTAAGATTGATGAAGATCCTCTGGACCAAGAGTGCAGGGCTGTGCCTTGTGCAGCTGTTGTTTCTTCTGAACGTCATTTTGATGATGGGCTGAAGTAAAATTAATGGCTTAACTTAAATCCATGGGCATGTTTATTGACTAACTTTAGATGCCTAACTACTAAGCTCATCTCCTAGGCTCCTTCTGTGCTGAGAAAGGGGCATTTCAGAGCACCTGAAACAGGCTTCTGCTTTTAGATGCCCCCTGGAAGAACATGTTTCTGTTGATTAACTACAGAGGGAACCTACTTCCCAGTTTAGACATTTTAAGGTCAATGCCAAAAGTTATTCAGTGTGAAAGCCATAGCCCTGCCTTGACTCCATGGCTGTGCGTTTTTTTGTTCTGTATCAGTCCAAAAATTCATTCTCAGCCATAAATCTTCACAATGCCAAATTAAATTTTCATCAATCTGAGTATGAAATACAGCAATATTTATTAAAAGACTCAAATGCCAAGAGATTTAATTAGGACAACTTTTCCTTTTAGATTAAAGTGTGGCATCAACCTTTCTGGTGTGCTATGGCCATTTTGTGCCAAACACATGGTATTAAATGGCAGGTATTCCCTGCACAGCCAGCTGGTGGTGGCAGGAAAGTAGCACAGAGCACAGCTGGCATCCTGAGGAGCACATTGGTGAGCCGAAGCCATTCTTGTCCTCTCTTCTGCAATGTTCTCCTCAGCCAAAGTCAGGGTTGACAGGTACCATTTACGAGACTTGAGTTCTTAAGTTGCTATAAATATGTAGCTGTTACTGTGGCTGCTGCTCTCTCATTACTCTTGCTGTTTCAGTGGGACCATACCGATACCATTCATCCTGTAGGGTACAGCCTGCAATCAAGGTGGTTTTCTGGCTTTCAGCAAGGCTGTTCCTGCGAGTAGCATGCTCTATGGCCCAACTGTTGACATCTGACCCTCTTCGTCCAATAGTTTTCCTATATTTTATATTTTTCAAGATTGTTATTAATTTCACTAAAAGCCAGTATAGATTCAGTTCCCTTTTGGAAGCATTGTTAGAAGGGCCTAACTCTATTTGAACATAATTTATTATTATAAATGAGCACATTATAAATGGCCATGGTCTTCCAGCAAAGAGCAGAATAAACTGCAGAACACAACTCTTTACTGAGGTTATATGGTACATGGCAAAGTTTCTTCATTGTCTTAATTTCTTACAGTGCCAGCTGCCACTGACTTCGAAATACTCTAAAATAAATATTCTAACTTGGTATTTTGAATCTTCTTTCCCAATAATGGGAATTTCACTTGACTGACAAAACATGAATTAAGTCTTATCTCTAGTACTTCTATGGCATATAGCTACTGACCACTTTTGAGAAAGAAAATATTTCCTTTGACATTTTAGATGAAAGTAACGCATTCTGTTTTGTTCTACAGGTATTTTGCATAAGGGCAAAGCCCTGTTATATTCACAAAGACAGAGTTCAATGGTGGTTTACAAGTACCTTTTGTATCTGTGAAGGCAGCTGCTCTATTGCAATAGCATCCAGATTCAAAGAGAACAGTCTTTCTGCCATAAGCAAGATTAGTTTATTTTTGCGTCAGCAGAAATCTTTGCTTTCCTTCATAGCTTGGGATTAGAAGAGGCTTATTTATTTAAAAAGTTACAAGTTATTTTCTTTGGCAGGTTATTCAGATAAAAACACTAAGTAACCTGTAGTGTTTTCACTGGAAAAGGGAAAAGGCAAGTTTCTGGGACAAGATAATGGAGTTACCATGCTAAACTTCCCTTAAGATGGACCAAGAGAGTGAAGAATGGGGTTTATAAATGAATTGAAGGAGGAGCTTCTAACTCTGGTGCCAATAAAAATAGATCTCAGGATACTATGTGTGAATATAATGGGCTTGACGTGGGCTAAACTAAAACTCCAGGCATGCTTGGCTTCTTTGCATTAAAAAGTCAGGCTGCAAATAATGTTTGACTAATCATAAGGCCACGTCAAAACCAGTATCTTCCTTGGGGGCAAATATGAAAAAATTGCGTTGGCGATGCTTCAAAAAACCGATAGCAAAAAATCTGAATTCTGGGCACACATTCTACTGCTCAGTTCTACAAAATTGTCACCAAACTGCAAAGCTGGGAGTAAATTAGGATATCAGAACAGTCAGAATTTAAGAAAGGAGATTAAACAGTAGTACTTTCTGTTAAGAAAATGACACACCCTTAGTAGCCAGATGTAAATATTCCTACCAACCAGCTCTAGAAAAAGCAGAATAATCACATATACTGCAACAGCACAGCTAAGAATAGGAATTGGGGTGGTCTCACAACATGATGAACAGGGAATGGCATAGTCTATTAATGCATTTATTTGAGCTTTGCATTCGGTCAGGCTGCCATGTAAGTAGGCGTTGATACATAGCTACGTCACTCTACAACAGTAAATGCCTAACAGTGTAATATTGAATGACTGCTGTCTGTGAGCAGTGAATGGTAGAATAGGGGAAATAAACTCAGAAAAACTGGCTTAGTAGTTAAGTAAATAGCAAATACTTAATGCACTGGTTTCCCACGTACTTCTGCGTCAGACATCACGTGCAGAACAAGTGAAGCAGCAGAAGAGAGAACTTCATACTTTCCTCAAGGACTGTGGTTGTACAAGACTGATTGACCTGGGAAAGTGGGGCCAAGATTTAAAATAAAGTAGCAGCAAATTTAAATCATCTTTTGGATGCAATGTGCTTTGTCCTGTATATGCTATAGGAAAGAGCTTCCTGAACAGCCCTGACAAGATCCTTAGATAGCTACAGGAGTTAGAGAAACCCGTCGCATCTTCAGCCAGTGAAGGGACATCTGATATGTGACAACTAAAATATGCTAGACTACAGCAATGATATCTTGTTTAAAATTTTCTCTCTTCTCCTATCAGAGAGAAAAAAGCAAGCACATTTAAATCAGAGGCCCATATATGCAGGCAAACACAGCACTTTTTCATATGAAAAAGAGATTCCAAGCAGCCAGCAATTTTAGAGGTCCATTTCTCTGCTGCTGCTGCTCATCTTAGAGTGGCCCAATATATTATTTTGAAGTTCAACATGCATTTTTTTTTTCCTTCACCCAAAACTGAAGTTATTCTTCCAGTTATCTGCAACTTGTTAGTGAAACAGTGACCATTCATATACTTAAGGTTTGGCCAAAGGTATTTAATCGTGAGGTCACAGATGTTACAGGTCTGCATGCAGAACTAGTGCTTCCCCCTTTCTCCAGAAAAGTACTATGGGTAGATAGATGAGACTAAGATTTATTCTCAGTGCTGCAAAATTTGTGCTCTGAAACGTGAATGAGCTCTTCACAGAAATATTTGTGAGTTTTGTTTGCTGTTTTATAACCTTGGGAAAATATCTACCTTTTTCTCCTGGAAATGGCCAAACAGCTTCTTGGTAACTTTTCAAGAAAGGTAAGTTAAAAGAGAACCACGGCATCTTTTGAAATTTAGTCAATCCTAAGAAATTACATTTAGAGTTTTATCATTATCACTACTAGACCATCATTAGTGACAAAATAAATTTCAGTGTTTGCTTGGTTCCTGTTAAAGTTACAGAAACCTGTTTGAAAAATAAAGGCTAAAATGTGCATAGGTACTATATAATAAATTATATAGTTGAAAAGGGATATGCAAAGACAGTAATCTCAGAAATAATTTTTGTCCTTTCCTTAAATTAAGATAGAGAATCACCATGCTACAGTGAGTTTTATATATCACACCTCTGCCTGGAAAACTTTTAAACTATAATCATTATAATTAGAAAAGTTTAAAGGATACACATGTGTATTCTACACTACTGCTTACAGTGAATTGCTTTGTTATGTGTGTTAACTGATTGGGGGTTTTTTCCTGATTCTTTGTCAACCAGTCTGGTTTTCCTTTTCATGTGTTTATAAAGGAGGGAGGTAAGCCTTACCATCATCTCTCGGACTGTTCCACTGAGATCACTTGTCTCCACCAACTACAACAAATGAAGAGATTCTGAGATTTGATATAAGTTCATTGCATTTATTTGGTGTAAAAAATTCAGGAGACTAATGGTCCTTGGACCATAAATCTTCTTTGTTACAGGCTTAATGAAGTGAAAGCCTGTTAATTTAGGTGAACCTCTGATGTGCTTGGGCCATGGGTAAGATGAAACAGGTATCACCGATGTTTTTCTCTGGAACTAGAGTATTAAAATGATGTTTTAAAGCTGTGTACAACATTCTGACAGTCTACTCCCCCAAGGCAGAAAGAACTTTTTCACACCCAGATTTTTTTCTAGAAAGTATCATAACCCTTCAAGCCCTCCTTGACCTGTTTCTGTAGCTGAACTGTGGAATGTGTAACGTATATCTGTGTAGCATATATATATATATATGGACTATGTCAGAGAGTGGGCTGGTCTTCACATGGGATTAAATCATCCCAGCTCCACTGAACTTGGTGCTGCAGATGGGAAGAGCAGGGATGGAGGGTGGGGGAAAGTACCGGCCAACATCTTCCTTTCTTATGCCTCTCCTTACACTCCTCCCCTGTGGACCTGCTGCTGGTCTTGCTGGAGACAGGATACGGGGCTCATGAACCTAGTCCAACCCTGGCAGCTGTTGCCATAATCCTTAATGTGACTTCAAAAGCATGCTGAACTCTCTTGTGTTCGCATTCAAAGTCTCTGAATTTGTCTCAGAATACCTTTGGGGCAGGGAATTACTGTTCCTTGTACTTCTCTGTAGTGAACAGCTAAAGGAACGAAGATTCCTAAAAGTCAAATTTTATACAGGACACTTGTTCTGTAAAGACAGGAATAGCCATCATTCAAGCTTCGGTCTTTTAATATAAATATTTTCCACAATGTTGGTTTTTTTTTTTTTTCCCTGTCAAACCAAGGGCAATAACCATTAAATATCAATTTATCTTAATAAATAAGAAAATATTAGAGAATGAACCATTTATGAGATGTGAGCAAAGGTTTTGAGCTCAACAAACGAGCAAGTGCATATGTAGGTGAATTCTTGTCTGACCCACACTTCTCCTGCTGAGAGAAACTGATTTTTTTTATTTTATTTTATGTTGTTGTTGCACAGAGGAAATTTGAAAAATATCTAGAAGATTTTGTAGCACAAAGCCTTTGCCCTAGTCTGACTTCAGATGGCTGCTCACTTGGGATTTAACTTCTGAAGATAAGAAGAGACTTTTTTACTGTAAGGGTCATCAAATACTGGCAGGGGTTGCCCAGAGGAGTCTCTGTCCTAGGATATACTCAAAAACAGACTGGACGTGACCCTGAGCAACCTAGTTTGGGTGGCTCTGCTCGATCTTGGGGGTTGGACCAGGTGATTTCAAGAGGTGCCTCCCAGCCTCAGCCATTCTGTCATTCAGACAGAGATGCTGCTCTGTTCTGTATGTGGAGCCCACATCCTAGAATTTATTTCAAACTTTTATTAACTATGCAATTACAAATAGATGTTTTTGAAAGTCAGATGGAACACAAACATGGAAGTAAGATGATATGTTCTTTATTTTATTTTCAGTTTATTATATTCACTAACATTTCTCTATAGGAAAGTTTTCAATTAAAACCTCTGGAAATTGCACATGTTGAAAAGAAAACACTGATCTGCTTTTATGTGGTAAAAGGGTTCTAGGACACAAGCAGTCTTAATGATGAAGATCTGTCATCTTTACAGTTTTGTTTATGTATTAGGAACACTGAAGAACTTGCAATTGCTTTCTTGGAGAGGAAAGGCCTCAGGGACTGAAGATACTCCAACCATTTCAGGAACCAAGCATAACCTGTGCTTTGGTTCCTATGATGGCCACAAGTTGAGGTGTTAACCTTCATCTATCAGCCTGACCCAGCCTTCCCAATGCAGCTTCTCCTCCTCCAGGAAATTCCAGGTGATCTTCAGAAGTGGACACTTGGAGGACATGCTAGCTAGAATATCTTAACAATGCCATTCCTTTCATTCTTTTTTGATGATGTTTTCAATCAGTGGTTTTCTATAAAATATTTACACGTGAAGATGGTCTAGCAAGGTTATCAGAAAATTAGTAAAGCTAATAAAAAGCCTTGGGCTGCAGCTAATGAAACCGTAAGCAGTATCAGACTACATGTGCACATTAATCAGCAACTCTCAGAATAAAACCAGCTCCACTTAAGTTGAAATCTACTTTAGTGAATATCAGTTAAGGATCCTGATCATAAAAATATCAGAAGAATAATCGAAGATTTCTGGCCACAGCATGCTTTCTGTACTATGTATAATCTGAGAAGAAAATGAGATTTTTGGAGTCCAGCGTCAGCAATTTAATCCCAAATCCACTAAGGCAAATACCTCATTGACAGTGGTGTAAGATATATTTACTCAGACTGTTTTATTGCTCCATGGATACTTCAGCTAAACTTCAGTATTATGTTAAGGAGCCTGAAAATACCCTTCCCGGCAACAAGGGATGACACCAGCTCAATACTTTTTATGGCACTCCTCCAGTGACAGACGTTGGATTTTTGGGTCCCTCTATTATATCGCAGTTCAGGATAAGAATCTGATTGTTTTCAAGTCATTATGTCTGGATTTCAAGCTGTTTTGGCTTGTAACACTAAAGTTTTAAATCAAGTGGGAAAACTCAATCAGTTTTTAAGATTTAATATTCGCTTGTCTTTAATATAGCTCTAGGTACACTCCATTTTAAAACGTGGTAGGGTTGTAGCCCAAAATGGGCTCTGCCCTTACTAGCATAAACTGGCATAGGTCCATCAAAGGCAAATGGAGCTATACTGAATTATCTTGCCCTAAGTTCTATGGATGATTTTAATATTGTCAATATGGATAATCAGGGAGACTTTCAAGTATATCCACTTATGAGCATAGAACAATTAAGCTTTCTCTGGTGGCTTTTTTCAGTATTGTGTTTATAGTTGTGAAATACCTTTCCATTCTTCTTTCTGCCTTGGTAAAACATGTAAAGGCAGAAGTAAATAAAAAAAATATCTATTTATCATGGTGAGAAAATCAGCATATTCACAGCAGTGTATAGATTACACAAGCAGGAAAGAATCAGGAATTAGTTATGAAGGAAGGCTTAAGTACTCCAAAGCAGTGAAATAACTGTGCTGATTAATTTCTCAGCTTGTAAAAGCATTTTATTCATTCCTAAAAGGCGCTGCACTAAGTATCATGCTCACAGCTATAGAAGTTGCTCTATATCAACTGGATTGTTTCAATTAACCTGTACTTTAAGCTAATTAAGAACCGCAACTCAAAAGAGATCTAGGAAGGCCGGTAGTGGATTTCTCAATTACAACATCATTGTTTCAGATATGATCATCTTCTCCTGACCCTGTCTTTGATTTTTGTAGCGAGCTATCAATGTCATGGCTAGAGAGGAAAAAGATACACTTAGAGCCAATTTGAGTCTTGTTATATATATAGTGCTTTCTCCAAAGGGGCGTTGGGTGATGCCACCCCTAATATTTTGACACAACACCGAAAAAAGAGGGATTTTGGCTGAAATGTTTTATCCTCTTATGTTTCCTACAAAAAAGGCAGAAAAGTGTTTCTAGTGGGTCCAATAATGGGACAGTCATCAGCTAGTTGCAGAGAGCATTCATGCAGCAACACAATAGAGTGGACAGAATGTGAATTAGTCAGGATTCAGGAAAAAACAAAAGCCCAGTCAGGAATGGAGAATATGGAGAATGTGACTGTTTTCAACTCACAGTGTAATGCTAATGCTGAGGTCTTCAGCATCATTAGCTATATGAGAGGCAAAAAGCAAAACATGTAAGAAATTGACTTCCAGATGCAACATAGCAGCTTGTATAATTTGAACAGCACAGAGGAGAGTCACTTAAAAATATATACAAGTTGCTTACAGAAATACAGTTTGTGTAGGCTTTGAGTTATAAAAACATCCATAAAAGACTATCATGTTAATGCATGGGCTTTAGGATAACACAATTTGTACATAGAAACTTCAGGCTAACTCTGAAAAAACATTTCTCCTTAACTTGATTGCATTTAATGCTGGAATTGTTTTCATGTATAATTCCTTTTGCAATTATAGGAAGTATATTAGATGAAAAGACTTCAGACATCGGAATATTAATGAACTTGATCCAAACCCCAAAGTCAATGGAATGGGAAGCCCCCCAAGGAGCTGAACACAGCTGGAAATGAAATGTTCAATCTCAATCCCAGCAAGACCAACATGATGTTAGCTGCAAGGGTAGGACCAGTTGAGAGCAAGCTCCAGACACTGTCTGTTCAACTTGCCATTAGAGTTAGTATCTGCATTGCACAATCTATGGACACTTAGACAAATGGCAAAGGCAGGAACTCGTGCACCTCATTATCAGACACATGAATAGAAGGTACTGGATACACCACACTGCCCCAGCTTTTATGCACTACTAAGAAATACAATAAATTAGCCTGAGCAGAGCACTGTCTTAGTGATGCTACATATTAGAATGACACAGAGGTGTCTTTACATGGCATATCCTTCTTCACAGAAGAGCCACATTGGCATGTTTTCCTGCTGTTCCCCTTCATCTTGCCTGGAGATGTGTCCTCCCCGTTGGGCTCTGTGCCTCCGTCACCCAGAGGGGCAGATCTGTGTAATGCTGGGGGTTGAGAGGTGGGAGCCATGTGCAGGCCTGGCTTGTATGGACCAAGGGCAGGCCGAGGTGGCTGGATGATGTTGATCTTGTACTTTTGTATTCGCATTTATGAATGTACATGTGCAAAAGTACATTCTCATGACCCTTGTCTGAATATGGAGGAGTCCAAGTCCACCCAAGACTCAGTGGTGCTGCAGCACTGCTGTCTATCTCAATGGTGAGATCTGGCCTTGCTGAAACCCCAGCAATGGGAGTGGGTTATTTATCAATACTAATAAAGCTGTCAAGAGCTTTATTGTCAAGAGCGTAGGGAGAGGCCCAGGTGGATCCTCACGTTTCACCACAAGTAGCACTGTGGGAAGTACAAATGAGATTGTTAATGAAAGCTTCCTCTTCATCCCCTGAGGAATAAAATCCTTCCCCTTCCTGTCTGCCACATGCCAGCCTCTCTGCGCCTAATTCAGGGACTATTTGATCCTTGGGTTGCAGCCCCAAAGGCATACTGTTTCCAAGATATACGAAGTCCAAATAGTTTGTCTGCTTCTCAGTGCCTCCACTCCTGCTCCAATTGCCTGTCTTCTTTCTTCATTTTTTCTTCTAGGACTTCCATTTTTTCCCCTCAACCCTTCATTCTTAATAGGCTTCCTTCTACTTCTTTCCTTTCCTTGACACTTGTATCCCAATTTACTCCTCTAGCATTTGTGCTAACTCTTATGCCCATAATAAAAATTAAGTATGATCAACATCAAGAAGAAAAGGGAAAGCACAAGCTGCTTTTCCATGTTCTCTTTGGCTGTGCAGGTGAAGTGTTACCTGCTTTGATGCACACCAGTGTACTTTTTCTAATAGAAGCTTTTTCTAGAGGGGAGAAGATCTCCCTGTGGATAGTGATTGAAGAGGGGAAGAAGCACAAGCAATCCCACATTCAACCAATTCCTCTCACACATAGAGAGAGGAAACCAAAGTCTGCTAATAGATGATTGTGGAGTTCTGAGCAGGGCTGGTATGGCACAGCAATGCACACTGCTTCATTTCCAGCACTGCCCGCATGTGCGCCTGCAACAATGGAACCCCTGTCTGGGCTGGAAGCACTGTGCATTGCCACAACAGGAACAATAAATATAAATAAATAAGATCTGGTAACTCAGATGATGAAAAATACACACATATATAATATACATATATGATCCTATATTATATTCTACTATATTATATATTCAAGTATGTAATATACAGATATTAAAATCCTCTAACTAGCTTTTGAAATTACGTGTTGATAGGTATATATATTTAAACCTGTTTATCTATACACAAAGTCAAAATCACATATATTGGTTTTTTTATCACAAATAGCATGTCATATGTTATTATCTGTGGATATGTAAAACAGATCATGCAAATGCCAAGTGAAAGACAAAATATTCACAGAGCAAACACAGTTTCTGTGATCCTTAGAATGATGAGCTTTAAATACAAAAACTACTGCTCTCTGTGAACTTAATTTTGCCAGGTGCTACATAAATGATGATGTGAGTTATCAAAATATAAATCATACATGTTTAAAATGAAACATTCATTGTTATGGGCAAACTTACAGTTTTTCTTCAGTAGTGGGGGATATTTTCCAAGTTCCTGGCTCATGTCTGTGGATGAGTGGAAAAAGGCCTACAAATGTCAGAACTGCTCTTGGCACTCCTTGCTACTAGTCCAGCTGGGACTGCTCCTGGGAGTAGAGACATTTTGGTTTGGGGACATTTTGTGTTGTGCACAAACACAAAGAATGAGTTGCAGGAAGGAGCAGGGGACTTCTGAGAAACCTCCAAAGTTTGCACTAACCCGTGGGATCTGCTGAAGCAGGGAAGTACCTACCATCCTAGAGCTGCTCCAGCTGGTAGTAAGAGGTGAACTATCTGCTGGAGTCCTTGAGAGGGCAAGCAGAAGCTCTCCTGTCTCTTCCTGCATTGATGACTGCATCAGAGCAGGAAAAAGAATATTTCTGGAGAACCAAGGGAACTAATTCCCCTGCTCTTGTCAATTCAAGAAGAAAAGGGCAGAAAATAACAGGTTCATAATATCCTTTCTCCCTCAGGTCCCACTCGATTTCGTCAATGCTGGGGTACAACAATAATAAAGTGAAATACTCTCTTTTTGACATTTAAGTCACTCTTTTGAAATGTGTGGAAGGAGAAAAATGAGTTAGGACACATTTAAATAATACTGGATAGAGATTTGGAACAGTCATTAATTTACCCCACCAGCTTACTCATAATTAATATTAACTCAAAAGCAGAAAAGAGAAATATGCACTGGGAAAGAGTACAGTTTAATAAAAAAGAGTATTAATTCTTCTCCCCTCTGCAGTATCTGTTAAAAGTTTTGGGTTTGGGTGGGTTTTTTTTCTGTAAAAAGGAAATATGACAAGAGCTTCTCAGGGCAGAAACATTCCTTTTGGTCAAATGTTGGAAACTCACATTGACTCCACTCATTTTACTGGAACTTTCTAGATGTCTATTAATGTGACTAAGAAGAAATTGATAAAAGTCTTTTCTCCAATGGAAAATGTGCCAGGATGTTCTATGTATATACAGCAGAAGTTTTCTTTTTCAAAAAGCCTCTAGTGTACCACATATTGGAGAAAAAATATAATAGGTCTTTGGCTGAGAAAGGTTTTCAGTAGGTTGCATTTGAGTTGCAGGTTATTTATGTCTTTTAGCTAAATAGTATGGTGGATAAAAGTATCTACTGCTCAGGGAAAAGCAGTTTTGCAGATTAATGTTAGACTGGTTCAATGGAGTGGATCAATGTTAGTTTGTTAAGAGATTCACTCTAGCATTTTTAGTGAAAAGAGTTTGGAAAGGGGAGAACTGCATTTATGGGTTTGGGAACATAAATAAAGAGAGCACTTGAACCAAAAGGAGCTGTGTAAAATGTGATGTTTAAACTTGCTGTAATCATGGTACTATTTTCATTGGGGAAATAATTTATATTTACTTTCCTATGTATTATGATGCTTCAGTAAAAATACTTGTGTCTTAACATTTTTAAGTTGAAAAATTAATTTAACCTCCTCATGTGGAATTCAGTGGTGTTTTGGTAACATGCTGTTAAAGAGAGAGGGAAAAAATTATAGAAATAATCTTTGACTTCAACTGAAGCAAAATTGAGGGCATGTCAGGAGAATCTGGAATAGTTCCACTCAAACAGCTCCCTCCTCTCCCCTGCCAACGCCAGCACAGTGCGCCATCACTCACATCCACCAGCTCTGCTCTACAGACCAGATTTCTTGTTGTGTCATGCCGCCTTCCACAGATCTCTGTGGCAGATCTCCCAGGATAGCTCTTCTTCATGAGCAAAGGTATAGAGGTTATTTGTGTCCCCACTGGCTGCAGGGGTGCTTGGGGCTTGTTCCTTGTGTGTTTCCAGTCAGTTAAGTGAGGGACAAATTTCCTCTCCTCTCCTCTCCTCTCCTCTCCTCTCCTCTCCTCTCCTCTCCTCTCCTCTCCTCTCCTCTCCTCTCCTCTCCTCTCCTCTCCTCTCCTCTCCTCTCCTCTCCTCTCCTCTCCTCTCCTCTCCTCTCCTCTCCTCTCCTCTCCTCTCCTCTCCTCTCCTCTCCTCTCCTCTCCATGGGATTTCCTTCTCAAGCACAGTGACGTGGTGTCAGGAGTAGAGGCAAGACATGTGGAGACCCAGAAATTATTTTGCAGGGGGATAAATGGGGCAAGTTAACAGCAAGGAGGTGAGGGAGTAACAGCAAGGAGGTGAGGGAGTAACAGCAGAAATCATTGAGGAGGTCAGTGGACAGATGACAGGAATGGAGGGTGGGAGATACCCAGGCATTTGGTTGGTCTGAGGGGCAGACAGTGGTTGAGAGAAGGCATCTACTGCACCATCTTTAAAATGTTCATCAGATGAACAGAGCCCGCCTCTGGCAGTGGCAGAATTTTTCAGGCACATGGGACGGGTTCACTGTGATGACAGTGTGATGACAAGGTCTCTGTATAGGGGCAGCACCATGGTCGGCCACAGGAGGTGTGAGGAGGCAGGACATGCAGGGGAGGTCCAAATGCTCATGAAACAGCCAAACCCAAGCCTGCAACCAAAGGAGCCAACCAGTGGATGTTGGGGCTCAGGAGATGAAGAAAGCGACAAATCATTTGGGCTTTTGGTTCCTATCTCCTTTGGAGTGATATTTATTTTGCAAATGATCTTGAAAGAAAATGTTTGAACAAGTGGAAAGATAAAAGGACAAGAAAGGGATGGTTTTGTCTCTTCTTTTACTCAGTTTATTTCAGCTTTTTTCTAAGGTACATTCGGAGTGAAAGATTTTTTGAAGATCCCAACAATTTGTTGGAAAAGCAAACAGCTAAAAGATTTGGTGTGGTTATTTTTAGATGATGCTATCAATTTCTGTGTTATCAGGTTAGGTTATGAAAGACCTGGGGAAGTTTGATTTATTATATTTCCATTTGGAGTGTTTACTACTGTGATATTCTACAATCTGCTGCTGAACATTGTCCTGCGTGATGGTAGAAGGCTATTGGGAGACAAATGTGGAAAACACAGCCTTCCCAAACGAAGGCTAACTGCAGCCTGTGGTCTCAACTCAGTAAGAAAGTAGCTTAGACTGGATAAGATCTAGTTAAAGTCCTGAGGACAACACAACACAGCTAAAATATATCAGAACTTGACCAAGAAATTGAGATTTCCAGATTTTCTGGAAATGTCCAGATTTTCCTACACATTTGCATACGCTTGTCCTTCTGATACATTGACCACATACAAACTCAGAGTTCTGAAATGGATGCAAAATGTGAGGGAGGTGGTTTACATCCCCAGACTCAGTCATGAGGCCCTGATACCAGACAAGGTTTTAGCTATTAGACTAATAGTATCACTTCAGCTGCAAATTGCATAATAATTACACATTATATCTAACTGGAATTTGATGTTGTGAAACAAGAATAAAGACTTTGAATTCCTGTGTAAAGGACTCTGTGTTACCATTTGTAATATTAATGTGCTGTATGATAAGAACAGATTTTGATTACATACACTACTTTTCACTATCAAGGTATTTCAAAACATCGTACTAATAAATTCACCTAAATATTGGCAATGCAGTCAATCAGGAAGCAAACGTGGCAGCCAGTATGAGCTGAGCAACAGCTCACGTGTTAAGACTCTGGGCATTCAAACCTGCTTAACTGGGAGAAAAAGATTGCCAAGAAACCTGGGTTCTTTCCCTACTCTTTTTGAATAAAGTCCAAAAGGAGATTAAAGATTCGAGGATATTGATAACTGGAGACAGAATTGCAGAACCATAGAATCAGAGAATGTTGGGGTTGGAAGGGATCTCTGGAGATCATCTAGTCCAACGCCCTCTGCCAAAGCAGGTTGACCTAGAGCAGGTTGCACAGGAACGCATCCAGGCAGGTTTTGAATATCTCCAGACAAGGAAATTCCAAACCTCTGGGCAGCCTGTTCCAGTATTCTGTCACCCTCAAAGTAAAAAATTTTTTCCTCATGTTCGGATGGAATTTCCTGTGTTACAGTTTGTACTCGTTGCCCCTTGTCCTGTCACTGGGCACCACTGAAAAGAGTTTGGCCCCATCTTCTGGACACCCGCCCTTTAGATATTTATAAACATTCATGAGGTCCCCTCTCGGTCTTCTCTTCTCGAGGCTAAACCGGCCCAGGTCTCTCAGCCTTTCCACTTAAGAGAGATGCTGCAGTCTCTTGATCATCTTTGAAGCCCTCTGCTGGACTCTCTCCAGTAGTTCCCTGTCTTTCTTGAACTGGGACCAGCAAGATGAACCGTATTGAGACACCTCATTTAAAAATATCAGTTAGAAATAAAAAACCACTCCCTGTAAAGCATGCCATGATTTTGTGAGATAGAGCTTGCTGGATGATTTACTACTTTGCAAGCAACAAGAGCGGTATGTATTAGAGCTTACTGTAAAATTAGAACCTGGAAGATACTTCAGGGAAATTTCAGTCAGTTTAAAATTTTTTCTTTCCCTTTGTGTTTCAAAATGGCCCCTTTCTAATTCTAAAGTATTTTTCTCAGAACTGTTTTGAAATGAGGAAATGTTTTAAATCTCAAAGTGGGTTTAAAACCCCTCTTCTTCTCCCTCAGTTTTCCTGTGAAGACTTGTGAAAGCACAACCTTCCATTTCATATCTGCTCTGACCAGTACAGGACACAGGGGTTGTACAAACAAATAAAACCAGGAAAACTGGGAAAAAAAGATTTTCCACAGTAGCAAATAGACTATTTTTCATTTTAAAGTTTGGCCCGTCTTTGCAGCATTAGAGCCAACTTAAATTTTTCTGTAACTGTTTGCAGTTTTTTTTAAAACCATTGCTGTTATGTAAAAAGCTGTGGAATAAAACCTAGGTAACACTTAGGTACACCCTGAAGCAGAACTAGTACCTCTTTCTAACTCCCCTTGAGCCACCCCTGGTAGAAGAGGTTAGGGGTGTTAGCAGAGTTTGAGCTGTTCAGGTTTCTACTACTGGTAGCAAGTGTCCGCAGACCTCTGCCATGCAGTTGTTATTAAGCTTTTTTTTTTCCCCATTCTGTTCAGTCTATGTTCTTAAGGGCTTCAAAAAAGCAGAAGACTAAAACCAGCGGTATTTTCAAAAGCATATAGTTCTGGCCAACTCCTTATCTCACTGAAATGAACGCTGAGGCATCTTTGACTTTTGCAGGAACCCATTTACACTGAGGACAAATGGTTCTGAAAATATCGCTAGGTATATTTTCCAGATGAAATATTTTCCTTTTTTTCCTTCAAAATAGCACCATTCCTCAGTCAAGCAGAACTAATACGACTTCCCTTTGGAAACCAGTACTTGCTGTTATATCAGTGTTATTCACCGTGCCAGTGTGACTGTGAAAATAAAACTTGCCAGTCCAGTCAGAGCTATTTCTACTGCATGTTTTTGTACAGTGGGGGGATGTGTACCTGAAGGGTAGCTGTTATTAGCCATTGCTCAGTGGTTGAGATTTTCCTGGATTAGGAGATGCATGCCTTCTCTCATACAGAGCTATTTGAAAGGCAATGACAGATTATAAAATTGTGCCAACGTTACCGAGCCATTCAGCCCAGTCCAGGGTGGCCTGATGGATTCCTTTTCTGCCTCCTACATAAGAGTGTGTGCTGCAGTCATTGACCACGCGAGTGATTTAATGTAATTGCCACGTTTAGCCAGTGTGACATGCCTGAGACAGGCGAGGGTGCAGGCTGAGCCTATCTCTCACCTTCTGTTAGGGCATGGCCCCCAGGAGCAAGAGACGGGGGCAGCCGGTCACGTAGAGCTGTGAAAGTGGGAGCTGGGATGGAGCAGCGATGCCAACATCCGCAGTAACTGCTCGGAGCTGCGGAGTGGTGGTGGCCCCAGAGGAGGCACGGGCCGAGCTACATGCCGGCAGCGTGGCAGGGCAGCAGGAGACGAGGCATGAAAGCTAACGGGAAATGTAGCTGCGTCACCCTGGGGCTGGCAGGGAGCTCATGCCTGCTGGTGGATTTAGCTCTGTTCCTACAGTAAGGATGTCTCTTAGGTAAACAAACAAAAAGTAAACATCACGGGCAAAAATTCTCCAAGATGCACGTAATAGGTGCCATAAGAAATGTAAAGTGGGGCACTAACTAGTATCCTGCCTGGGAATCTCAGTAGGGAGAGCTCCTGAATAGTTTAAATTACTCTGCAAACAGTAGAGGCAGGCTTTTCAGGAAACATTTGAGACTGACTGGGAGATATAATGTAGACACTTGCATTTCCATTGCACTTCAGCATGCGACTGCTCTGAGGAGTTAATTTCTGGAACAATAGTTAGACAGACTGGAGAGGAATACAAAATAAACAAATTTAAATTATTTCAATTTTGGATCTCAGCTATGCAATTTTAGTGCTGTTGCTAGGTGGGAGTCATTCTCCTATTATGCTTTTTTCTTTTTTTCAGAGCAGCTCAGGACCCATATGTTTACTCTATAGTGAAGCATTTTGAGTTTCACTGAACCTTTAAAACTGAGATTTTAAAAATAATTTGGGAAAGTCAAGTCACAGGAGAAAAGCGATCCGCTGGCCAAGCTAAGGACAGGGAGTGTTAGGGTCTCTGTTCCCAAATGTTCAAAAGTTGTGTTGAGTTTTCGTGACTTGAACTTTGTGAACCCCTGGTCACAGGTGAGCAGCCCTGCGGTCCCCTTGCTGAGACTCCTATCACATCTGGGGAGATGCACTGTGGGGACATGTCTCCTGTCCCTCACTCAGCTACCGATGTCCAAGGTAGCAAACACACTGTAGAAAGGGTTGCCAATGGGGCAAACAGCTGACGGTGCCGCCTTCCCTCCACCTCATCCCCCCGGGTGTCTCTCAGCCTCCAGAAATGCTGCACCGCTGCTTTATCCCATGCCCACCCCCTAGAGGGGAGCTGCGCACACGCATTGTCCTCCTGCCCCAGCTTTGCCTCTTGTCCGTCTTTCAAACTTCCACACAGCCAGGAGGAATGTGAGGCAATTGTGGAGGCTGAAGAAAAGCAATTGTAGGGAAAAAGCAGGAATTGTGGGGCTGACAGGCACGGGAGGGAGAAGGCTTCCCCCAGGTCAAGGAGGGGTCTCCAGCTTTGCGGGGAGACCCGCGGGGGTCGGCCCAGCACAACGAGGAGCGAGTGGGCTGGCGGGACCGTGGGCAAGGGAGCATCTCTGCCCACTCTCCCTGCCTTTTGTCCCTATGTCTGTCCCTGCCCCTACCCCTGCCAGCGCAGGCGGCGCGGGTCCAGCCGTGCCGGGGAGCAGCGGGACAGTTTTGCGTGTGCGTGGGTGCGTGTCCCCGTCCCGCTCAGCCCCCGGAGCCGCCTCGCCCCGCCCGGGGCCGCCCCGCGGGAGGAGCCGCCCCCTCCCGTTCCTTCCCTCCCTCCCTCCTTCCCTCCCCTCCCGACGGCGGCGGCGGCGGGGGGCGAGGGCAGCGGGAGCCGCGGCCGGCGGCGCAGCGCAGCGAGGCAGCGGCGGGAGCGCGGGCGGCGGGGCGCGGACCCCCCGCGCCATGGGCGGGCGGCGCGGAGCGGCGGCGCGCAGCCGGCCCCGCCGGGGGTAGCCGCCCGCGCCCCGCACCCGCGGGAGCCCGGCATGAACTGAGGCGGGCGCGGAGGATGGCGAGCGCCTTCGGCCCGCGGTGGCCCCGGCGCCCGGCCCCGGGCGGCGGCGGCGGGGGGTTCCTCTTCGTGCTGCTGTGCGCCTCGGCCGGCCTGCCCCGGAGCGGCCAGCAAGTGCTGCGGATCGGTGAGTGCCGCCCGCCGGCCCCCCGCTTCCTCCGCGCTTTCCCTCCATCCCGCCCCGGGCGCTGCGCAGAGGTTTGCTTGTGCCGGGGCAGCGGGACCCGCGTACCTCCCGCAGGGTCGCGGCGCAGCCCGCGGGGAGCCGCCGCGGCGGGGCTGGGGCTGCGGGCGACGGCGGCCGGGCTGCTCCCAACCCCTGGCTTTCCTCGGCGGGGCGTTTGCCCGGGGAGCGGGGCGCAGCCCGCCCCGTTGGCTCCGCTGCCGGGCTCCGCGGGGCTCCCGCGGGTGCCGCTCCCTCCCGAAAGTTTGCCCCGGTGCGCGGCGGCGGGAGGCGGGGAAGTTGAACGCGGGGGATCCCGGCGGAGCGGGGATGGGGAGGGGGCCGGGGCGAGCATCCCGGGAGCCGCTCGGCGCTGGCCGCGGGCGAGGGGGCTGTCACCGCCGGAGCGCTCAGCGGCAGCGTGTGGAAAGTGCGCCCAAACCCAGTCGACCACCGCTCTCCCCGCCACGTCGAGGGGCGGAGGGGGAACGGCAGGAATGGTTTGGTGACCTTAAAATGCGTGCCGAGAAGTGCGGAGGTTTCCTAGGTCGGACCGGAGAGCGGGGAGCTGCAGCCTGCCAAGGGTAACCTTTCGGGATTTTGCCCTCCTTCGCCCTCGGCCCCCAGCCCTGGGGTGTTGGGGGGCTCCGGCGAGTGTTGTGCATACGTGCCCCTCCCCCCCCCCCCCCCTAGAAAACAGGGATTTGTTTTTAAGTGGAAAACTCCGCACCATGGAAACGGGGCTCAGTTCACAGGAAGCCTCTCTCCCTACAGTGGGTTTCTTGTGTCAGTCAAGTGAGACGGTGAATACAAAGTATCAAAAGAGTTAGGGGGTAGGAAAAACTGTGGAAGAGATGTAGGCAGGATCTGCCACGCTTCTGCTTCTCTGCCTGTCCCTCTTCTGCTTGACAAACACTGAACGTGAAGCAAAAAAAAAAAAAAAAAAAAGAGAGAGAAGGAGCTGTTTATGCCAGCCGAGGAGATGCATTCCTAAATACGTGTTCCTGTGAGAAGTAAAAGATTGATGCCTTTTGACCTGGCAAGTGTTAACCCCACTCAGCTTTCCTCACATGAGTGCTCCTTTAAACATAAAGTGGAAGGCTCCTCATATATATGTGTAGACAGCAAGGGACCCAATGACTAAAAGATTTAAATAAATTAAAGGACACAGTCCCTCAAAATACTGAGCAAAGGCAAGGGGAGAAAAAAAAAAAGAAAGAGAAAAGCTGACAGCAGTCAGCACCTTGCAGCTGAAAATCTGTGATAAGTTTATAACTGTCCATATTCAGTGTATGCTCACTTTTTTTCTCATGGGATGCAGGTGAAGTTTGCTGTTTGTCTGCTCACCACTACAGTGTAACCGTGCCAGTCTGAAGCCAAGGGGAATGTCTGTCTGTGTATGTACGCAGAGTACATGAAACATACAGCTTTGTGCTTTCACACATTGGTAAATTCAAGGCCAAAGAAACTTGTGGAAGAAAGTAAAACATGTTTACATAACATGGCCACATGCTATGGCAGGATGCTTTGGAAATGCCTGAGCATCATTGCTGCTTCTAGGCAGCCTGAACTTGCTTTGCTTTAATGGGGATAGCCTCTGAAGGAAAAAGGAGCATGCCAGAGTTTAAAGGGAAGCATATTTGCCTGAACATACCCTAAATGCTTAGCTCTGTGCAGGATGGAACCTAAGCTTCACCGCTGGCATCAGCATTGCAGGGACCCAGACAGAGATTTAGGGTGTGCGCTCCTCCCTCTGTCAACCTCCCCGTTGCAGAACTTGCTTTGCTGCTTCTGTTTGGTCTAGCGAGGCTCCCAGGCAATTGCCCACGTTGCTTTTCCCTAAAATTGCTCTACGTGGTTTGGAGACTTTCTGCTACAAGATCTGTGTGTATCTTTAGTTCGGATTCACTCTGTTAGGGCATGCAGTGATGGTACCCTAATACTGATTGGACTCTGTTACTTCCATCACAATATAAATAATAAGTATGACAAACTGCTCAGCTTTCAATCACAGCAGCCAAACACACATTCAAAGAGATGCTGCCAGACAAGAAACGCTCCTTCTGTGTTACATGGTTGTGGATGCATAAAATAATAAATGTATTCTTATTGCTATAGTTATCCAGCCTATATAGTAATGATGTTATAAAATATTAATCCTTTTCATCCATTAACAGCAGCAAGTTTCTCTGTGGAATCTGTCACTCTTAGAGGTGACAAACAGAAGTAGTGGCAATAACTCCTCTGACACTCTTTGTGATAACATAATAAAATCATCCCAAAGCATTTCTGACAGTGAAGAAAATGTTATCAAGCCATCAGATTTTCTTCTTCATGTTTTAGTTAATTAAGGAAAGGAAAGCACTGCTATACAATGGTGCAGCAGTTTGCACCTGAATTAATACAGTGGTAGTTTAATTGCATTTTCCACTGTTAGGGAGCTTTTGGATTTATTTTTTTATTATTTTTCTGTCTTATAATAAAAATGAATGGATTCTTTTGTTGGTATTTAATTAGTTGAGAAAGGACATAGAAGCGATAGAAATTCTAGCTATTTCTCAGCATCTAGCTAATGATTACTTTTCGAGCCCTCTAAACAAGAAAATGAGAGATGGCAATATGACCAGTAAAACTAACTCATTAAGATAAAAATAATGGATTTTAAGATAAGATATAGTTTTCAGTCTCAGGTAATACAATAATTAAATTTTAGTGTCTTACCGAGTATTTCTTTCACGTTCATGTTAAAAAGCTTTTCCCTTGATATATGAACTAATAGAGCTGTCCAAGGAAATACCATCTTTATCTACACATAACCCACCAGACTATATTATATAAAGGTATATTTAAAGTTCATGACCCTAATATTTTTGATTTAATACCAAGGAGTTTCTAGTTTTTACACTGAGTCAACCTAACCTTCTTATCTATCCTACTCGTACCACTTCTATAAAATGCATGAACTCAAATAACAGAAGGAAGAATATAAAATAAAACAAGGAGGCACTAAGTTGCAGAAATGGCCTCCAAAAAGCTCAGCAGAAACAAAATTTATTTGTTAGTACTGGGTGCAGAGCTTCCTTATTTCTTACTGTGCGTCCTTAAGGACATTACATCTTCTAACTAGGTTATAAGAATATACTTCAGCGATATTACATGAAAAGTTATAAATGGTAGTCATTCAATCTATGCTCTGTATTAGAACTAACCAATAGTTGAGAAACTATCCAGGTTATTAGCATATCACTGGAGTTAATTAAAAAGAGTATGTGGCAGTTTTCAACAAATACTTGTAGGAAGTTATACTTGGATGAATCTTGGAATTAATCTCTAAAATTAACAGCTCCTGAAAATGAGCAAACGAGTAATTTTTAGGTTTCATAGAAATTGCTTTAGGTGATAAAATAGATACCCTTCAGTTTGTACCAGAAGCAATTTTCAGTAATTTGTGTGTTTCTGTAGTTAAATGAAATATTTAAGTACAGGTCCATACTCTGCACTGATCTGTTCCTTACTTGAGCAAAATTCCCAATGGTTTAGTGAATTGTGTTTTCAACGACGCAGGATTAGCCCCATATATTTCTCTTCAATTGAGAAATATAGACCTAAAACTGGCACACATAAGTCAACGTAACTCGCAAAATATTATTTTCTAATAAGTTGAACTTTTCAATATGGATTTCAAAATAAATGTCTATATTTCACCAAGCAGGGCTAGAGCTGTGAATTTTTTTCCTGTGTGATATTACCATTCCCACATTGTGAGAATGACAAAGACAAAAACCTAATTAATTTCTTTGCAAATCTGCTACTTTTTGTCAACCTACTTTTCAAGATTTTGTTTGTGAAGGGAGCACTATTAGTACACATTGGAGTTTCACCAGTGTGGCACGGCAAAAAAATGTATTTGGAAAGTCTTTATCATATTTCAGCATCATTAAAAATGTTAATTTTCAAAAGAATTTCTTACTAGTTTTCTACAAGTTATTCTATCCCATAATGTTGTAGGAAGTGGGACTGCATTTTCTATTATTAGATGATAAAGCATTACTACATTTTGTTCACCAGATCCTGAATGTCCAGTGGTTTGTTATTCCACTGTAATACAATTTCCTCATACTACACTTAACAGAAAACAATTTTTCTATAAATATTTCTAAAGGTTTGCTACCAAAATGTCCAAACAGCAATTTTTGTGTATCTCTTTCTCTATTGGATTTGATGGTACTGTACAAGCGTGAGACAGTGCAACGTTTGGCTTGCATGCTTTAAATGGTTAATCAAGTTAAAAATACCCTATAAAAGGCAGATGAAAAATGTATTGCCAGCACCTTAGCAGGGCACTCAAAAGGTTGGTGCAGACAAGTGGCTTCAAAGTATATAGTGAGCTGAGGGAAAACACTTGACTGCATAATGATTTGCATGGTTTCACCCTATATTATCAAAATCAAAATCTCATTGGTGCTTTCTTTGTCTTCTGCCACTTAGGCTCGATGATGCAGAGGGGTGGATTACTTTGCGTTCCATACCATTGTATTTCTAGGCTTTTATACCGTGGAAGGCATTTGCCATGCTGGGTTGCTCCACTGGGGAACATTAAAAAGTCGTGAAGCCAGTGCTCAGCTGATGTAAACGGGCATCCTTTTATGGATCTCAAGGGAGCTATGCCGGTTTAAATTGCCTGAAGAGCTGCCTGGCTATACTTTATATATTGAGAATCATGAAACTTTTGTAATTCCCCTGACTGACCTACCTACTTACCACACTTCCTAATGATGGGTAGGACAAAATCAGGTCCTGCACATCTTTAGCTCTTGTTCTACAGCTGTGCACTCCACCAAGCACTTCTGGAGCTCACTCCCAAGGACGAGCAGTGATGGTCATTGAGCTCATGAATCTCACCAGCGTTATGGTGACCTGTTATACCGTCAGCTCTTGATGTCTCAGTAAGGGTGTTTGCTGGGTGGCTGTGCCGTGGCCAGAACACCCTTATTGCTGGGGCGGTGTAAAGTGCTGCTCAGGATTTAAAGAAACTACAGAGTAGACCTTCACTTTCCAGAAAATTGGTGGTTTGCGTCTCTGCTGTCAGAATATAACTATGTCCTAAATATCTGCTTTAGAATGAAATAGATGAGCTGTAAAGGTGCATGATAGTCTTCAAATAGCCTGTAATACCGTGGCTCTATGATTATGCAGCAGGCAGCCAGCCGCTCAGGGCTGTATTAACAAAAACATCGAGCTTGAGTTGCTTCTGTCTTGGACCACTTGTCAGTAAAGGTTGATGGAGAACAGCAAAGAAAAGGTCCTGAGACCAGAAAATGAAAACCAAGGAAGCAAGGCTGGATTTGCCTGGCTTGGACCAGAGCTAGGGTGGTTTAGACAGTACTGCGGGAGATAAAAGCATTTAAAAAATACATCATGAATATATGTTAGTCCTGCATTTCATATCTTGGGAGATATGTGGTTAACTATGGCAAATTCCAGGTAGATATCTTGGTGAAAAGTCAAGGCTATAGGAAAATGAAATGGAAGGCAAGCCAGGGCGTTGGTATCTGTGCTGTAGTATTTTATTATTTTCTCTTAACTTACGCAAGGGTGTATCCTAATGTGCCCCTGCGCAACACAGGTCCGTAGTGTTGCAGTGAGCTCTGGGTGAGCAGATAAATAGGACATCCTGCTGTGGTTCACCAGGGCTTCAAATGTATTTATGTAACATGTGCATCCGTTCAGACAGTTAAGATTCTGGTAAAATACAGGATGAAATATTCAAAACAATGAAATCGATGAACTTTCACCACAGGTAAGAATTTTTCATCAAATATTTTGTTTATGCAAAATGGTTGATGCTTAACCTAGTACTTTTTCAATTAACAATTCATACACAGTACACTGATCATTGCAGGAGGAACAACCTTTATAAATAAAATAAAATTGAATTCTTCTGAATTTCATTTCTTGCTTAATAGCCTATTTGTAGTGTTCAGGTGTAATAATTTTTTTTTTAAATTCCTACGGCTTTCGTAGGCATAACGCCTAATTTCACTTATTCAGAGGGCATTTGCCTCAGCATCAGTTCTTGCTGTAACTATAAGCTCCTCCATATGGCCCTGTCTCCCCTTAACATTTTCCATTCAGACTGCAAGTACAATCTCAATACTGTTTTTTCATTACAGTCTGTTTTGTATATCCTGGTCGGTAATAAAGCTTAAATCCTCCCCCCCAACCCCCCAATTTTTAAACAACTGCCTCTAATCTTCTTTTCTCAGAAAGGCTTGATTTGACCAACTAGACTATAGATTGTACTGTAGTGAAAAAAAAAAAAAATCCTATCCAAGAACTGATTAGTTTTACTCCACAGCTTTGGATCTGTAACCCGCAAGCCCAGTATGTCCTAGTTTTTGGTTGACTTTAGATTTTAGTTTGCAGTAATGAGTTTATGATTTTGGGAAAGCTTTGCAGTGGGAACGTTATTACCCTTCCCTCTCTCTTTCTCTTTCTGCTGAAGGTGATACAGTATTATCTAGAAAATGATTAGCTTTCAAATGATGAATTTGCTTTCACTGAGCAAAATCAAAATTCGAAATTAAAACTGTTTCATTATTCTAAATTAGCATCTTTTTCATTTCAGCTAGAGGAGTGAGTATCTGATAGGGCTGCTGAAGTATCTGGTTTGGGGTTTGTTTTTTTTTTTTTTGATTCCTCTGACAGTGCAGAAGGTTCTTTATATTATCTTCACAGCTTCACCTGTGCTGAGACATTAAATTAGGGTGGCACAAGCACTGGAAAATATGAATCAGTTATATGGCCCAGCAGTATGGACAAAGAGGTTGAAGTGATCTCAAATGCTCAGTTTTGAGCTTCTTTCCTTAAGTCCATCACACTCCACAATTTCACCTTCTAGTTGTTTTTTATTTTGGGCCCTCAGACTATACCACCACAAGTTTAAAAGAGGACCATTATAAATTCTGTTAGGATTGAAATTGTTCCCACATTCTGCTATCGGATCCGCACAAGCAAACTTGTTCTATTTCAAGGAAAATAATATTTACAGCACATTGATTCTGGCTGGGGTTCAAGACCAGCCATCCTTCCATATTGCTAAATGGCATGGAGGTCCTGGTGCAACGCTGAGTAGGTGGAAGTGACAGTCAGAGTGCAGAAGTATCTCCAGAAATATGCAGCAGGACTTGTTTTGAGTGAGCAAGTGTGTGAAACTCATTGTTCTACCTACGTATGAAGGAGCTGCAAAACTTCTCACAGCCGTTTTGTCCAAGCAACACTTCTGCTAGAAGCTCTGTCACAGATGCTGAGGCTTTTCTTTGGCTCTCCGACGGAGAAGGAACAGAGCCCTCCCTGAATTCAGTGGTATTCCACCGAGACCTTAAAATCACTGTGATTTTGCATGCTCTCCTATGGAAAAAAAAATAAAGCCAACAAACAAAAACCAACAAAAACCCAACAGTTTGGTTTTTTTTTAAAGATCAAGCATGCTAAAATATAGTAAGAGCCATTCACCACAATGTAAGTAATTCAGGCTTTTCAGTTCTAAATGTTTTGTACAGAATAAGTAGGAAAAGACACTAGTGTATGCTCTGGATCAAACAGTTTGGAAAAAAACCCTATTTTAAAACAACAACATTAGGTAGCTGTAAGAGAAGAAGAAAAAAATGTTTAAAGATGCGAATTTATTCTTGCTTTCCCCTGGGATGAGCGATGGAGCAGAGTCCTGCCAGGATGTTTATGTGGTGCTTGGTGCCACTCACTTCTACTAAAGATCACCTCCCCTTCCCCTCCCAGGGAGAGATGTGTCATTAATGTCCTCAGCGTGCAAGCCAGATCCCCAGGTGAGTAATTAGGCTTGCCTAATCTGCAACTGCTGTTCCTGCAGTTAATGGCAGTCTGTATGTCAGACCGGCATACCCTAAGTATTACTTTAGTTGCTTTCTTCTTTAATACTAAGAGTCTTCTGTCTGAGGGCTTTGGCCCTCGTGGTCCATGAGAGCACACGCACAAGCCAGCAGGTTTCTAACTCTGCTTTCCTGTGGTGAACAGCAAGAGCAGCCCACGCATCTGGGTTTACAGCTGTGTCTCTAAACAGGTAAATGGAAGGGAGCTGCTTCTCTGCGTGTCTTGCCTCGCTATAGCCGTGCCTAGCTATAGTAACGTGGCTCCTGCAGTGCATTGTAGTGCAGTAGAACAATTAAACAATGAACAACTACTATGAACTCTGCTATCTTTAGGGGAAGCTGGATTATATAAATTGGGTTTAGCATGATTCTGCAAGACAGTACTGAGAAGAAAAGCTGTATGTACCGTATATTCTTGGATCATACAGTTAGAAGGCAAATCCATGGAAATTGGTGCTTTTGGGGTCTACCATGCAATGAAAGGTTGTATTGAAGTAGTTTCATTACTGCTCTGTTGCATGTAGTATGAACTGTATCGCATTGTAATAAGTAACAGCAAAATGGAGATCTTCTGAAGCAGTAGAGCTTGGAGCACTTCACAAACCACATACAATTAGGTTTATCTTATGGCTGGGGAAGCCAAGGCCAGATAACTGAAGTGTTTTGCTGGCAAACTTGTGGCAAAGCTGGGAGTGACTCCAGGTCTCTCGAGTGCCGTCACCCCAGACCTCTTCCCACTGCATCCCAACTTTGACTTTTCCTTATAGTTTATATATTAGGTGAAGATTTGCATAGATCCTTTGGAAATTAGTAGTATGAAGTGCTAAGTTTTGCTGCTACAGAGGCCCAAGTGTGTTTAACTAATGAATTTATAGGTATGTGTTTTATGACCTGAACAATTTGCACATGCTTGGAGCTCAGCCCTGGCTGTGCAGGGCAAAGCAGACAACATTGAAGATTTTCCCTCAGACTGGAGGATTTTCTGAAGAAGCAGAGCATGTGCCTTCCTCTCTTAATTTGGGTAGCGGCCAAATATTAGGTGCTGTGTCTGACCTTAGCCAGAAGTCCCTCTGGAGCCACCAACATCCATGGCCCTTGGAAGTGCCTTTTAACTGCTCAGATTTCTTCTGAGCATCTTTTCAGCATGGTTTGCCATGGCCTCTCCAGCCTTGGGCTTCGCATCTGCTCAGCAGAGTGGTGTTCTGCTGAAGATCAGACGTGGTAAGTCTTAGCAAGGGATGGACACCTTTAGGATACAGAAGAACTTCAGGGTTTTTTTCCCCATTTTGGCACTCCCATGGACTACTCCACTGTGGCACACATGCCCTCAGTAATTATGTATCTATTGAATACAGAGACATTTTGTTATTTATGTCCTTTCTAGAAGGATATTATAGAATCATAGAATGGTTAGAGTTGGAAGGGACCTTAAAGGTCATCGAGTTCCAACCCCCCTGCCATGGGCAAGGACACCTCCCACTAGACCAGGTTGCTCAAAGCCCCATCCAGCCTGGTCTTGAACACTTCCAGGGATGCGGCATCCATGGGCAACCTGTTCCAGTGCCTCACCATCCTCACAGTAAAGAATTTCTTCCTAATATCTGATCTAAATCTCCCCTCTTTCAATTTAAAACCATTACACCTCACCCTATCGCTACACTTCCTGACAAAGAGTCCCTCCCCATCTCTCCTGTAGGCCCCCTTCAGGTACTGGAAGGCTGCTATAAGGTCTCCCTGGAGCATTCCCTTCTCCAGGCTGAACAACCCCAACTCTCTCAGCCTCTCTTCATAGGAGAGGTGCTCCATCCCTCTGATCATTCTCATGGCCCTCCACTGGACCCGTTCCAACAGGTCCATGTCCTTTCTGTGTTGAGGACTCCAAATTATGTACATTGGCAAAGTGGCTGAGTGTTTTACTAGGCTGTAATTCCCAGGCAAATACAGTAACCCATGTGAATTGGCCTGACTTGTTCTCTTGCATTGTTTGTTCCAGCATCGTGTTTCCCCCTTCTCCCCCAAGAAAGGGTCTAAGCAGTTGGAAAGAGGCTTTCAGAGCATTCAAGACATGTGCAGTGATGTAGACTGTGCCATCAAGACTTTTGAAGTCTTTATCAAATATTCAGGTGTCCTTATTATAAGATTCTACAGCCAGGCTAGCCAGGAATTAGCTCTGGCTTCAGGAACTACACATCTCAGTGCTTACAATCCTTTGCTTCATCCCAGACAAAGATATGGAGAACTGAAAATTAGATGCACTGAGATGTAAACATCCAGAGGAAAAAACCCTCCAAAATACAACTTTTGCTTTCACAAAAATACCCTTTTCTCTGCTTACATTCAAGAAAAATAAAAGAGAAGCCAAAGGCGTTTTAATCCTCCTTCCCGCTGTGCAAACGGCTTCCTCCTAAATGTCTTGGGGGCCCTGTGCCAACGCAGTCATTCCTATAAAGGTTATGAATAGGAAGCTCAGGCCTGATGAAATGTGAAAAGTAGTTTACGTGAAATAGTTACTTCATTTTCGAGGAACTGCAAATTAATCCCGATTTTGCTGGAAAGGTCCCAAGAGATTAATCTCAAGACATCTGAGCTCATAGCAAGTTTAGAGGCTCCCTATCAGTAGTCAGAGGAGAGGAGGCCAGGTTGCTGCAGCAACAGCGTGACATATGTAAAACTCTATTTGATTATGTCAGTATCACAGAGAAAGCTGCTGAAAAGTTAGGTCAGGTTTTTTTAGCTGAACTATATTTTTCTAGAGACTGTCAGTCACTGACAGGTTGGCCAATGAGTCAAAATGCATGATGAATAACTTCGGTAATCTCAAGTGGATAGCAAGTTAGCTGTCCATGTAAAGTAATATAGTAATAAGCCATTGAAGAACTGTTAAAGAAACTAGAATAAGCCACTTAAGAAAACTTCCCTGCAATTTGGAGACAATTAAAATTTCTGATTAAAATATATTCATGTTTTGTTTTTGAATACTTTTACTCATCTTAGGGTTCAGAAAGAGCATAGGAAATTACTTAAAAATCAAACATGATATTTGATAGCCTGTTGGAATGGGAGATTAATGAGTAACTATCTCGTTAGGGCGCAAGAAGGACTTGGAGTCACCACTGTGCTTTTTTCCCTTATGATTTTTCCAATGTATTTTGTCTGATAAACAGTGGCCACACTAAAGAAAATTGCTTTGTTAATAGAATCCTATATCCCCAATTTATTCATCCATACTTAAAAATATTAAATGCAAAAGACAGTCATAAAAGAGTACAGTAAATGAGGCAGAAATCCTGAAGAGTAATGTCCGTAGTTAAGTAACAAGAGATGGGTTTTTGAAGTTTTTCAGTCAACGTTAGTTCAATATTTCCCACCTTCTGGATTTCACTTTTTAATCTTACACATTTATATAAAAAACTTATGGTATAATTCTCTTATCATTTTGCCAGAACTGCCAGGAACGTTCCCTTCACACCCTGTGGGTGATGCAAGATGCTGCTGATGTGAGAGCTGTGCAGTGAGGGATGGAGACCTGTGCCACCCATTGCCAGCAGATGTGGCTGTTCTCCCTGTGGACCCAGCCCTAGAGAAGGATGAGACAGCTTCTGTTGGTGTTTTTCTAGAGGTGTTTGGTGATAGGAAGCTGGCTGGCAGCACAGCAAAGGGGCAGCGTGGGCTCCTGGCTCATACTGCTGCATCACCAAGCCAGGCAAGGGAGAGGCTTGTTTCTGCAGCTCTGGGCAACATGTGCATCGTGAAAACAGGTTCAGTAGGTGCATACCTGGCTGTTGGTAAAAAGCTGCTGCTGACTGCATTCACAGCTTCAGGCCATCAAGTTTTAAGTCCCTGCATGAAGAGATTCTTGGTGAACACATTCTCAGTGCAAAGATAATCAGAATCTTTGTAGTTTGGAGAAATAAAATTCTCAGGAACAGCTAAAGTGTCCTGTGTTCAGTCTGAGACAGCTGCAGGATAGGGGAAATGTTGCTTTAGATGGCTAATGTTTGAGAGAGCTATAAGCAGCTAAAGACAAGGTTGCATAGCGGACAATGTCTGGAGTCCTTTCTTACTGACAGCTGCTGCAAAGTCTTACTGACAACTCTTAGAAAAGATGAGGTGGAACTCCCTTGTGGGAAAGCTCTTTTACCTTTGCTGGGGTGAAGCACTTTTAGCACCTTAGTCTTCTCCTGACATGTTGCACAGTGAAATACTGCGATCTTTCCAGTGACGTGCCGTTTCCTTCACTGGAGCTCCGTCTGCTTAAATAAACCCATTAAAGATGGGCATTTGCTCTTTCTTGGCGAGTTTCCGTTTGTTTGTCTGCTAATGGCCAAGTAGTGCAGATAGGAGAAATACAAGGTTCCCTGCTTCTCCATTTGGAAACTGTTTGGGGAAGGTCCCTCTGAGGACACACAGCTCTCTTGTCCATAGCACGTGGTCCCTAAGCCTGGTGGCAGGGATCCGGGCAGAGAGGGAGCTTGATGCAGAGAGGCTTAGTATTCAGTGCGTATAAGCCAGCATGGGAGTGGTGGGGGTGGACTTTGAAAAGAGGCTGCTTGGCTTGTGGCTGTGCTGAGCTTCATGGAGGGGTGATTTGCTGGTCTGTGATCTGCCTCTAAGCCGTCGCAGTGGTGATGTTGAGATGCCTTCAGTGCTCAGCCACAGCTCGCTGCGGCACACAAAGCCCCACAGAGCAGAGCGGACGCTGTCGAACGCAAAGTTCAACACACATGTGATTAAAGATTTTGTCCACAGATCCGAAGGTTGTGAGGAAGTGGAACATTGATGCGATTCAATGCATTGAGTGGATCGCTTCTCTGCGCAGGAGTCTTTAAACTTCTCAGCCTTGTTGCCTCTGTTTCTGCTTCCCCTGCCTCTGAGCAGAGATGCTCAGCTTGCCCCAGCCACATGCTTTGGTGTGCGATTCCATCTTGCCACCAAGGCCGCTTTCAGAATTTCGATGTAAAAGTGATGTCTTTCTTCTTGCTATCTCTGATCCGACAACTTGTACACAAAAAGCTTTTTATTCTTCTGAAGCTGCTTCCTTTCAACTAGGCCAAACCACCCCAAAAACTTATCAGTGGGGCACTGCAGCTGAAGTCTAAGGTGCGCTGATGCCTTTCCGACTGTAACTATCTTGAAAATTTTCATTTCACATCCAAATTGTTTACTTATCTGCTAGAAACACATGTTAAGAGAAGTTAAGGCTCTGTTGCCCAAGGTGCATTTTAATACGGGGGAAGAACTGCTTCAGATATTTCACATTACATCTTCTAGCTTTATCTGGTGCTGTAAATTATAAAGCTGCTCCATTGAACTGAATGAAGATTAAATTTTTGAACACTGTTTTCTGAAGAATGCAGTTTTTTCTCTTTGAAATGAAGAATCTGTCCTGCATCAGGTGTGGCTTACTGCGTACTTTGCTGCCCAAGCCTTTCTTTTTTACATTAGGGTGCCAGGCTGTTCCCCAGGGACCATGTCCTGTCGTTGATCTGTGTACTGACATTAAAAAGCATCTGCAGATGGAGTGAGTGTGGGATGTGACCTGAACAGCAAGTGGTCTGAGAAACTGTAATCCTTATGCTGTCGTCTTGAAATCAGAAATATCATGAAGGAAAATTGGCGAGAAACATTTGTCTTCTCATTTGCATAGACCTTCTCCTATAGATGCCCGATATGTATGTGATACACAGATGTTTTTGAAAAAACAATTGCCTACAGCATCCAAGTGGAATACTTAATGCATTGCTGTTTTACTTAGATGCATACCTCTATCAGGCTGAATTCCTGGCTTCCAGCTCTCTTCTCTTCACTCTCCCAGTGCGGGGATATCTCATGTATGTTTGTTTCCTTTTGTGCCTAACACAGGCCCCTGGGAGGAAGCTAAATGGGTGCCTCCTTTAAAGCAACATATTACCAATAGGATGAAGTGTGGCAAATAGTTCTGTTGCCTCTGTATCAAAGGATGAATTTAGTCACGTTTCCTCTTATGAGTTGTCTCCCACATACGCACACATATGCAGCAGCTGCCCTAAACGCCGCTTGCTCAAAATTGCAACATGAGTGTCTGGTGCAGACACTTCATGGGGCCAGAGAACATTAACCAACGTGGGAAGAGAACCAGCATTGAGGTTCCCCATGGTCTCTGCTCTGTGTCATCCTCATTGCCTTCACTGGGGAGATCAGAGAGGTAGACACAGTATCGTGGCATCTTGTTTCCTCCCCACACGGCAGCTGTGCTTCCCTTTTTTGAGGAGCAAGAGCACCTCCTTTCTGTTGAAGAGGCAGCAGTGGTGGCAAGCATGCCTGGGACCACTGCAGGCAGCGTTCCTCTGGGTGAGCGGGTTGAGGCCATGTTTACCCTGTCAAGTTCTCCATCACCAGAGACACTCGGGGCATGCAGCACACGCCTCAGTCTGTTCAGGAGTGCTGGGGTTTGCACAAAATCAGAGGAAGAGAAAGGAAATGTTTTCTGCTAATTAGATGGTTATATGCTTTATGCCCTCTGGTTCTTTGCTTTAAATGGTAATAATTCTATGTGTAAGCAGATTACTTCTTTGTTAATCAGGGTGTTTCATAGCCTGTTCTATATAGGCAAAGGTTAGTCCAGTTTTCCATAAGGTACTGAAATACTTTGAACAGCAAGATAAGAAGAAAGGGTGATGAGGGAAAAGATAAGTATTCCTTACAAATTCAGAACAATTAATATGACAACTACTGTTTTAAGATGACTTGTGTACTAATTTATCCCTACAAGTCCATAAGCAAAAGGGTGTTGAGATCCCACCTTTTCCTCCTTCTCACAATGGTAATTTCAGGAAGCTGTTGTATGAACCTTTGTCCTGAGTATTTCTGCGAGTGCTAAATTGTTATTATGCATTGTCAGTAAACAGGTGAATCTTGTTCCTGGGCAGCTGTATTTATCCTTAGCACTTTCCCTCTTTCCTGTGAGAAACTTCATCAGAGTCAGTCTTGATCTGTTTTCTAGGTTACATATTGTTTTACAAAGATCGTGTGCAAGAAAATAAAAACTTTAGAAATAACGCTCCCAGAAACAAACACAAAACGCTGCCTGGCAGTGAGGAGTGAGGGGGGAAAGTGCGAGAAACAGCCCTGCAAGCACCAAGGGGAGAGAAAGAGGAGGGGAGGAGGTGCTCTGTGTGCTCCAGCAGGGAACCCCTGCAACACCTGGAGACACCACGCTGGAGCAGGTATTGCCCTGCAGCCCCTGGAAGAGGTCATGGGGGAGCAGATACCCACACTGCAGCTGTGGAGGACCCTAGGCTGGAGCAGGTGGATATGCCCTGAAGGAACTGTGACCCATGGAGAATCTACGCTGGAGCAGGTTTATCCTGGAAGACTGCAGCCCATGGATGGGACCCATGCTGGAGCAGGGCAAAAGTGTGAGGAGGAGGGAGCAGAAGAGAGGCTGGACTGCAACCCTCCGTTCTTCATCACCCCTGTACTGCTCAGGGGGGAGGAGGTAGAGGAGCAGGGAATGAAGGAGTGAAGTTGAGCCTAGGGTAAGGGGGAAAGGTGGTGTTTTAATTTGTCTTTGTTTCTCACTATCCAAAGGTATCTTCCTTGGCAATAAATTAAATTAATTTTCCTTTATTTGAGTTTGTTTTGCCAGTGACAGTAATTTTTAAGTGACCTCCTTGTCTGTACCTCGACCCATGACCTTTTAAATCTTAGTTTTCTGCCTCTGTCTTGTTGAGAAGGAGTGAGAGTGTCTGGGTGGGAATCTGGCAGCCAGCCAAGGTCAACGCACCACAAGTAGGACGTGAAAAAATTGAGAAGTATCCTTTCCATGGCACTTTATTGGAATTGCTCATTTTTAGCAACTTCTAGTAAGAATAGTGTGGAGCTACTTCTCTCCAGTGACTTTTAACTCCTGTTATAAGGACTTTCTTAGGTGGGAGACTGAGCTGCTCAGTGATACCAGCTGAGTATGCATTTGCACAGTAAGAAATGGGATTTTTAAATAATTTAAATAACTAAGTTTAGAAGATTCAGAGCAAACTTTGCTGGGGAGCTTTAGTTAGTGCTAGAATTCCTGACTTTTGTATTTGCAACTCAGCTGTTTGCAATACCAAGAACATATTTTATTGCAATTCTTAGAATGATGCAGTGATTCATGGTATTTTATAATGAAGTAATATGAATGCACATCTGTATTAGTAAAGTCTCTTCATTGATTGTTTGACCTATAATTCCAACTCCACAGGAAAAATCTGAATGAAATGTATTTATTGCTTATGCCAAGTTGTCAGGTTTTGTATTTTGTTATCACTGCTGAATTAATCCATGTTGGAGAATTAACAAGAATCAAAGAAGCATTTTAAAAATATTATATTCATATTCAATGTATGTAGTTGCACATTTTAGAATTTTGCTACACACAAATCTGTTCCTTCATTACTCCTCTGAAACAGACAGGTAAGATACAAAGAGGTGGTGGTCAGCCATATTTCTGATTTAACCCCTTGAAAGCAAGACTTATGATTAAAATGTTGATTCCTACTAAGTAAAGTGGTGCTGACAAGTTCCTTCAAGATACATTGTATTTAAAATCCCTTCCTGCTTTTGGCAGGGGCTGAAGGAAGGAGGCACAGACTTTTTCAAAGATTCAAAGCTCAGTCCTTCTATAGCAGTCAATGTGTCATAAACTTCATTGACAACAGGTAAAGCCCAATGACTGCACATACGGCTTCTCTGGGAAGTTTGACTGACAAGGGCTTTAAACTGAAAACCAAGCCCTGACTCTGATCTAGGAGTTCTTACAGAAAATCTGTGAGAAAATGGGGTACAAAGTCATCTCTTCTGATTCTCTGTCCTTTGTTTTAAGTGACAGACCACTTTTTCCTAAGAAAAAAAATATGACCCAAAGGCTATTTTAGCTCTGCCTCTCCCAGATTCAACGAAGCTGCAGCAGTTTATAGTGATGAGGTTCTGGCAAGTGTATTATTCTGACAGAAGAGAACAGTTGGGCAATTTACTGCAGTTCGTCTGAACTGCAAATGAAGGGTTTCATTAGTTTGAGGAAATCAACGGAAAAATGCCTCCTCCTACTTCCTTTTTCTCCAGCTGCTGATTTTATCAAGGTCTACTTTTGCAAAGGTTTCCGATGATACTAAATTAGGAGGAACTGTGCACTCCCTTGAGGGTAGAGCAGCCTTACAGTGAGATTTGGATAGACTAGAGAGCTGAGCAATCACCAACCGTAGGAAATTTAGCAAAAGCAAGTGTTGCATTCTCCATCTGGGATGGGGTAATCCTGTTTATATATTCAAACTGGAGGACGAGAGGCTGGAGAACAGCCCCATGGAAAGAGATCTGGGGGTTTGGGTTGATGGTGAGTTGAATATGAGTCAACAGCATGTCCTGGCAGCCAAAAGGCCCAACCGTGTCCTGGGGTGCATCAAAGACAGCATGGCTAGCTGGTCGAGGGAGGGAATTGTCCCACGCTACACTGCACTGGTGTGACCCCACCTGGAGTACTGAGTGCAGTTTGGGGCACCTTATTATAAGAAGGACATCAAACTATTTGAGTGTGTCCAGAAGGAGGGTGACCAAGATGGTAAAAGGCCTCAAGGGCAAGACTTATGAGGAGTGGCTGAGGTCACTTGGCCTGTTCAGCTTGGAGAAGAGAAGGCTGGGAAGTGACCTCATTGCAGTCTACAACTTCCTCAAGGAAGGCCACAGAGGGGGAGGTGCTGATCTCCTCTCTCTGGTGACCAGCAATAGGACACAAGGAAATGAAATGAAGCTGCATCAGGGGAAGTTCAGATTGTACACTAGAAGAAGGTTCTTCACTGAGACGGTAGTGGGTCACTGGAACAGGTTCCCCAGGGAAGTGGTCATGGCACCAAGCCTGTCAGGGTTCAAGGAGCACCTGGACAGCACTCTTAGTCAAATGGTATGGTTTTAGGTAGTCCTGTGAGGAGCAGGGAGCTGGGTCCCTTCAAGTCAAGATAGTCTATGATTCTGTGGTTTCCTTCTCTGCCCTGCTTCTTCTTACCAAAGTGGAGGCATAGAAAGAATGCCAAAATTTACTAGTTTATAGTACGAACAGATGCTGTCAGGTGTAAGTTATTCCAGCTACTGATGGTGCTTGAATAAGAGAGCTGGAATGTCTTTTAGCCAGTTTCTAGAAATAGCATTATTATTTACATACGATCACATGGTTGGAGCTAGCACAGCAAACACTAAAAGCACAAACCTCCGTTTATATAGAAGAATGTCTTGTTAGAAAAGAATCTTCCCTTGCTTTGTGCAGCTTAGCATGGAGCTTCTGATTCAGCACACAAATACATCAAATAAGGTCAAGTATGATATAATTTTGGTGTCACGCTGAATTCATGGTAAAGCTAATATTGTTACAGTCCTGTTGTGACTGACATAAACCTGTCACATTTTCAGTAGGGTGATTCATGAAAGATACAGAAGAATCAATGGAGATAAAAATAGGTAATGCAATAACAGCTTCCATCTCATCATAATTTTGCTTGTATTATACTGAGTAACCTGATTAAAAGGGTCATGTTTAAATGTAATCTGGCAAAACTGCTTATAAAAATGAGAGTGAGAGTGAAGGAACCTAAACTGGTGAGCTTTGCAGGTAAGCCAAGGGGTGATACATCAGTCTCTAGAGGACAGGCAGCCCCCGTCACCAGCCACGAGCTCCCTGTATGAAGGGGGGCAGCAGGCAGCCCCCACCTTTTGGGAAACTTGCTCTTAATGGGAGAACTGCAGGCAGCTGGGAACATTCCTACCTGTTGAGAACCAAAATGAAATAAAAAGACTGAATGCTATGCTACGGAGTTTAAAATCTCCTTTGTATTCACACCTAGGATGATATAAGGGTCTCTGGGTCTCCACAGCCTGTGATTCTGCCTAAATATTTTGAGGTCATCCTATCTGTGCTATAGCTAGTAGGAATAGTGCATTCTGTATTTTAGGATGGATTAGCTTCTGCCTTTCTTCGTGACATATTTGATGGACTCTGGAGTATGTTACTCAATAAAAGGAAAGACAGCTGAGAACATGCAAAACAGTGTTATACCTTAGTTTAATTGTATTAGCTTTAATCTTTTCCCCCATTCTTGATCTCCAAATACAGAGGAATACTTTGGGTGAGGTCTGATATAATCAGAAGAGCTCCCTGTCCTCCAAAGAGACACATGGACTTATATCAACTGAGGATCTGGGTCTGTTCATTTTGTTTGCACTGTAGCCTAAAAAATAAATCATTACTGCTAGATCCCTTTTGCTGAATAATGATACTGCATTATTCTAAGACACAGTAATGCTTATATTGCAAGTGAAGGAAGGAAGGAAGGAGGGTCCAAGAAATAATCTATTTGCTGAATAGCTGACCTAATGAAGCCCAGACTTCTCTTCTGCTTCTCCCCATCCTACAGTTCCTGTAACTTCAGCTGCCTTTCTTGTTCCCTCTTGACCTCCTCCCCACAGCAGCACCTGTGGTTCTCCTCTTTCTCAAAGTTCTCTTGCCTATCCCCAAATGACAAGCAGCAAGAAGCAGTAGTGTTGTTTCCAAGAAACGCACAGCCAGCAGACCAAATCTGCAGGTAACTTGAGCTTTTCCTTCGTTGAGGCCATTTACTACTTTCCTCATACTGATTCACACAAAACTTGTAGGAATTGCATGACTTTGAGACCTCTCTCATTTGTCAAACTTGGCTAAAGGTGGCCAGTGGTTTAATTATTGGTGCTAACAGGACTGAGATAGATGAGCAGATAGCATGATTTTGCAAATCTAATTTCTGTAGAAAATCTTGCTAAAAAAGGGACTTAAATTTTTCAGCTTAATAAAATCAGATGCATCTGTTACCCACAAACTAGATTATATTTGCGATAGCCAAAATACAGGTTTCCCCCATTCTACAATCTGTGAAGATGTATAATCGAAATCGAAGTGTCGCTGCTCTTGTCAGGAAGCCTGTGCTATTCCAAAAGATAAGATTTGGAGAGATTTGCATTCCTTGTGGGGCAAGAGCAGATTAAAATGTTATGCTAGTTCCATTCAAGCCACACAGCATTATGCCAACAATATCTTTCCTTCCTCTCCAGCCTGGGAGACAGTGCAATCAGGATGTAGACAGACATCAAAGGGAAAATCTTTGATAGCAGTTTCTGGAATATCAGACCCATCAGTGTAGCTCAGCTTTCTCTTCATTACAGGGAAGCATGTTTCAAGAAATCAAGGAGCACAGGAAATTCAGAAGTACACTGATGTTTGTTATTCAAAAAGTGTGATCTACATCCTTCATGCATCTCAAAATTTACGGTGCCATGTTATGTTGCAGGTGATAAGTAGAGCACAATATCAAAGAGAGAATTTTTCATCTTGCTGTAAAAGACCTTTACGGTGCAGAATATTCACAGGTAGCTTCATAAACCTCTATGTTTGAATTAGAAGGAAAAAAAAATCCCTTGCAAGGACAGCAGGGAGAAATTGAGGGAGATGGTGTCCTCTACTACTTAAAGTGGTGGAAGAGGAGCTGGGACTTGTGTGTTGTTTTCTCAGTGACTCAGACTGCTGCAATATGCAGAAAGGACACGGAGACATTAGGAAAGCAGATAATACATTTGTACAGTGAAAACCTGCATGTGTTAAACCAGACACAGGTTTATATGTATGGACCACATATGGTAACAGGAACAGCAGTCCTTCTGAAGCAGTACTGTACTGTTTGGCTGTAGTCTTTTGCTGACATATTAAGTTAGGCTATAGTCCTCTAAATTCCTGCCGGTCACCATTTCTCAATCTGTGCTCCTTTCCCCTGCCCTCACAGCCCTAAAAGTTGGAGCTGGAGGCTGCTTCTGAAGCCTGCAGGCTTGCCTTGTAAACGTGATCATTTTTTATGAGATTCAGTGATTGGAGGTCTGCTACAATAGCTCTTTACTGCAGTCTTGCTATCTCCTGTCATCATGAGCTCAAGCACTGGTACACAAGGAGGATAAAGAAGAGGAAATGGAATGACAAAATCTTAGATAAGAGCGAATTGGCAGGTTGATGATAATCTTAAGTATGTGAAACTGTGTTTATGCACGTTTTCTAGTTAAACTCAAGTACTTTTCAGTGTGCCACATGCTTAAGAGATTACGGAATGCAGGATTTATTGCAAAAACTGTCATGAAATTCTCAAACACGCTTCTCTTATCGTGGCATATTGCGTAGTCGTGCTACAAACTCAAAAGAACACTGCAGTGTGAACTCAGACATCTAGCAAGTCACACAAACGTGCTTAGAACTACCAAGGCAATATAAGAATGCATTTGCAGCTAATGGGGAATAAGAGATTTACTTATTTTTGTTTCAGTAGGGACACCTTCGTATTAAGTGAAGACTCAAAGATATTCAGTATTTCTGCCAGGATAAAAAAAAAAAAAAAAGACTAAATTGTAAGAAAGGCAGCAAGTTTCCTGGCTTTGTAAGTCTTAAAAACACAAATAACTGGCAGTGACAAAACATCGACAACTCTGACTGCTACTGACAGTCTGTTACTTTTACAGTCACCTTCCAGAGCTTTATTGCTTATCATCAGATAGAACAGTTGGCCCCAATGGAAAAGACAGGTTGCTACAGATGACAGGATCTTTACAACGGGCAATCATGATGGCATTAGTGTTTATCCACTGCAGTAAGTGTATAAATCACAGCAAATGGGCTTCCCCTTGGAATCAGAATCTGTTGTGTTATTTTTGCCCAGCACAAGTATTTATCCACCAAACGATGAAATTGCCAGACACGCTTTATGGCTAGTCCGGTGAGGAGTTAGAGATTGCTGTCCACAGATCACAAACCCAGTATTAGAATGACACTTGGAGACACAGATGTTAAATTAAAGGTAGTTTGTGTATTTATTAGAGAGCTCTCCCTACTCTCTGTGAACTGGAGGTGTTTTTTAATCTGTCAGGGTAAATGAATACAAGGTTTTAACAGATGCTATTGCTCTTAGAGGTCTTTGGTGAGAGAGTGAGGTAACTTGAACATGGGGCTGGTGCATACTGTCCCCAATTCACGTGTGAAACTCACTGTTGTCAGTAGCTTCGAAACAGAAGGTTAATTTTACCTGGGTAAATACTGATGCGCAGTTTTAGCGCCCCAGTCAGACTGTTTATTTTTATAGAACAGGCACTTCCCAGAAAATGTTACATAAATCAGAGGAATTACAATATAAGCATCCTCTGGAGCTTTTTCATTCCAGTTTTCAATGTCAGATAGTATCCAGTATTAGAGGCTTGAAAGGAAGAAATTAGAAACCCTGTAATGGAGAATTATGGAAAGGTATCACTCAAGAAAGCTCTTTCCCAGATTCTTACCCTCTGGTGTTTCACCTGTTCCTAACATGCATGAATTCTGCATTTAATCTTATCTGATGTAATTGTAGCTGTTCTCATTCTCCCCGTGTCTCATCTTTTTTTGAATCCAGTTGAACTCTCAGTTCTCAGCATCACCTTGTAGCAACACATTCCCCAAGTTAATTATTCTTTGTATCAAACAGCATTTTCTTTTATCCGTTTCAAATTTGGTACTTTCCCATTTCACTGAGTATCTGCATGTATCCATACAAATGAAAAGGATAAACTGGAGAGGATAATCTTCTGCCTGTATCCCTTTTGCTATTTTCTGTATCTGCATTACATTTTCTCTGCTTGGTTCCATCTGTTGGCCACTCCATCCCCAAAGGCAGAGCCTGAGCTGTGAGCTAGTCTTCATTCCCCTTAGTATTAACACTCAAATCCAAATCTTAGTTGCGGTTAAACAAGGTGCTGTTTTGTTGAGGGGAAAGAAAAGGAACAGCTAGGAGAATGGAGGGTGATTACTTTTCTCTCTGGAGGCATCCTAATTTTGGTCCTGAGAGGAAAATTCCAAGGTTAAACAACAGTAGAAGAAATTTCACAGCTTGCAGCGTGCATCTGTGCTTTCGCTTCTGCTCTCTCTCTTCCCTTTGTCAGGAAAGGATGCCCTGAGAGGAGCAGCATCTTCTGATCTCCCCAAAAAAGCGATCCCATTTTCCTAACTGCCCTGCAGAGGTGAGGTCTCTCCTGTAAAACCCTGCTGTGGCATTGTATTGTTTTGACACGGCACTCCGAGGTCACCCAAACGTGCTTTTTATAGCACTCCTCCCTCTGGAGGACACTTATACAGAGCAGAGCTTAACTTCTCTCATATAGAAAGCCTATGATGTTAGCCTCTAGAGATACAGCTATAGATAGGTATCCTGTGTAGGCACTGATATAAAGGGAAGGGTAATTTTCCATATGTAAATTATAACATCAGGTATAATATCAGGCCTTCCATCCTATATAAAGTTAACTTTTCAGAAAGTAGGCTGTCCACGTCACTAGACAAAGTTTCCTTTGAGACCCACCTCCCCCTTTTTATTCAACACCCTATTTTCTGGAGCTCTCTCAATTGGCCTATTCTGTAGAATGTTTTTGGTCACTTTATGAGAAAGAAAAGTTAGACCCTTGCTAGCTATATTTATCTATGGGTAATGCTCTAATATGTATTTTATATAACAGCATGATAAGCACCCATATAAAAAAGATACAGGGACATGCTCTCTGATCTCTGGAAAGGCTAGGATACTTCCCTGGGGCTGAATTCAGGTCTGGAAGTAAAACATGCAGTGATCTAAGTGGTTGTGTGGGGTTTTAAACAGAGAGGTGGTTTACTGCACAAGGAATAAAAATGATGGTTTTCTTTAAGTTCAGTAGCTCTGTGTGTGTACAAGTCAAAGGCAGGCATGAGCAACCACAAAGGGCTGAGTCCATTGTCTTATTCAAAAAGTTGTCTATGAAATAGAGAGATAAGCATCTATGGCATTGTAAGGTTGGTGTCTTATGCTTGTCATCTAATTTTGGTACTACAAAAAACAGGGATGTAGTTATTTGTGTTCACATTAAAGTCACTCCCTTCTGCTCCCATTTGTGCTATGTATCTCGTCCCTATGAAATGGGCTTCTGCTTGCAGCAGCGACTATTTTCAGCTTTTTCTTTAAAACAGGTGTTATTCTATTCTTTGTTTTATTATAAACCAGGGAGCTACTTTGCTAGGCACAGTGTAACCAAATACTTGTATTTTCAGTGTGGGATTTACAAAAGTGCTGTCATTTGTTTTGCTTACACCAAACGTTCTTAATGGTAAAACCTCAGACTTCATTGGAGTAGGGTTAGGTCAATGTCTAGCACGTCTAGATAGTAGACGTCTAGATACTAGCACGTCTGCTAGTTTTCTGTCCTCAGTACATCAATAGATGCAAAACTAGACTGTGTACTGGTAAAGTGATTTTTTTCCAGGTATGTATTGCTGCAAAGGAATAAAGATATTTGTAATGATCCATATCCAACTATAATGAAGCATATCCAACAAGGTGCTTGGAAATGTACCAGAAGTCTTTCCTGGTTGTCCACCCCTAACAGTCTATACAGCAATATTAATATTTATTAGTCCCATTTCTTTTATTTTCCGTGCAGAAATTCTGGCAACTGCAGAATTGCTGAGAATTCATTTTTCATAAAAAAAAAAAAGAGCAATTCTTTAATACATAAATCTATTGAGAGCCATGTCAAGAAGAGCTACTTGGATTTGGGGTGTTGGGTGTTTTTTGGGGGGGGTGGGAGGGGGAGGGGGGCAGGCAGGCGGGCGGTAATAACAGGAAGGCAGAAGTTACACTGAAGGACTCCTGAGATCATGAGAATAGATTACATGCCTACTTCCAAAGCATAGCCACCCCTGCAGCAATGGTGTGTCTTTTTAAAAATGCACAATGAGCATGCCGGTACTCCTTCCTTTTCTTAAGAAGAAAAGGAAAAAGAAAAGAACTAGTCATAGTTAGGCAGCAGGAGCTGAGTAGGTGGTATTTCTTTTTTTCCCCAGGGTTAGAGTTATGTATTTCAACAAGGAACAACCCTGAGGAATACAAACATACTGGAGAAATTCACTATCGTATGTCCATTCAAATAAGCCAGGATTGCTTGAATTAAAATCATCATCTTCACTTTGCCTGCTTTTTACTTTCCTGACAGTCTAGTTTTTCAGAACTCTGAGAAATATTAAATATACAGTATTTACCTGTGTAAGTCCTCAGAGGTTTGTAAGGACATACCTGCTCAGATGCGTACAGCAGACACAGCCAGCTCAGTCCAAAGGAGGTTTCAGTGAATCATTGCAGAACACAGCCCAGGCTGGCATGCTGTGTCAAGGGAGCACTAGCGTGGCTCCACGGTTTTGACTCTAGTCCTTGTTTTTATTCACCCACCTTGGGATACTGATAGAGATGCTTAATATCTGTGTAGACGTGCCTTAAGAGGATGTCTACCATGCAAGGTGCTGTACAAGCACACATTTACCAAAGAAGCAAATGTGAAATGTAATTCAAAATAGGAGTGAAATCCTAGAGCATAAAGTTTATATCAACTTAATAGTCTAAAAATTGCAAATCAATAGAAACAGAGAGGCTCGCTATCATTAAGTGGCCTTGATCCATGCTATCACAGAGTAGAATCATAGAATCATAGAAGTAATAGAGTAATTTGTTATAGAGGGAACATTGTGAGGTTGCTTAATTTATACTGATGGTAAATAGAAATAACCCTTTATTGCCTAGGTCAAACAGTTCATTTTGCATGGAAAAAACCACATCCTCATACTGTTCCTGTGATGAGTATCTTGTCCTCCTAATCAGGTGAAAATACTACTGACCTGAGAACATACACATTTTAGTGCTGAGATGCTACTCCCGCTTCAGTTATGGTGTCTTTTGATGTGTCTGGGCATGAGGCTCTTCCTGTTTTAGCAGAAGGTGCTGTAGACCCATCCACCAAAACAGGTGACAGCCCCACTCGAGCAGCTGCAGGCATTCATGGTGGCAGAGCTCTGCTGTGCCCCCACGAGATGCCCACTGGCGGTAGGTAGGCCTGCATTAGGTTACGCTTCTGGAGCACATCTTCCCATTTAGCTTCATCCAGCTGCAAAGTAGTTTGCGAGCCCCAAGACTGCTCCGGGATGCAAGCAAAAATGTGATAACTGGGGCCATTGGGAGATTAACTTCAAAAACACATTCGGAGCTTTGGCTGATCTGAAACGCTGCACGTACCTTCTCCATAAGGAGCTCTTCACTCAACACCTAACAGTAACAGCACTTCTAAGAAACTATGTTTACACCGTGTGTGCCCTGTATCTTAAAAGGGATATGCTCTAGGTTTGAGTGCTCCAAATTTTTGCTTCGTACTGGATCTGTCACTCACAGGCTTGTGTGCCAAGCATTTTATTTGGCAGCTGCCCTTCTTTGGTACTCCAACAAACCTCAGTTGTGCTAATAACAGAACAAAGCCAGTGTGAATTGTGACATTTCAAACTGCAGCTTTTAATGGAAGCATGGGAAAATCTTTATGGGAGTGCAAACATCATCAGCATCATCCTAGCATCCGGTCCTGCTGAGGAGGATGTGTGACTGTAAATTGGGGACATTGACAAAAACGATGGTAAGAGCAGTCAAAGGAAGTGTGAAAAATTGCACACTGGCTGTGATAAAGTTAGATAAGAAAACTAGCAAATGAAAAAACAAATATACTGTCAGGAGGGTCATGTTGTATGCAGTGAAAAAGTATAGCTGCCATAAAGCAGGGATGGGCTGGAGCCCCAGGAAAAGAATACTCAGGGGAGTATGGGCTAATTTAGTAAGTAGGATTTAAGTTTAGTTCAGCTTTGCCTATTATAATGGAAACCAGTGACAATAAACTGTAATTTCTTACAAGTTTCTGTCCAGTTTGGGAGGAGGCAAAGAAAGGCTGAATGAGAAAGAAGACACATTTTTTATATGTATTTTAGATACTTTGAGTTAATTATAATACTATGTAGCAGAGGAATAGTGGGCAAGGGCCAGATTCTAAATTCAATATAGCTTTCCTTTCTTTAAAATAAATATAAGATATTTATAATAAATGAGTTGAAAGATGCAGAAATGTGTAGCATCTTCAGAACCAATCTGGTTCTTGCAGTGGTTACTTAGTCGGCAGTCTCTAAATATAAGCTCTATCAGTAACAATATGTTTGGCTGTGGACAGGAAACATAAAGGAAAAAGAAATTCCTGGGCAGAGTACACATCCCTAAAGATGACACTGAAAACACCGGATTTGTGCTCTGAGCTCACTTGTTAAAGCAGGTGCAATGTCTGACTGCCCAAGGGTATGCAGAGTTGTCACACTCAGCCCCTCTGAAATGGGAAATTTCTTGGGAATTTGCAGCCGAACAGGACAAACGTGGGCGCCTGGCATGCCCTGTGCTTCAGCTGCTGTTTGCGAGTTAACCATAGGTCAAGGCAATTGCAGTGTATTAGAGCATCCATGCTGCCATACAACTTTGAATTAGTTTTTCCCCCAACCTGTTCCTACAGGGATCATACAGCAGAAAGGAAAATATGAACCAGTCTGTCTGTCTTCATTCATGTGACTGGCCCCACAGGCTTTCCATAGGTTTTCAAGCTTAGGGTATTATAAAAAAAATCCTCCTTTGTCTTTTTTTTCTTGTCACAATGTGAGATGCTGTTTGAGACACTTTGCATTTCCTTCCTAAAATAAGTTCAGAAACAGCTGGGAACTCTCACATATTGAAAATCTAGTGAAATGTTAACACTGGGGCAGTTTTTCCCCAGGTGATGTGATCGTAATTGCCCCAGGAAGCCAATTTTAAGTGCCATTTGCTGACATGCCATTTGCTGCTCCCTATCCATTTGGTTTGGTTTAGCCATCCAGAAGCTGAAGAAATGATTAGTTGGAAGTTTTTTTCATGCCTAGAAGATTAAAACCCTGTTTATATATTTCAATCCTGTGAGCTATAAAGCTCTTTTTGTTTTTGTTGGTTTTTTTTTTTTTCTTATCAGCTTTGTTTTTATTCTGTTCTGTGGTGGCGAGCACAAAGGTTTTTATGAGATGTCAGTCATTCAGGTTTGGGAAGATGTGCAGGAGTTGTTTGGTGTACAAATGAGGCCGTCATGGGGAAACTATGAGACGCGAAACTTCACACAGAAGCACTTTTGCAATCTGCAAACACATTTCCCCCCCAAACCTGTCTGTATAGAGAGCAACAAAATAATAAGTAAATAAATGAATAAAGAAAACGAACAGGCAAGTAAAATATTTAGTGAGCCTATAGAGAATATCCTTCTCGTGAACCCTGCTCTGGATGGCTTGGCACCATCTGGGTGACATATTTTTAACTACTGTAATGTCACATATTCTTGAAATTTAGTCATTTTTCAAAGAAAAGATCTGTGGAGTGGAGAGAAGAATGAGCGCACACGAGTGTTGTGTGCGAACGAGGTAGTTTGGTGACTTGTGTTCCCTGTTCAGGAGACAGGGGTAAGGATGAAGTAGATCCCAAAAAAACCTCTTCCCGTGCCCCACTCTTAGCTGTCTATTTTAAAAAAGTTTCTCTAGGAACCACGAATGACTATTTGGGCCTGGTTTACAAGGGGGAACTGTGGGACATGGTGATTTTCCTGAACAATAGCAACCAAGGTTGTGTTGGTAACTGACACGTTGTCAACTGCCTCAGTGTCTGTGCGGTTACAACAATTCTCCCTACAAGGTTTGTTTGATTGTTTTCCTTTTGTGTGTGCTTAGAGCTGAACATAAATCTACTGTCCTCACATTAAAACAATTTTTTTCATAAATACAAATATTCTGCCCTGGGGGTATTCATCTGCTAAAACATGTTTGTTACGTTTTTTATTTACACATGAATAAATAGTGTCTCTGATAGTCTGGTTTCCATTTGATCCGATACCTCATATTTTTGATTCCTGAATCAAAGGAAATCGAAGGATAAGCTGCAGTTTTATCTGACAGGGATAACGGTGATCCGATGAGGCATTTTTGTAGAGACTGCATCAGCCTCAAGAGCTAAACTGATCTCAAAGGAAGTTTATGGGAAAAAAAGCCAGTTTGACAGGATTCATTTGTCAAGATCAATGGTGTGCAACCCTGATGAAAAAATAGTAACTGAATATTGTCCATGTGGAATTGTAGTAATTTTTTCTACTGCTCTCTTAAGAAATATGAAGAGTGCCACCAGTACCTGTCCAGGCTGAGAGTTATTTTAAGTGGCAAATGAAACTGAATTCTCTGAAGAGGTTTTTGTTATAAGTATATATTTGACTTAATAGCTTGAACATTGGAAAGTGAGTTCAAACTGTGTTTCGTACTTATATTCTGGTCTGGATTTTTCAAAGCACGTATGGTGTTCAAGCAAAAATTAAGCTGTTTACTCTTTACTATGTTTATTTATTTTTTGTTGTTGCCTTTTGGATACATACACTGTTCCACAGAACTGGCATTTTTAAAATGGATGCAACTTCTTTTCAGATACAGAGCAAGTTAGTCACTTCACTACCAGCAAACCTCAGAGTAGGCTCAGCAGGGGGAAAATACCCAGCCTCTGGCACAGGAATCTTTTTATTTCTCTTTTTGGGTGAGCTGAATGTCATAGGAAAGGGAGTCCGGTAATGTTGTCGGCTACAGAGTTTTTCCCATTTGGAAGAGCCAAATCTCAGCTGATATAAGCTGAGTTGGCCATAATGGGCCCTCTGATGTCCTGAGCCCTTCAGGGACGTAGGTTGTTCCCAGAGTCTCCTCTATGAGCTGCACCTCCACCCTCTGGAGAGGATATGTCCGACATGTGGGAAGAGTCAGTCATGTGGAAGTGTTGTCTAAGCAAAAACAATGAAGTAATCTATCTTGTGGATTACCACCACAGGAATCTTGAGACACGTTGTGTGTATAATATGTTGAGTGTTTGTGGCATGCTTATGCACGTGGCAATGTAGGATGAAGAAGTTTATTTATTAATCAGGAATAATACATTTTGTGGCAACTTTTGAAGCTGTCAGCATATGCTGCTGTGGGAGATGAAATTTTCTATCTAATTTGGGATTTAAATGGCCTTGGCATCATGATGGGATTTCTAAAGGGTACATGGGTTTGCTTGGGGTTGCGGGGTTGCATCCTGCTTCTGCTTGCAGCTCTTGAGCTGATGCATAGATAGATGGTCCCAAATAGTTTGATTTCCTTTCTATGAGTCTAGTATTTCAGATTATAAAAGCTTCAGGCTTCCCTTAGTAGTCAGCAAACTCAAGTAAAATACTCTGCAAAACTACATCCATATATAAATAGGACATGAGAAAAGTTATCAACACTGCTTGAAAATATTGGTTGTCTTCAGAAAGAGACCTGCTCTGCGGGACTTTGCAAAGAGCCCACACTGTTAGGGAAATTCGGTAGCAGCGAGTTGGATAACTTCCTAGCTACATCAAAGCCACCTCAGTAGTGTGCGCCCCTTTTTCCTTGCCTCAGCACTCCTAGACAATACAGTATTTTATATCTCCAATGTTATTTAATATATTCTTATCCTCAATTTATATACCATTTCGGTTTTGTCTCAGAGAACTGTATAATAAGTTTGGCTATATTTTCCTAATCTTTTCTTTTCCTTAGACACAAAGTCTTTGTAAAACTGGCAGCTTACTTAACTAGCAGTGGGGGTAATGGCATCGTTGACATATCCTGTGATGTGTGTCCAGTTCTTTCCAAAGGTGCAATCTATTTTAAGGAATTCATTTTCCTTTGGGATAGACAGTAGCTTTTTAGTGTTATTTAATTACACCCACTTGCCTTTTAGACAGTGCTCTTAGATCTCTGTAGCACTTTCCTTTGTATGAGAATTAGATGCGCTGCTTAGAGAAAGAATTTAATATCCTTTTCCCAACTTCTCTTCTTTATTTTCCTCTTCCTTACTTTTGTTTCTTCTATCTCGCCTATCATGACACTTTCATTATACTGGCTCTTCTTCGCTATTGTATCCGTTTGATCGTTTTCCGATTTTTGCTGAATTTTACTTCCTCCAGTACAATCGCACTGCTCTCCCCTTCTCCCTGCCACAGATCCATTTCTCCCTGTTCAGTCTCTTGGCTTCCAAGTGCCATTTAATAAAGTTCTGACCACTGCGCTAAGTGCTTGAGATAATACATTTGCTTTACCTGCCAAAACAGTCCATGCAGAGCAGAGCGGTAGAGATGAAAAAGACGCACTAAACCTTACAGCTGCAGGCTTCCTGCCCTGCACAGCCACCGCTCAGGTCTCGATTGCCCTTCCTGCAAACAAACCCTCAGGTACGACACAGAGGAGAATGGAGCTGCCAGAGGGGGTGCACCAGCCCCCATCCTTTTCTGGTACATAAAGGCAAGACTTCGCGGGCTAACGACCCTCTCCAGCAAAGCATTTTTCCAAAAATATTTTCTGTCATTTCTTAGTTATCGCTATGGAGCTGGTGAACAACTGGGAAAAAGCTTGAATCCAGAATATAATTATGTAGACGAGTATCTAACACAAAAAAGGAGCCCTACTGAGAAATAAGACTTTTCTTCAGTACTGGTGTGCATGCTTGCAAAAATGTGAAAATTAGTGTATTAAAGTACCTAAAGACACATAAAACATCTCTGAGTTTTCTTCCCAGAGATGTAATATTATTAATTCAGGGGAAATTTGAATAATAACATAGCTAAGAAATAATTATGCAGAGCTAAGATCCTTGCTCATTCTGTCTTTCTACCTGGTACAAACTTCTTTCAAAATGGACTCTTTTGCCTGTTCCTGAATTTATTCTGGGTCCAAATTCAGGGAAGTGTGCTTAATCCTATAGGGAGTTACCCATCCTTTAGGGTGACCCCGCGGACTTCTGCTGCTGGGTTGCTTTGAGCCTTGTGCCCTGGCAGGAGAAAAAGTGCAGGAAATAAATAGTGCTCAGGGCTTGAATGGGAATAGTTATGCATTTATTGGCAAGGCAAGGTGCATATCTCTACCTTGCCCACCAAATGTATTTGTAGGGACTGTCCGGCTGTGCATCCATTGGGAGACACCCTCCAAAATGTGGATGGACTGCATGCTGCCTGGCAGGCTCGAACAAAGCAAAGCAGAAACACCTGCAGGATCTCTCTGGGAAATGCGAGGGTCTCAGCATAACAACATGCTTTTTTTGGACCAAACTCACCATCTTCCTGTGACTCGCTGGGATTTAATTACACCGCTGCATCTCACTGCAAAAATATTCTTTTGAATGTAGAACGGCTTTCACCAGCTCTAACTGCCAGGCAGAACTGAAAATTAAATCCTTTTGATCCGGGTCATTCATTTATTCAGCAACATCACTGTCTCTGGTTTACATGATGACTGCTGCAGAAAACATTGATAAAATGAAAAATTATTATAACTATTCCATAACATATTATCCTGTAGTATTTTGCCGTGATAGCTGCCTCAGAGAGCTGGTATATTCACAGTAGTTAATTTTGGGCACCTAACCGTGGTGCCCAGGTTAGGAACTTAAGGGACACATTGCCAGTGGAGACATTTCTCCATAAGGTACTTCCCTGTTACCCACTTAGGTACCTACCTTCTTCCATTGGTTTTATTAGGCTGCTAATTCAAGCACCTTAATTAGATGTCTGAAATGCAGTGGTGTGAATTCTCCGCTTGCTTGATGTGATCCTATTTCTGCATCTGCCAATTCAGCTGACACTTTGCTGTTTTGATCGGGTTTAGTGGAGTCTACAGACAGAAGTATAAAATCACAGGGAACCTGCTTTGTACATTTTTGAAGGGAAATGAAAATAGTGACCAAAAGATTATTTTTCTCACACATACTTCGTATCTGATTTTTTTCCTTTCTCTAAGAAACATGAAAAAAAATGACTAAGCCGCAAACCCAATCTTTTCCTTGTGTTCTTATCATAGACATCTCAATGTGGTGTTTTTTCTCGCCCTGTGTTTACTATAAAAAGTGGAAAATTGAAAAGTACAAGTATCAGGTCTGTCTGTACTCAAAAATTCTGTTGACCCAAAAATATAAATTTAACCTAAAAAAAATCATTATTTGCTGTCGTGGCAAGACAAGGAAATTTTTTGTGTTAATAAATCCATGATTTTACATGAATTAATAAGACAAAATAAAAAACACCTTCTAAATTCGCAAAATTAATTAAAATGTAATTATGTGTGAACTACCCTGAACTGATGTTCCTGATGAGCTAAGCTAATCCTGTGACACTTTCAACCTGAATGGAATTGAAATGTAGAAGTCAGAACTCTAGGAAGCTGAATACTTGGAGAATTTTGAGTAGGTGCAAACACTGAAATGATGAAATATTTCCTGGAGTGTTGTAGGCCTAACCAAAAGGCTCCAGGAATCTTCATGCCTCATAACTACAACATAATTTTTGAACATTTAAAAATGAAAATAATTTTTGTTCTGAAACTAAGTGTGACTTTGTTAGGTGGCATACTTCAGAAGGACGTGGGTATGGATCTGAGCTCTTGCTGTGGAGTCATCACTGTGTTTCCATGGACAATTCTCCAAGGGATAGGAGTTGGTAATCACTCTTTGCGTCCTTTCCAGGTGCCTGCCAAAGTCTCTGCAGACAGAGTATATACAGAATATAAATTCTGTTTCCAGAATCAGTTTGTGTTTCCCTCACAACCCTGGAATGAATAAGAGAGGTAAAGGTCAGAGTCCAGGCCAATCTAATTAATGGTATCCTTAAACAATGACGGATTTATATCCTAATACAAAGCTAGTTTTGGTGTTTGTTTTTTTTTCCCCTCTGTGTAGGAAGTCCCTTTTAAACCTTTGCTTTTCTTTATCCAGATTGTCAGACAGCTCCACTTTTGGGTGTATTGATAGAAGAAAATTGATCATTAATCCTGGCTTAACATCTCATTCAGGTGTTTGTGCCAGCTTGCCTGATACGTATTTTGAATCCTCTTTTGAGTGTGGAGGTGAAGACAGGCTGAGAGATGTAACATCTTGAGGCAAAAAAAAAAAAAAGGACAGATTATTTTTCAGTGCCTATTCTTTTCTGAAAAACAATGCACTGTGTTACAGGCACATAATGACACTGCTGATATGCAACATTTCTGTTCTGATTAATTTACTGCATGGATGAGATCATTCTGTATTGCAAGATGTTTTAAATGGTGGTTCTGAATGTTTGGCAGGGCTGTTATAAAACATTGTTCTGGAAAACAGTATATTCAAAATTCACAAAATGTTTTTTTTTCACTCTTGCTAGACCATATGCAAGTAGACAGTTTGCATCAGGCCCCTGGTGCCTCCTTCTGAATTACTGCCTAAATAGGGAATATTTTGATAAAAGCAAAAAGCTTTCTGATGGCATTTCATGCCCCATTAGAAACTCGAGGACCAATCACTAATAAGGTTATACCAAATGTGTACTTATTCATGTTCTTTTTTTCTCACTGTGCAAACGTTTCCAGCCTTCACCCATTATGAACGTTACAGCGCATGATGTGCGAATCAATCCTATCTGTGCAGACACAGCAGAATGAAAAGTATAATGATGTGGGAGTGAAGTGTCAATGCATAATTCATATCTGACAGTGTGCTCTGTGGACTGCTATCCGGCAGCCTTCCATGGCAGAGAGGTCCTCACGCGCTCAGGAAATTCATCTGCATCAGCTCATTGTGTTTCTGCTTGGGTGGCAAGCTCGTCATTTAGGACGAGTGAAATGCCATTCAATGGCACTGCTGTAGTGGAGAATAAGGGCAACGTAGTTCTGCGCTACCCTATTGAGGCCTTTTAGCCCCCCGAAGTTGTCTGGTGGAGAGTTTCTCCTCTAGGTCAAAAAAATGCATCTCTAAGCAAAGATCTAAACCCCTTTGACACAGTAATTTAGTGTTACTAAATTACAGAGTAGAATAGAATAGAATAGAATAGAATAGAATAGAATAGAATAGAATAGAATAGAATAGAATAGAATAGAATAGAATAGAACAGAACATTTCAGTTGGAAGGGACCTACAGCGATCACTAGTCCAACTTCCTGCCCACTTCAGAGGTGACGAAAAGTTAAAGCATGGTGTTAAGGGCAATGTCCAAATGCCTCAAACACTGACAGGCTTGGGGCATTGACAACCTCTCCAGGAAGCCTTTTCCAGTGTCTGACGACCCTCTCAGTAAAGAAATGCTTCCTAATGTCAATTCCGAAAACTTATTATAATATCAAGTTTCAAAACTTATTATAAACTAGTAAACACCTTCCCAGTTCCATCCTACAAGTGCTGGCACCCTGACCGACTGGGGTTGAAGAGGTTACCGAAGTGTGGAGGTGCAGCTGGCTCTAGGTGGTTGCTGTCTGCACCCCGCAGCAAAGCAGAAAATTCATCAGCTGAGATAAGGTTCTTTCCTCAGTTCACCTGAGCAGGTTTTATATATTATAAAACTTAGGACCATCAGATTGTCAGCGCATTTAAATCAACAACATGCATCGAAAGCTAGTGGAGCTGGGCCAGTTTACACCTCAGCGGTGATCTCCCAAACAGTCATTACGTATTGGCATAAGGTAAGGACCCAGAGCTTGGTCTCGCACTGGGAAGCAGTGGGAACAGATCCTGATTTTGACCAAAAGATTCAGTAGCAGCTGAGTGCACTTTGTGAGTCTCTTTGAGTTTGAAGTTTCATTTTGTCTATGGGCTTTTTTTTTTAAACCTTCACTTTTCTGAATGAATACTTTTGTGTACCACGCTTAGTGATTCTTTGCTATTCCAGGATCATAATAGCAAGGTTTATTACATTCTAACCCAGTGTGTTGTGACAATATTGCAAAATTATTGTTTTGTTTCTCCTAAACTCAAGATTTTTTTGTAACAGTAATAATAATAAAAGACATACAGGCTGATGAATTATCTCCCATATCAAACTGCAGCACAATGGAATCTGAAACAGCTGAGAGAGTGAAACTGAAAAATATCTCAATTTACAAGTGAAACACTAACACACACTAAACTGCTGCAGTGTTCCTCATCTGATTTTTAGTTTTGTCTTCACAAGCAGACAAGACTTATGCTGCTCAGGTGATGAATTTTAAGCAGATTGCAGGGATATTCAGTGCAGGCTTTCTCTGGAACACATAAATTGCGTTCTTTGTGCAGGTTCAGGCTCGGAGGAAAGTAGTGCTTCTCAGTCTGGTACGAGATGTATTTCCAAACAAATAAATAATCACTACTGGTGCACAGCTAGATAATAGCTAACTTCTTGTATAATGTATCAGGTAGAATAATTTGAAATGAAATTGCTACTGACTTCGTGCAGTTAACATTTCCCAATATATAATTCTTGTGAGGTTTGCAACTTTGGCCGTGGGAGTTAGGGCAGGCACAATTGTTTTGATTTACACCAGTGGGTAGCTGGATCATCTGAAGACATAGCAAGAAATGTACACTAGCATCTGTTTTCCAACCAAGTTAAAGCTTGTGTCCTCCTGAGATCATGGGAAGGAGGAAAAGGAACAGTGGTATGCCTGAGAGAGGCGCAGTGCTCCCGGCCTGGACCTATGCTAGTTTTCATAGATGTGGATGCTGCCACATCTCATCTACTGTGGCCTCTGTCGAGGGAAATTCCTCACCTGGGATCCCAATACTTCTTGGGCAGGAACCCCAGCTGTTCTGGGATTTTCGTAAGCAGAAACTGTCAACTGTGCAGCTTTGAGGGATGGCTAGCCTCAAACCCTTGACATCCTTCTAGTGAGAGGATTTAAATCTGAGTCTCCATCTCAGCCCCCATGGTATAGCGCATCATCCACTTTCCCCCTCTGAAATTAAATTCTCATGAATGTGAGGAGCATGGGTAAGTAAGAGTTACTTGAAGAAATTCCTGGGTAAAGGTAGTGATATTAATTTTCTGTCACTGTAGCAAATATTTATGTCTTACAAAAGGTTGTATCTATTCTGGGAGATAGGGCATGCTATTTAACATCTGTTAAGCTTGCTGAACTACTTTGTATTAAAGTCCACACAGCCTTTAAATTTCACTGATTCTAGGGCACGTTAAAGATACAATGCTTTATCTGCCCTGGATTTGGAGGCAGTTGGCACATTCAGGCATCCTGCACTATTTGAAATCTTGTTCACAACAAAACATGAAGCCTCAAAACAGGACCCTGATGGGATTTTAGATGTGCATATGCTCTTCGCGGGCTCCCTGTGTGGAGGTGAGCTCCAAGCAAAGCCTGAGCTGGGTGGCTACCTGCCTCTTAGTTCCTCACAAGTCAGCACGCCAACGGAGCAGGCTTTTAATACTAGGCTCTGATTTTCATTTCAACAAGCAAATATACAGAGAATAACATTTAGTCCATTGTAAGTGAAAAAGAAATTGAAGGATTGTTCTGTTTTTTCAGAGAAAGTGTTGCACTGCTAAAGATTTGAGACGTTCTGTAAAGGCTGGTCATTCAGTTTTGTTATTCACCTTTGTCTAGTCAGGCTGAAAGTTTTGAGGGCAGAAACCGTTTCTCTGTGTGCACTTATACAACATAAAGGAAATACTTATTTTTCCTGCACCTCTGACTGACCTTGAGAACTGCCCAAACTACTTGATTGGTTTAAGTGAGAAAAATGTTTTCCTGGGAAACTAGTAAAAAGACAGAATGAGGGTAAGTGTGCTTCAGATGTCAGACTATGGTGCAGGACCTCTGAGCTGGAGAAGTAGTTTTTGAGGAGCTGGTGCTAAATCACAACTAAAGCTCTTTGTGGCATTTCAGACTGTCTCCTAAAGGATGACGCAGATCACCAGATTGTGCCACCTGTGTACACTGGAGAACTTAAAATGGGAAGGGCCGGAGGGAGCAGTGTTGCATACCTGCAAGGGCAGGTTTTGCACAAGAATTTCACTGAATTTCACTGAATTTTTAGAGTTGGAAGGGACCATAGAGATCATCCAGTCCAACTCCCCTGCCGAAGCAGGATTGCCCAGAGCATGTCAGAGCATGTTACTCAGGACTGCATCCAGGCGGGTCTTGAAAATCTCCAGAGAAGGGGACTCCACAACCTCCGTGGGCAGCCTGTTCCAGTGCTCTGTCACCCTCACCGTGAAGAAGTTTTTTCTCATATTTGAGTGGAATCTCCTATGTTCCAACTCGTGCCCGTTGCCCCTCATCCTCTCACTGGCAACCACTGAAAAGAGTCTGGCTCCCTCCTCCTTCAACCCACCCTTCAGATACTTATAAGCATTGATAAGGTCTCCCCTCAGCCTTCTCTTCTCCAGGCTAAAGAGTCCCAGCTCTCTCAGCCTTTCTTCATAAGGGAGATGCTCCAACCCTTGAATCATCCTCGTTGTCCTTCGCTGGACTCTTTCTAGTAGTTCCCTATCCCTCTTGAATTGGGGAGCCCAGAACTGGATGCAGTATTCCACTTGTGGCCTCACCAGGGCAGAGTAGAGGGGGAGAATGACTTCCCTTGACCTACTAGCCACACTCTTCCCTATGCAGCCCAGGATTCCATTGGCCTTCCTGGCCACAAGAGCACACTGCTTGCTCATTGTCATTTTTCTGTCTACCAGGACCCCCAGATCTTTCTCTTCAGAACTTGACTCCAGCAGGTCCACACCTAACCTGTATTGGTGCCTAACATTCTTCTTCCCCAGGTGCAGGATGCTACACTTTTCCTTGTTGAACTTCATGAGGTTCTTCCTTGCCCAGCTCTCCAGCCTGTCCAGGTCTCGCTGGATGGCAGCACGGCCCTCCGGGATGTCAGCCACCCCTCCCAGTTTGGCATCATCAGCAAACTTGCTGAGGATACACTCGGTCCCCTCGTCCAGGTCGCTGATGAATATGTTGAACAGGACTGGACCAAGGATTGACCCCTGGGGGACACCACTGGTTACAGGCCTCCAGCTTGAACCCGCTCCATTAATCATTACCCTTTGGGTCCTGTCACACAGCCAGTTCTCAATCCACCTCACTGTCCCCTCATCCAGCCCACACTTCCTTAGTTTCCCAATGAGGATGCTATGGGAGACTGTGTCAAAAGCCTTGCTGAAGTCAAGGTAGATGACATCTGCTGCCCTCCCCTCATCCAGCCAACCAGTTATAGCATCGTAGAAAGTTATCAGGTTGGTCAGACATGATTTACCCTTGGTAAACCCATGTTGCCCACTTCCAATAACCCCCTGCTCTTCAACTTGTTTGGAGATGACATCTAGAATGAGTCTCTCCATTACCTTCCCAGGGATGGAGGTGAGACTAACTGGTCTGTAGTTCCCAGGGTCCTCCTTCTTGCCCTTTCTGAAGACTGGAGTGATGTTGGCCTTCCTCCAGTCTTCAGGCACCTCTCCTGTTCTCCATGACCTTTCAAAGATGATAGAGAGTGGCCCAGCGATAACATCTGCCAGCTCTCTCAGCACTCGTGGGTGCATCCCATCAGGGCCCATGGACTTATGAATGTCCAGTTTGGCCAAGTGGTCCCGAACCCGGTCCTCCTCTACTGGAGGAAAAACTTCCTCTCTCCATACCCTCCCCGGTGCCCCCAAGGCCAGGGATTCATGAGGGGCAGCCTTAGCAGTGAAGACTGAAGAAAAGAAGGCATTCAGCAACTCTGCTTTCTCCGTGTCTTCCACCACTAGGGCGCCCATCTCATTCATCAGTGGGCCCACATTATCCCTAATCTTCCTTTTTCTTTGTTCCCTAATCTTCCTACTGTTTACATACCGAAAAAACCCCTTTTTGTTATTCTTAACTGCAGTGGCCAAGATGAGCTCAGTTTGAGCCTTGGCCCTTCTAATTTTCCCCCTGCATATCTTCACTTCTTCCTGGTATTTCTCCTTGCTTGCCAGGCCCCTTTTCCAAAGATCATAAACCTTCTTTTTGTTCCTGAGCTCCAGCCAAAGCTCTCTATTTAGCCAGGCTGGTCTTCTTCCCTTCCTGCTTGTTTTTTGGGATTTGGGTATGGCTCTTTGCTGGGCTTTTAAGAGTGCCTCCTTGAAGTACGACCAGCCTTCCTGGGCACCTTTGCCCTTCAGGACTGTCTCCCAAGGGACACTTTCAACCATACTCCTGAAGAGGCCAAAGTCTGCCCTTCGGAAGTCCAAGGTGGCAGTTTTGCTGGCCCCCCTCCTTGCTTCAGCAAGAATTGAAAATTGTATCATTTCATGATCACTCTGTCCAAGACAACCTCCAACGTTTACATCCCCCACAAGACCTTCTGAGTTGACTATCAGCAGGTCCAGTAGGGCACTTTCCCTAGTCGGTTCCCTCACCAGCTGCATTAGGAAGTTGTGTTCCATGCACTCCAAGAATCTCCAGGACTGTTGCCTCTCTGCTGTGTTATATTTCCAGCAGATATCTAGGAAGTTGAAGTCCCCCATGAGTACAAGGGGGAGTGATCGTGAGGCCTCTGCCAGCTGCTTATAGAATATTTCATCTGCCTTTATATCCTGGTTTGGGGGTCTATAACAAATTCCCACCACAATGTCTGCCTTGTTGGTCTTCCCCTTAATTCTTATCCATAGACACTCAACGCTGTCATCGTGCGTATTGCTAAGTTCAAGGCATACAATACTGCTCTTAACATAAAGGGCCACCTCTCTTTCCTTGCCTGTCCCTTCTGAAAAGTTGGTAACCATCAATCACAGCACTCCAGTTATGCGAGTCCTCCCACCACGTTTCTGTGATGGCAACTAGATCATAGTTTTCTTGCTGTACGACGGCCTCCAGCTCCTCCTGTTTTTTACCCATGCTGCGTGCATTCATGTAGATACACTTCAGCTGGGCTAATCGTCCCACTATTTTTCTGGGAGGGCAAGCACTCCGCATAACCGGAGAAACCGCGTAAGAGTGACTTCTAGACACTTTGATGTGAGTCAGTGTCTAGGTGGCAAGCAGTATTGATAAGGTGCCCATAAAATGATAAATACTATTTTCGAGGGAGTTAAGATGTACACTGTTAAATATATATTGTCCTCACCTAGTGTACTTTCCGAGGAGTATATAACTGGAGATAGTGGGCAAAGCAGCTCTACTAGCCTTTCTGGGACCATCACTATCTGGGGAGGTGGCTGCCACTGGTTTGCATCAGGTCAAGTAAAGGAAGAAAGAGGGACATTAAATAGGAAAGGAAAATGACAGCGAAGTTGGTCAAGGGCATTTCAAGAACCTGCCTCTCACCCCTGCCCATAAATAAATAACTTATGCAAATCTGTTTGCCTTTCCTTACTATTCATCTGACATATGCTCTGTATCCTCCTTGGGTTCTTTTCATGCTTTCCTGTGCGCAGAATTAACATGAATCCTCACTTTGTACTGCGAAATTGTGAAGACAATTTAGCTTTGATTAATTCTAGTTGCAAGTGAATGGGAACCAGGCATGAGGGGCAGTTACTCTATAATCTCTGTTAAATCCCACAGTTCCTAGTATGAAAATATTAATCATTATGTTCACAATCGCATATGATAAAATGCAGCACTTACTGATTATGGGGGAAATAATTTTATCAGTTACAATTGGGAAAGTAATGCTTAATGTGATTACTCTGAGGATGTCTAGAATGAAAAGGTACTTTTCTGTGCAAACACCCTTGAGGAATGTAAGAGGAAAAACCCAGGAAAACCTGCAGGATTTTTGTTAAATTCATCCCCTCCTCTTTCCAGCTCATTTGATGTGGCAGAAGGGTGTGGAGAGGTGGTATCTTTGATTACCTGATACTCCTGGAAAAAAATGGTGAAGTTTTTAGATGCATAGTCCCTTCCACGAGATTTCCTAGTGTGAACATCTCTGCTGTGCCTCCACACGCATCCTTCTTCTAAGTTTGGGCGAAAAGGCACCCTGCCAATGGGATTCTTTCCTTAATAAAGATTATTGCAGTTAATTTGATTATGAATTAAAATGTCATTAATTCTCGGATAATGCAAGTAGGTTCAAAATGAAGCTTTGTCCAAGGAAGATGTGATGAACAGTCACTGCAGGGTTCCGTACTTATTGTGCCCCTCTAATCCTGTATCAGATTTACCCAGAATAAAACAGCCTTTTCCTGTCCTAACCTCCAGGTTCTCTGTGGATTCTGAGACTCAAAGGGGTTTCTTTACTCTCACTCATCATCATTGTAAGTAGCCAAATTATGCCCTCAGGTCACTTTGTGCAACCCTATTACCTTCAAAGTGAATCCAGTGATGTACAGCCTCATTAGATTTGAGGGAGTTTGCATAGGTTTCTCCAAAGGCACAGTCTGAAAGTAATGGAGTTATAGAATATTACATTAGCTGCAGAATATCTTTCTGCTGATGTTGGAAAGGACCAAGCTATACTGTCAAAGTCTTGGTGAACTTTCAAGGGGGAAGAAAATATTTAGAAGAAAAATATAATATGAAGTGAGACAGTAATTACATGGTTTTGGTCCATTTTTACAGCCCATTTGAAGCTGATTCACATTTTCTTGCCAACATTTCTATTAAGCTAAGATTTCAGTAAAATAAGGAGTTGAGTTACTAGAGGTGAATTACATTTATATGCTGCATCTTTTATATGCCTTTACTAAAGAAGACATTCTGAAGCATAGCATCCCAAATGATTCAGGCATCAGATTAAAGAGCTATTCAGAAGCGCTAAGCAAAAGTAAACATCAGAAATCACATGTCACAGTCAGAGGAAAATGAAGGGTATATTAAAGGCAGCTTACTTTTTAATAAGAGTTCTAATTACTTTTTCTTACATTATGTCAACATTACCATAGGAAATCTAATGCCTCATCACCTCATGTGTCCTTTTAAAAAGTGCACTTTTTGCTCTGTTTTTTCAAACATCTTATGGAAGGTAAATGCTCAATAAGTTCTTCAAGCTGGAAGTGCTGCCATGCCAGTTGTTCTTCATGCTGGCAATGCTGCCATCCCATTACATGACATCATTTTGAGTGACTGTTTTGAGGAGCTCCAGTTACGACTCAGTGGCTGTGAGGTCCAGGTGGAACTGGACACTGGTCAGCGTCCCAGGAGAATAACACTCAATATAGTATGAAAAAAACCCTCAGTGATAGCCTGATGGCTGTGTCTCCCATTCAGGCCATGGGCAATTTAAAAAGAGCTACAAAGAAGCATTCTTCTCCTCTGTGGGAATGGAGTAAATACTGATCAAGTTCAGTAAAACTTGTCTCTAATCAGACTGAAATAATTTTTCCAAATGGCTCTATAAATTAAAATATTTGCTCTGTCTTGAGCACCAGGGAAAGACAGATTGTAACACATTCACCATAAAAGGTCAGCAGACCCAAATGAAAATGCAGAAACATCAATTGTTTCCATTCACTAATCATATATAATTGGTCTGGCTCACCTGAACTAGAACACATTTGTTATTATAATGCATAATTAAAGTTCTTTCCATTTTGCTGCTTTCCAGTTGCAATTATCATTCTTTTAACAAATGTATGAAAAGGAAACTCCTTGTAAAAATGAAGATACATTTGACAAATTAGTATAATTAAGAAAATGTCCCTGAAAGAGGAAAAAAATTCTAAGTTTGAACATTTTCAGTTCCAGATTACTTATTGTCTGTCCTCTGTGAATTCCATGAGACAGAAGAAATTCTGATTTTGTCTTCTAGGAGGCATTCAGTTTTCTGATTCATTTTAACATGCAGTCAGGCATATTGGGGGACCAAAATTCTGAGTTAAATCATAAAGGACAGAGGTAATTCTGCTTACGACTGAGAAGTTTAGCATTAAAATGATGTGCAAAGACAGCAATAAACAGTATACAGACATAACTCCATTGAGTAAGTTGAGGACATACCATAAAGCAACCAAACACTAAATGTTTTTGTGTTCAACAGCGTTAAGGGAGTCTATTCCATAACGTGGCATGAATGGGACATTTTATGTTGTCCATTGTTGTGGGATATCTTCTTGCCACTACATATTGTCTCTTAGCAAGAAGATTACAGAGCTCTTTTGCTAGACCTTGTCCAGTCTTTTTTTTCAGCAGATAACTGTGAGAACTAGAACTTGGAATTTTCTGTGGTTCCACATGCACAGCAGAGTAACATTGCATGTGGGGGATGACATTGTACAAATCAGAATGGCTGAAGCATTTATGTTTTTGTCTTGCTTTTCACCTTTAAATCTTCTCATGCTTTGGTTTTGCTCTTAGAAAAATTGATTTCTCCCCTTCTTCTTCCCATTCCACTTGTACCAAAATTTTCCTTAAACACACAGAATCCCCTACCTCTCCTGCATTTTTTCAGTCCCACATCCTCCTTTCCAGTTCCCTGATCAAGCTGTGTGCACAATCTCAGGAGCTCTCTTCTTATGCATTGTACCTAGACAAAATGGATTGAAGTAAAACATGAGGTAATGCACTTGGGGAAAAAAAAAAAAGCCTTTCAAATTGAATGTCTGAAGTCAGAGATAATATTTTAAGGCAAAGCTAAAGGTATTACTTTCAGGAGGAGCATCGTGCTAGTGAGAGATACTGTATTTTAGCCTTGGAGACACAACTCTTCAGAGCAGTCCCAGCCTACCGTAACAACGCAAGCTCCCCAGCACACCTCCAGGCCTCCTTGCACTTTACGACTGAGATTAGGGCAGTTGGTATCAGAGCTTTGAATCTGGCTTTCAAAGGTAGGTGAGGGTGGTCTGCATCACCTGTTACTAGCAGCTTTTAAACCTGCAAAACATGGTCTGGGCTTTAACCGCTGAACCAAGGGCTCTCAATGCAAATCAAATGCCGCAGGCTATTTAGCTCCTCTGCAGAAGTGGCCTTCTAGAGACTGGTGCCCGTCTGTCATACAATAGATTTAATAATCTGTTGAATATGAATCTGAACCCGTAGGCGCAGATGCGCTAGGACAAGCCACTGATCCTCTGTCACATCAGTGCTCCTCTAGTGAGATCTGGAATGAAACTCTGAAAATAAGATCTTCTCCCAGAAGGCACTTTTTTATCAAAGGTAGTAGGAAGCCTGGATGTATCCCTGTGAAAGCAAGTGGTTGAGGGGTATGGGAATATGGACACTCCTCTCCAAAACCAGACCGTGAAGTGAAGACCAAAGATGAATATCTCTGACTCGCTCAGGCCTTGCTAGTCTCAGTCTGTGAGAAACAGCTACTAACTGATACTTCCATACGCACCATCCCATACTCCTTGTGCTATTTCAGCCTTTCCCTTTGCAGGCATGAACAAAGAAATCCCACCCTCAAAATGATGGCCATGTGCCGATTGCAAGCTCTGCCATCACTTGAACAAAGATTCTGCCTGAAGTCTTATTCCACCTGCTTACTTTGTTTGCGTGTTACCACTGCAAGCTTCTTTCAAGGCAGCTTTTTTTTGTGGATGTGAAATGATGACATGGCACTAACTGCTACCTGAGTCTGCCAAGCCCATCTCCAGAGGAGAATTAGCTGAATTTGAACAAAGCAGCCTCTTTTAAGATAAATCAAAGAAAGAAACCACTGCAGCTGGTCCCAGTTAACCATGAATGCAAACTAGGCGCTTTATTAATACAAAAGCTTAAGTGAAATTTTACATTCTGAACTATATGTATTTTACCTTTTCTGGTGTAAGGCCACTTCCTGTAACTTAAAGCTAGATTTAAAATTTTAGAAGTGATTATAATTTTAAATAATGTTGTCAAAGTCAGCGATGGGTTAGAGAATTATTAGTATCTTAAGGGAACTAAGATTAAAAATTATAATATTAAGAAAATGTATGCAGTCATTAATGTAATTTTGAAATGTAAAGCCTGTCTAATCTAATTTACTATATTAGAGCATGATATATAATTTTGAGTAATTAGATGTCTCTAATCTTTTTGCAAGCTTAAGCTTCAATTAACCAATATTTTCTTTCCCAGAATAAGATTAAATACCTCAGTTTCCAAGAAAAATCTTTAAAAAGTCTAGCATGCCAGTTTCAATTGGAGCAATGCAGTGCAGACATACTAAGAGCCATTTTAGAGAATCAAAATGCATTCAATGATTGAGTACAGCATTTACATAGGAGGACTAATACACTGGTAAAATGAATTTAATAGAATATTATTGGTGCAATACTTCGGCAGCACTGTTATCCAGAATTTAGGATGTAGAAAATGAAAATGGCTTTATTCTTGTCTGTTTGTGCAGCACACAATGCAAAGCAGGTCTGAGCTTGTTAGCAAGATGCTTTAAGGTTCACCTTCCATAGGTTTTCACTGCAAAACAGAATGGGTAATAACTAGTTTTGTGTGCAAGAGAGGAGACACCACAGAAAGAAAATGCAGCATGACTGGAAGGCAATTTATTAAAATCCTCAACACTTAACTGTAGAATGAAAGTTGCATTTACAAACCATGGAATGCATCAGGCAAGACAAGATATAATAATGATAAACAGGCTAGAAAGCAGAAAACTTCTTAGCAGAAACAAGCGGAGACATCACAGCAAAGCACTGTTTAAAAATGTGCCTGCTATCGGATATTTCATGCAGCACAGCAGCAATTCATATTTAAGGCTTGTCAAATATATCTATTCTCTGTATAATAAAATACCCCCAAACCAACACAAACAGTTTTTAAACAGTAACCAAAAGGAGAGGCAAGAGCCTGGAAATCATTGCCTGTCATTTCCAGCTGAATGATGAGATCATATAAATACAGCTTCTCATCCCCTGAAGAGTGGCCGGGAATCCTGAGCAGTCACTCCTTTCTGCTCCCTCTTTCTCTCACCCCTATCTTAACCTGTATCATTTCTCAGGGGAAGGAGGATGAGGGGAAGAGTTTCCCCCCCCCCCACTCCCTTCTAAGAACTTGTATTTTAATTTGTGAGAAAGAGGGAGCCTGTCAGGATGGGAGGCTGCTCCAGAACTTCATATTCATTACTGTCTGATTTATTCATAACTGCTTCATATCCACTTCTCCGTGTGCTGCTGGTTATGTCCTTCAGCCTTTGCCTCCCTATATATCAGACCCTCCATGCCACCAAAAATTGGTTTTAAAAAGAGAAAACCTTGTTCTCTTGCAGCCTTTATTCTGCTTGTGATCAAGCCTTTCTCATCTATTCCCCCTCAGAAGATGGATTTTCCACCTCCTGAGCATCCTGGCAGGCCATCTGTGCACACTTTTTTGGAATAAAGGTGACGAGAACTGTGTGCTGTCTTCCTGGTGAGCTCTCACCAGTACCTAGTGCAATCACACCGGTATTTTACTTTCTCTAGGGGACAGAGCTTAACAGAGGCATCCAAAGATTTCATTTTCCTCGCTTATAGGAGCACAGTCATTTAAGAAAAAAAATTTCAACATAAACACCAGTCTACTGCAATTTTGCCTCTTTATTGTGAGCCCCAGAAACTGCTCTTCATTCCAAAGGAAACACTCCCTTTCAGTAGCAGCTGTGGAAGTTCAGTATCACTCCGAGGTAAATCAGGCTGCTTCTTGTCCAGTCACCATCTGGCTACTGATTGCATAAAACAGAATCAGAGGTTCATTTTGTAAGAGGCACAGACAAAAGACAAGCTTGTCAGGAGGAACGGAAGGGAGGATGACTCACTCGTTCATTGAAAAACAAGGTTTCAGAAAAGCCAAAATTGTTAGCACGTTCAGGTCTATGGTTTTGAAGAGTGTTCATTTTAGTATTTTCACATTTGGGGTAGATTCATAAATTATGACACCACTAAGAGAAGAGGAAGGCTCTCTGCAGCTTGCACGTAGGGCAGAGTGCTGGGCCAGGTCCCAGCTCTGCCCCAGGGTAGGGTCTCAGCTTGCCTCTCCCCTGTTGTGCCCCGGCATCTCCACTAGAGCCACTCAGGAGCATCCCTGAACAGTTGCGCTTGATTCTCGTACACCTCCAGTTAAAAATCAAATAAACAAACACTTCTTTCAGTCAGATCCCAGGTTTCCAAAGATACTTTGCTTTTATTTAAAAAGTACTTGAAAATGCTCCTCTTTTTTTGTTTGTTTAAAAGGTGTTTGGTTTCAAATCAGCCTTGCCAGTATTTGTTTTCTTTTGGTGTTCTTGACAGGCAGTCCTAGCCCCAAAAGACTTATAGTGAGATGCATTTAAATATAACCTATATAAATAAACTCCCTTTTGAAACCTATTATGGAATAACACCTTTTATTTTTTAAAGCTTACTTATATTATGTATTCCTTACAGTTTTGACTTGGAAACCAAAGCCAGGCTATAAAGCACAGAACACATACAAACAAAACTTAAGGAATATTTTTAAATTGAAAATAGTGTTGTTTAAAAACATTTTCTTAACACTTTGCAGTGTAAAATGTACCACTTCATGCGTGTTTACAATAATTGCTTTTATTTGGATGCCTAATTTAGTAAGGTGTAACGAATGGTAACATGAAGTAGTAGACTGCCAGTTTTGATCACTGCAGTGGAACATAAATGATCAAATTAAATGGATATGATTGCACTAAATATTACTGTCATGGAAATAGAAGTTAGAGCAATTATCGTAAAATGAAATGAAACCAGGAATAGAATAATTTCTTTAGCACAATTACAAAAAAGATTTCCATAAAGTAACCCTGAGCTTACACAGTACTTGTGCATCACTTGCAATGGTTGTACCTTACTTTAAAAATGTTTTCAATTCAAAGCACTTTGTAAGAAGAAATGCCTTTGTTTATTGCTGAGTTAAAGCAATACCTGTCATAATATACAAGAATTTTTAACAGCGGCTTGGGCTGCAGAGGGAGAAAAGATGCTGTATCTAATAGAAATAACACAGGAAGATGTGGGTGGAGACAAAACCTCTCCCATGAGTTGGAGCTGGCCGTGGCTTTGGGTGTAATACTCTTTCACTGAAAAGAAGTGACAAATGGCCTTTATTTTCCTTGAGCAGTCAGAAGTACTGTTATTTTCTGTTTTAACCAAGAACTAGCATGACAGAAAATTGATTCAGTGCTGAGTGAGAATAATGTCAGCTCCTGAGTCATCACCACCTTCTGGGTTTACCCTGGAAATCTGCCACTCAAGAGGTGGCCAGAGCTGACCCATCTCAACCTCTTGGGATGTGAGAAAGGCATTGGTCTTTTAAAGGAATTTTTGGACATTCCATAGACCAAAAGTTTCCTGTGGGTAGAAATCTTACAGAAAGCATACTGTTGCTCATGAAGCACACATTTGGGGGAATTACCACTTCCTGATAACAATGCATGAAGAAATATGTTCATGTATCATAATTCTAGGGATATTTATAAATATATTTAAAAAGCATGAGGGGAAATAGCAGGCAATTTTGCTTCCAGAACATAAGTCAAGTGTGTATTATTAAGACTAAATAGACTGGATTAATCAAATGTCATACTGGCACTTCTAATAATGATTTTACATTGCAAATTCCATTACCTAGCTTTACCAGCCAGGAGAAAAGTTACAGAAGATCAATTAAACAAACAGGAAATTACCTTTTTTCTTTATAGTCCATGACTTCCAGCACTTACAATGGTGCCAAGATCCCTGAAAATTAAACAGGCATTTGCATAAGATTAATAACTCACTTGCTTTCTACCTAAGTCACTGTAGCTTATTTAGGACCCCAGAGTTATCTAATGTCTACTAGAGAGGCTGGAGATGATGAGCACGAATTAAAAATGGCTTAATATGTCAGGAAGGATCACAGGATTTTAACATGGGGCTCTTACGTTAATAAATGCACCTGCAGCATCCCCGAGATTAATGAGTAAGATCTCGGCAGAATAAATTTAAGTAGGATGCTGCCTACACATGTTCACTGGTACACTTTCCTACCCAGAAGGAGGCAGAGATGTCCTGTGAATAAGTGGGAACGATGTCTTTACCCTGTTTGTAAGGAAGGAGCCTTAAATTTGGCCCGAGGGGCCACATCAAATTTTAGGAGGAACCTGAGACTTACTGGTTTTAGAGACAACGTACCTTATCCCGCCAGCAGGGAGCTGCTGTTTGAAGCCCAGGCAGCCCAGCTGAGTTACCTGGTACATCTTAAAGTAGGACTCATTTTCCTTGTTATATTACAAGTGTGTTTTAAAGGATGCTGTTTGGAAGGACGACTTACTCCCCTATAGAAGAAAGCAAGGGGTGCATTTTCCTTCCCCAAGTTTTGCCTGCCTTCCCCCTTGTGGTGCTGAGGGCAGGCTGGGGTTTCTTGCCACCAGCCACACGGCACAGGAGGTGGCACGGGGGGGCAGTATTTCTGAGCTATGTGAGCTCAGAGTTTGGGTGGAGAGCGGTTTTTAGGATCCCAGATGGCCTCCTTGCTTCACCGCTGCATCTGGCCAATGACCGGCTCTATTCATCTGCGTGGCTTACAAATCCTTGCATTCGGGGAGAGACCGTGTCAAGCAGCAAGAAACTGGTGCTGTCGCAGGCACAGGGTTCCTTTTGTGATAACTGGGCTCATGCACACTAACTAATATTAATCACTATAGGGGGAAAAAAAATAGGGTGGCTTGACAATTGGAGGGGAGGGGAATAAACAGTTCTTGTCACTTATTTAATGGCCCCGGCTGCACATCCATACCCTAGATGGGGCTGAGGGATCTTGCTGGACCCAGGTTTGCGCAAACCGAATAAATGATGTGGTTGTTACTACTTGAGCTGCTTAGCAACGGTTTGGGGGAAGAGAGTACTTCCTCCTCCTTTCAGTGGCTGGCTCCTAACAGGATGTTTAGCCAGATGGTGTACATAAGATTACTGGAAAATGATTTTCAGATAAACCCTGAGCCTGAACAAACTAATGTAGTTCCAGGTGCATTATCTGGTAATCCATAGCAGAAGATCATTTCAGAGGAAAGTGCTACTGAATCTGTCCCTGAAAAACCTGCAGGCTCCTTTGTATCTATCTATCTATCTATCTGTATACAGAGCTCCAGCAGCAATCTTACTTCTTTAAAAAGTGAGTATGGAGGGAGGTGGAAGGAGCCAAAAGTTTCCTTTAGTGGCAGTTCTTTGAAAAGAGGCACAGAATGTGGGAAGACAGGATACGTGGGGATGAGAGGGATGAGGGCAGAAATACTCTTTATCCAATCTGAATGAGAATTAAGTTTTGTTTAGGGTGAAGAATTGTGGGTAGCTTCATAAAAAAAAAAAAGAAAAAAAACCCCCCTATCTTCCTCATTGCAGTACATGAAATTAATATACTTTAAAATAAAAAACAAACAAAAAAGCCCCCAACAGAATTTGGCAGTTAATTCCTCCATGATTAAAGGATGCAGAAACATATGAGGCAAAAAACAGCTTTTGTGGGTGATTAAATGCTGAAATGAATCCAAAGACATTTGATAACTGCAGAAGCAATTTACTGAGAATGTTCCTTCTATTTTTGACAGTAGCAATAGTCTTCATTGAAGGGAAACAGGTTCAAGAAAACACAAAGCACAGGCTATATATATATATGTGTGTGTATAGTACTTCTAAAAGTAAGAGTTTAAAAGTTTGTATCACTGCTGCGATTTGGTTTTGGTTTGTTTGTATTCTGCCTGTTGGCCACACTGAGATCACACTCAGCTGAGTATTTACTTGACTGGAGCTCACCAAATGGATAACCCTTGAGAGCAGGATTAAAAAGCCAAATAACATTCAGAGAGCAGTGGTGGAAATGCACAAGCAACTGTACTGGCACGGCGCATTTCCAAAGGTCATTTGATCCCAGCATGTGCAGAATGTATGCACATACTAATTGAGAGGCATATCTGAAAATGTGACAGCCTGTTATTTGTGAGAGCATTGCTTGTATTTTCAGGAATAGAGGAGGTTCAGACGAGGGCAATAAAAATAGCTTGAAGCATGACAGGAAAGTGTAGAGAGCTGGCGTACAAAGATGGTAACAGAGGGCTGAGACAGAGGGCTGTGAAACCACCAGGCAGTGGAGAGGGTGAACCAGGAATGAGCTTTCCCTGCCTTTCTGAATACAAGGACTAAGGGGCATGAAATGAAACTAGCAAAGGCCAAATTTGCAACAGCGATATAAAGTTGTTCCTCACACAACTTGCTGTTAAACTGTGAAACTCCTTGCCACAGGGCACCAGGGAAACTAACAGCCTTTCGCAGGTTCAAAAAGGCATTGGAAAAATTCTGCTAAAATAATCCAGCAAAGCCTACTAAATGCCCAGACACCATCTCTGGCTCTGGAACTGAATGAGCTACAGACACCCAGATACTGAATACTCAGGGAAAAACTATTATATGTTTCCCTGATCCTCATGCTGTTTCCTGAACATCTAAACAGTTTGTCGCTGTTGGAGACGAGAGCAGGACAGCCTGCCCTTTGGTCTGAGCCAGCACAGCTGCCCTCTGTTTCTCTTCCCTAGATTGCTCTCGTTAACAATGTACTAACTAACCACCATGAGAGTGACGGTAGGGTATCAGCATAACTGACTGTAATAAAACCAGAACTCAGTCCCGAGCTGGTCAGGTCCCTTTCATGTGCCCCAGTCATGGGGGAGGAGAACAGAGGGCCCTCAGATGGGCTGCTATCAGCCTCCATGGAGGCATCCAGAACCAACGAGCATGGACTCGGAGAAAGGAGAGGCAGGCTACGAAGCTGAACGGCCAAATCTATCTTTGGAGAGGAGCAATGGTGTCATCATTGGAAATGGAACTGTCCTCCTTTTGCTGACACTGAAGATAAGCTCAGTGGTGGTAGGGTTGCCTGTCTTTCTGGGAGAGGGTTGCTCCCCTTCAGATGATGATGCACTGAGCATCAGGTGAACGGGGCCTAAAGATACCTGAAGCAACCTGGCAGCAAAGAGAGATCAGGCAGTGAAAGAAGGTGTCTAAAAGAATCAATAGGAGGAAGGTCAGAGCGGAGTCCCCATTCATCCTGTTGCATAAAATTCCTTTTCATTTATCATGCCATTACCAGATCACTGTGTTAAATCACAAAACAAAGATGCTGTAGGGTCTGCCAGTCTGGTATATGTGTAATGAACACAGTGGGGGAGGAGGATCAGAAACACACTGTATTTCACCAGTAGCTTTCTTAGGGCTAGATTCTCTCCTTGCATTAGTTGTTCTATGATTTCCAGCTATACTGGAGGATATGAAGGATAATATAACATTGTACCCTTGTACAGGAGCCATGTTTTTCATAGTCAATTGCATTTTAAAACTCCCCTACTTTCCTGTAAAACATTTGACATTGGTTCACGTTTGCAAAGGGTTTCAGTGCAGGCTAACTGCTCATCCTTTTTGAAACACGTTATTACTAATAAAATCAAGCCTTCTGTCTCCAAAACAGTTTATACTTACATTTGAGCATCTCCTCAACACAGAACGTACACACTCGAACAGAAACCATTTAGGTTACTGATTTGATAAAAGAAAACTTTAAATACATGGATTTGACTTTGCAAAGACTGACTGCAGCAGCAGAACAGTTCAGTTCAGCATCGCTACTTGTGGACCCCTTGATGCTTCTGTTCATGTTGGCAAAGGAAGGTGTCAACTGCAAGTAGTTCTGTAGTACACAGCACACTTTATGTAAACCTGTGAAAAGATGCTAATGGCAGAGGCTCTAATAATGTGATCTGAATTTCAATAGTTTCTTGATCCAAACATGGAATGACTTTACTGTACCCTTCCCTGTGTATTGCTTTCCTTCTGTAGGTCTGGGTGAATAAGAGGTATTTCACCATACATATTGTGAATGTGCTTACATTTTTAGAGTTGTTATTTTGCTTTGAAAAACTTAATGTTACTTTTGAGCTGTACAGGAATCAACAAGCAAAAAAAAACCCTGAAGACATTTATGAAAGTATATACATGTGATGTAGATTTTAACCAAAAAGCCGTATCAGACTACAGTTACCCTGAATAATATCTGCTTATGGGACACCCCAGTGCTGGTAGATTAGAACAGATTCTACATATGTATATATGAGGCACAGTGTGCAAATACTCTGCACACTCTCAAAGCAACCCAGGAGCATATTGGCTACTACACTGGCAAATTAACTAATAAAATAGCAATATGCACACAGGTACTCAAGGGCTTAAGGGAAAATCTTAGTTTGATTGTTCATAGAAGAACACAGAATTATCTCTAACAAGTTTTTAGAAAATGAGCTGAATACATTCTAGGATATTTTGTTGAAGGCTAAATCCACTTGGAAATGAAAGAAACAGGTTCCAATTACTCATGTGTACCTCATAGATATAAATGACTGTTTGCAGACTCTCATAAGTGGTAGCTTATATTTAGATAGGAAAAAGATAGGAACTATAGCTCATAATAATTTCCTGCTTTGATAGATGGAGAATGAAAAGAAAGCAAAAAAACCCTACAAACCCCAACTCCCCCCCTAAAAAACCAAACACCTAAACCCGAACTCAGCATTCTGAAAAATTTCCATTGAGCTTAATTTTGATAAGTAGCTTAAACACTTGGCTTCTACATAAACTTATCTCCTTGAGTTCATTGTGCATCAGTTACTGAAAGTGTATAGATTACATTGCACACAATCACCAAAGCAATCTACACACAGCTGGGATCTGATGCAGATCTCATGTATCAGTACCAGTAACGTACAAAACCAAGTATTACATCACATGTAAGGACAACTCATATATACGTACCCCTAACATTTATATGTCCATAACATATGAGAACAACTTTAATGGGGCTCAGACTTCCATTGGTACTAAACATTTGAAACCTACTGTATTCAGAATTGAAAATGCATTCCAAATGAATCTAAAAGTGTTCATATCTGGAAATATTCCATTAATGCATTCTAATTAACATCTAGTCTGCCTTTAAATTAATGATGTGTATGCACAACTTTTATGCCATCTTAATATACTTTTGTCCTAGCATCTCCTTGGTTTTATTAAAATTCTAATAACTTTTTAAGCAAGGGAATTATGTCTGATATTGACTAAGTTATGGCTAAATTAGAAGCTTGCAGTCTACATCAACAGCTGAAATTATGCTCCCTTGAAATCTGACAGTTTGTTTAATTCACAGTTCCAGACTAGATTGTCATAGACTGGCTTTGTTCTCCTTAAAGGTTATAAATCTATTTTTAGACTAGAATATGTATTTGTAGTTGATTTTTAAAATAATATCAAATAAGAATGCCATCTGATTCCAGTTATGGTTATATTTTCAAGATCTAAGAGAAGCCCCTAGAAACAAGACCTAAAACTACAGACATATCTGCAAGTGTAGCAAGGGAATAGTGGTGCTGTAGCAATTTTAAAGTTATTAGTAAACATTTCTAAAACAACTCCCCAATGTATTGGTGATGGCAAAGAAACCTGTATTGTCTTTGAAATCTCTCAGTGCTATCAGTTTGACACAGTATTCCTTTTGTATAATCTTTAGATCTTTGTGTGAATGCCTGAGACAATTAAGCATGAAAAACAATGGTTGAGGGCAGCATTGCTAGAGATGTAGTTGTTTAGGTTCTGATGACCAGCTCATACCAAACTATGGTAGTCCAGCATCCGAAGCAATACTGTGATGGGAACAGATGTTTAGCTGCAATGCTCTCCGTGCTGCAATTCCCATCCCAGGTGCCTTCTAAATCTCTAAAGAGATTTCTTTATCGGGCAGCAGTCATTTACTTTTAATCTGAGACCAAATCAATGCATTTGCTTCCTTGTCACCTAAGCTTCTCGGTAAGTGAGAGACTATTGCTGGTGGATGTATGGAATAAAACAACTGATTACTGCAGTTGTGTTTTCTGTTGTGGGCTGGTAGGTAATCCTGAAGCCGGTCTGAACCACAGAGTGCCCTTTTCACCCACAGATATTACTTCTGCTCCCAGGATAGCCCTTCCTTGTCCCAGCACAGTTGTTTGTGTGGCTCCATGCAGAACCAGGTGGGGAACTAACAGGGCAGTCTGCAAGTGGAAACGAGCAACAAGGGGCCTGGCTTGCTTAGGCACTAAAAATTGTGTGGAGAGGGGGGTGGGCATGATGTCTTAGACAAATAACTTCCCAGAGAATTCAGAATTTCCAGAAATACTTGTTTATCTTAATTTGAAACAATCAATTTACAGCTGTCTGTGCAGAGGCCACATAGAGGGGAGGTCATAAAAGATAGAGGGGGAAAGGTGTGAAAGATGAGATAAATGCTAATAAACATAAGGTCTCTTATCTTTATGCTATCATCCAGTCTCAAGAATCTACTGCTTTTGGAAACTCTGGTAAAGGATCTCTTCACCCATGTCAAAACCTAACTTACCAGGAAAGAAAGAGTCAGCACAGGAGAACAAATTAATGGGTTCTCACGAAAAAGGAGGGGGAGAGAGGTGGGACTGCAACAGGGACTAAGTTAGAAAATATAAGAATTGTTGTATGGCTGAGTAATAGAAACTTACGGGAAAAAGTAGTTCATGAGGGATAGTGATGGGGAGGAGGTGAAAGTGAAATAAAAAGTGTGAGGGAAAGGATGATAGCAGAAGGATGACATGAGTTAGAAACCAAGATGAGGAACAAAGTAGCTGAATAAGGGTTTGAGAGGAAAGATCATGGCAGTTATTACCACCTTTGGGGAAAATGGGCTTTTTAGTAGAGAAACCCGTTTTATGCTAGAATAAAAAATAAAATGTAGGACTCAAAGTACTGATTAATATTGGTTAGGATGGGCTGAATAAGGGAATAAAGTGATTTAGGAAGGAAAATATTGGCAAGGAAAGTAAATACTGGCACAGTGTAAAAGAACAGAAGTGAGAATACTCCTCATGGAGAATGAATAAAAGTAGGGATGAGAAACAAAGTGTTGCACAGAAGTTAACAAAATGGCTTGTCTTGAAAACAGAGACCACGACACTGGCAGAAAGGGATGAGAACACCAAGGGAGAGGGAACAAAACTAATGACCACAGATTCAGATATTATTTTGGTAGATGCTGAAAAAGGAGTGACAGAATGGAAGGAAGACCAAAGGAGAATGAGAAGCAGATCAGAGGAAGAGAAGCCTGAGAGGAACCTGCTTCATGTACATCACCTACTGGTGATGTTAAGGGCAGGGTAGGTGCCTGTGATGTTGCTTAAAGACAGCTACTGAATTCCTGCAAGGACTTTGCTTCCTCCTTCCTGAGGAGGATGTCATTCTGAAGATGCTTAACTGGGAAGAGGAGGGCTATGCAAGGAAACTAAGAGAAGGAAAACAGCTACCTCAGGGAACACACAGCGTGGGAGAGGAACATTGCTCCTGCTTAAACATACCCAAGAGACATCCTGAGACCTGAAAAAGCTCACTACCTAATGAAAAGTAGTATCTCATGATATATTGTGTAGAAGCTGCACTAAGACTCAACTGATTTTACGGCTGCCAAACTCCCAGTAGCTGGAAACTATTTTCAGCTCTTCCTAGACGAGGCAGGATCACACTCATGATTTCTCAGGAAAGGTTCAATAGCTCATTACCTACGTGAGCGCTTATATTATACCTTTGGGAATAAGGTTTCTTCTCCAGAAAGATAAGGCTGTTAAATCAGCTTCTGACCTCCTTGAGGCTTACACAGACAAGATTATCTACTGCCTGGAAGCAGACACACAGAGAAAATCCTGATCTGCCACATCTTGTAGAAGAGACAACTCCCATTAAATACAACTAGCACAGTAGCCTTAAACAACACTCAGGAGGCAAACTTTCTTCCATGCACATTTCATGGGTAAACTGAAGGAAGTGTGCTTTGATCCATTACGAGCACTACCCAGTAAAGGTAGATGGAGCACATTTATTCTAATATTTGTCCATGGGCTATAGAACATCTTTCTTACTTTGTCCTTCTGTCTATGAAAGCAGGACATGGACCAGCAACTGCAGAATATGCAGTCATATATTCTAGCACTGATTTGATCCCTGTCTATAAAACCATGAGTGTCTGTCACCTACGCTCAGGATGAAGAGATGTTAATGTGACCAGTCATACTGTGTGGCATGGTCCCTGGAGTGACACAGGTGGCTTACAAAGACTTGGTTTTGGCCTTACATACTGTAAGAGAAGATGAGTCTTCACCCTCTTATATTTCAGCTGTCCTCCCAGCTCTGCCTGACATGATCTTTCCACGATTTGAGGACATGTCCGTGTTCAGGTGTGGAGACCCCTCCATTCAAAGCTTGCTCCCTGTTGTGCATTGCACTTGTCACTGCTGATATGTTTCAGTAAATATTAATCAAGGGTTAAAGTGATTTAGGGAAGAGATTTTATTTATCATTTTGTCATTTATACTGCTAGTTTACTGACAGTCTGGTGGTGTAAGTAGTGTTTAATAGATTGCTGCCTCCTTGGGACAGGGATGTCTGTGTGCTTGAAGAATGTCTGGAAAACAGAAGAGAGCGTCAGACTGAAAAAAACTAACCAGGACACTGTTAGCTCGCTTGATTTTAGCATGGGAATCTCTCTCTGATAAAGGAGACAGAGCAATGTGGAAAGTGCTCAGCAGAATGTCATTACTATGTTGCATTTAGACATTGATGTAAAACAGTATTACTGAGTTTCACTGTAATTATATCACACAGAGTCTGCACTATGGCTAGAACAAAAAAAAAAAACGTTTCCATTTCCTTCAATTTTTGTTACTAGAATTTTACTCTTTGTTAATATTCCACAGTTTTCTTCATGTACTTTTCCTATAACTACAACAGCTGCCCTGTCAGGGAGTGAAAAACAAGCAATGATTATGTGACAGCTTTAGGGTATTTGCAAAAATAAAATATTTTATAGATGCTTTTATGACCTTTGCAGGGAAAGGCTGAAGTCACAAGAATGAAGCCTGCTGTTAAAAGCCTTACCCCTTCCCTACTTCACAGCAGAAAGCTAGCACCTCCACTCAGCATGCTAAAACTATGCAGAAAATAAAGCAGCAGCTTCATTGCAGAAAGACATATGCCTGCCACAAGGATATTATGGCCATAGACACAATCTGAGAGAGTAAAAATGTGGAAGCCTTCACCTAGAAACCTGAAGGATCTCATTCCCCGGGTAATTCCAGCCAGCTGTTTTGCCTTGTGTTGACCCCATCAGGGACAGTACTGGGGGGAGAGAGGAAGGAGTTTATTTTTGGCTGTTGCCAACCACTTTCCTTCACATAGCTGGGAATGGCTTCCAGATGCATTTGCTCCATAACCTTCCCAGGGACTGAGGGGAGGCTGACCAGCTTGTACTTACCCAGGTCCTCTTTCTTGCCCTTCTTGGAGACAGGTGTGACATTTGCTTTCTTCTCATCCACTGTGCCAGTCACCACATTCTCTAAAGGATGACAGAAAGAGAACTTGCCATAGCATCGCCCAGCTTGCTTAGCACCCTCAAACACAACCCATCTGGGCTTATGGGCTTATACATGCCTCATTGGCCCAAGCAATGCCTAACTCCTTTTTCCCTTGCAAAGGGTAATGCTACTCTCCCACATACTCTGCGTAGGCTCAGGAAACTGGGAGATTAGATGGCAGACCTTACCACTGAGAACTGAGGCAAAGGAAAGCATCAGGTGCCTCAGCCTTTTTCTTGTCCTTTGTCACAAGGTCCATCCACCAGGATGCCAGCTCATAAATACCTCTGCAATTTCCCTATATGCATCTGATTTAGGTGTCCCTAAATGTTGGCAGAGCTAGTCAAGAAATATTCAAGAAAGCAAAAGGTCCTCTTTGTGGCTGCATCTTCCCTCTTATCCCTGCCCCAAGTCTTGCAGCGCTCTTTGCCAAGGTCTGGAGCAGGAGACAGGCTGCCGAGGTCACCCCGATGGGCAGTTAGGCTGGACATGACCTCAAGAGAGGGGACCTGTTGTCAGAAGGACATGTCAGAGAGACCACACAAGAAAAGGGTGGCTACAATTTTTGCAGGAGATATGTGTGAGATTACTGCCTTGGCCTTGTCTTGTCTTCTGAAGCTATAATCACACCTGCTTCTGCGGGGAATTAGGGAGTATGCCCTATTCCCTTTCCACTCACCACCTCCAAAGGCAATCTCATGCAGATTTACTCTCATCACCTTTAGAAATAGGATGGAGCATCCTGCCACTAAGTGGGCCAACGGGATATGATGGTTCATGAGTTTCTTCTGTGATTGCCATGTGCTGCTTGCTGGGTTATTGCTCTCTTTTTAAGTGCTTTATAGCACTTTTTGTCAATAACTGTCAGGTTTCAAGACACGCTGCTTGTTATGGTGCTTCATCCCGCTACAGTACCAAGAGGCATATCCTTGCTTTCTTTGGGCACTCAGAACTCAGCCTGTCTTGGGAGACGTTTGGGTGAAAGTGTACAAAATTAGATCCAACATGAATTTGTGAAAAATTGAATTTCAAAGCAAGGGTTCATGTATGCCTAGCAGAACTCTTTTCTTTTTCTCGTCTTCTCTCCAGCCTAAATTCAGAATAGCTAAAAGAAGAGAAATAATTTCTATCTAACAAGCTGGCTTTGCAACACTGTAGCATGAGAGCTGCTTTTCCCTACGACAGAAGCTTGTATGACCATATCACCTCTGTGGGGCTGTCAGTTTTTACCTTCATTAGTGACAGAGAGACAGAGTTCATAGCCATCAAAAAGCCTAGAGGCATCATCTGTCAGTCATCTACTGAAGTCAGATTTTGTTCATCTTTTCAAGAGATGACAATGGTGCTTCTGGACCACAGTGGCAGATTATTATCTTGCTCACAAGAGTAGGCAACATTGTAGAAGGAACTGTAACCTTTACTATATTTGCATATTTCCATACATCCTTTCCATTTGTGTTCTCAGTTCAGTGCGAGCTTTCTGGAACCTTAACTTTGAAGAAAGTGTAGCCTGTGGTTTAGAATGATTTTTTTAAAAGTTTGAATAAAACATTAATTCCCTCTCCTTTCTGGATGGAATTCCTACTTATTTCACACATTTTTTATTGATTTCAGAACTGTTTCCCAGAAGTTTCTCCTGCCTGGCATTCTCCAGAAGTACCAAATGGAAGATATGGTGAAAAATGTTAGCAAAGTCCCACTCCAAATATTTCAATTGAGATTACAGTTAGAATCCATCCACTAAACCCTGCCCTATGATAACTTGTTCCAGAAATGCATGGTATATTTATGGTATGTGCCATTATGCAAGCCTGTGTATATGTATATTACAATCTCTTTATCAGTACCATGATATTTGCATTAAATTTCATGGTAGCTACAACTTTCTCTAGAAAAATAAAATGTCCTCCAATTTGAAAGCAAAGATGGGGCCAAGTTTCAGAATGGAAGCACAGTATGAAATGAAATTCTTGTTTTCATATGTTAATTTGTCCATAAATCTGGGCCCTGGTCATTACAAGTAGTTTGCAGATATCAGTAAAGGGGATCTGTCAGAAAATACAAGGTGATTTTGACCTAAGAACCTTTTTCTAAATGTGAATGAGTGCTGCATCACTTAGTAAAGGGAATACCCCCGCTCTTCAGTGTTTATTAGGAAGCATCCTCTTGCTACCTTAGCAACTCACTGTCTGCGTACTTACTCACCTGAATGATTAAAAATGTAATAATTTAAATTTTTAAAAATCACCTTTTATTTTTCTCAAAGAGAATTAACAGCCGTGACAAGTTTTTCCAGCTACCTGGTGGCTCCCTAGTGCAGGGGAATAAAACACAGCTCCATATTTCAGTTTCCTGATTCCTTTACATATTAAATGCTGCTACTTTGAAGGAGGTGCAGACTGTCTCTCCTCCTATGCAGAAAGAAGACAAGGGCATTTCCAGGTGAGTAATGTGGTCACAGCTGTGGGCACTAAACCTTCTTGGCCCATAAGATAGGGTGGGAGGTCTGATTGCCGTAACTGCTTACCTGCGACCATCTAAGATTACAAATACAGCCTGCCATGAAATATCCTTTAGCTACTGCCAAAACCAACCAAACACATAGGACATATCAACGAGAAGTAGAACTGGGAATAGCCCTGGTCCAATGAGTCATGACCAAGAAATCTGAACATTGTCATTTCTTGAATCGCCAGCTGGTCATAATTTTGGGGGCAGTGATAAATGTTCTGTGTCAGACGTTCTTGACAAAACCTTTCCTTGTGAAACTTTGCAACAAAAGTGGCATCAGTAGGACCATTTTCTAGGAGGGTGGTGGAAGACCCAGGATGGAGGTCCTGCTCCATCTGCCTAAGATGTTGGAGCCTCGCTCTCCTGGTAACTGAGAGTCTCCAGGCTACTGGACATACTGTTTTTCTACCCCTGACTTTCCCTAGTGCTATCATCCATTACAATCTCTGTCAAACTGATGTTTTTTCATTGGCACAGAGGAACATTTTTCACTAAGACTGGCTTTAGATGGCACATCAAAGGAATACACCATGTTCACGGGCTTTGTGCTGTCTTGGTGTGTGCGTAGCTGCTAGGGTAGAATTAGGCACTCTTTCTTGCAGCAGATACTTAACTTCCAGTTCCAGATGGAAAAGATTTCTCGCCAAAATCATTAGAAATCTGACCAGAAGTCACAATTGCATCCACGGCCTTCTGGAACAAAGACCAAGAAACCACACACTTTTTCTAAGCAGCTGAAGGGAGACATAGCACATTAAGATAGTAATACGTAGTAAAAATTATTTGCAGATTTTTATATATAGAACTCTCATCTTTATTAGTTCATCAACTGTTCCACAACATGCCGAAGTCTGACTGCAACATCTCAATTCAGCTGCTCACACCCACATGCCCACTGCTTCCAGAGGGCACAGTGCTTTAGCAATGGCTCAGTGTAAGCAGAAATTTGGAATTAATCTAAATCACCTCTTCACCCTAATACTCACGATATTTAGATGTAAGCTGTCTCAAGCCCATGAAGAAGAGTGGAAATTAAGCCTTATAAAACCCCTGATGCTTTGCCTCCTTTAATATCATTCCTTTTTTTTTTTTTTAACTAAATGGTAGCCCTATTTACTTTTTGTAAGTCTACTAGTTTAAAAAAGTTATATGATACATATATACTATGCTTCATAAATCCAAATGCTGGAACATGAAAACAGTTTTTATAACAACACTAAGGTCTATCTATCTTTCTTATGTGTACCAAAGGCATCACACTGACATTTTTAGGTGATGGACCATAAGTTTGCCAGTGCAGCAGGCTCCAGGGAAATGGTGATAACAATAAAGCCCATATTTAAGGAAAGATTTTTAAGATTTTTAAAGCTGTGTTCCACAAAGATATACAGTAATCATATAATTACTTTTTAACTTCAGGTTTTTCTGAGAGGACTTCAACTCAGGCTCCAATTTCATGGAAGCAATTTGCCAGAGACAGATACTCTGGAAACACTTTATAGCACATAGCCATCTTTTTGTGGGATAATCAGGTAGGCAGAGGTCTACATATCAAAAAATGCCCTTGCATCTATTTGCTATAAATTGTACCTGTAATTATTTGCAGGCACAGAATTGGAGGCTAATTCTGAAAATTGGGGGCTTAATATCTTGAATAATTTACAGTAAATGGGTTTGGGTAATTTGCAAGTTGTAAAGCATCGTAAAATCTAAGGCGTTTCCTGTATCCATTTGGCATGTTGGTTAATATGGGCCAACTTAGGGTGTAAAAGCAATTTCAACATTAAAGAGGCAAAGGGGCTTTTTCCTATTTTTATCAAAGCTACATCAAGTCCCCTAAGCCTGCTTTTCTCTGGCACTGGATATCCATAGCATTTAACTTGTAATAATAGATGACATGTATAAACATTATTGAAGGTTAGTTCCTGCTTTGTGCCTAAAACGATTCCCTTGAGAGCACATATAGCTTCAGTTTCATCATTAGTCTTGTCAGTCAGTCATATATGGTGGGATTTCAGATACAGTGGCTTATTAATAACAGAGAAAATTCTGTACATATGGACACAGTAGCAGGACAGACAGCTATCCAGCAATTTTAAGGAGTTTAATTATAATGAGTTTCAGTCATCAATATTTAAGTGCAACTGTAGACCCTTCAGTGGAACACAAACTGGTGTGTACTGACAATGCTTTAAATACATAATGGGGAATTAGCCATGAATAGACACGAACTAGCTGGGAATAGTTTTATGTAGGATAGGAGGGTAAGACCTTGGAAGGCTTCTCTAACACGTACAATAAGTCTGAGCTCAGGCAGGCTGTCTGCAGTATACAGATGCACCATCGGAGCTGATCCAGGAGAGTTTGTTGCTATAAAAGCTTAGTTTAGCAACGACGTGATTTTTATCTCACCATTGCATGGCACAGCAAGGCAAGCCTGCCTTAGGCACGCAGTTGCACAGACAGTCGATCTGTATCTCAGCAGTCATAACCCTCATCCTTAGAGAAACAAAACCTAGTAACTCTTAATTCCACATACAGAGCTGCTTGCTTTCTCTCCTCCAAGTCAGAGAAGTGCCTACAACTCACCCCAAATACTCATAACCTTTTAATTTGCTGTCTGGTCTAGTAAGGTTCTTTCCCCACTCCCAGGAAGCTAATGCTGGGAGTGCATCAGTGCGCTGATGCTCAAACCAGCATCAAAGCACAGATCACTTCAGCCCACCCAGGGCAAGGGTTCATATGGGTCCTGATCACCCTTCACAAGCTGAAAAGAAGCATTTGGTTAAATAGCAAGATATCCACACCTAGATCTGTATTATTACTTGCAGTTAAGTTCTTTACAGTGTAGTGTTTAAAGGGCCTGGCACTGCAAGGCAGCAATGGCCATCTTGGTTTGCTACATTTTTGGTTTTAGCTGTCCTGAAACAGAAGCAACTGTTAAGTCTTGTGTGTTATGCCATTTGACACAATTTTATGTAACCAGTATGACTGTGCAGAACAACAGAAAAAAAGGTTCTCCTGAGAAAAGATAATACGCTAGAGGCAAATATCAGCTGCTCTTCCAGGAGATGTTATAGTGAATTACCTGCCAGGTACTTCTACCCTCTGTAGTTACCTGTCACAGGCAGGAGCTAGGAAATCCAAAGATTTTTTCTTCTTCAGGCTGGGAAGGTGGCAACATCCGCTTAGATGCAAAGCTCTCAAGTTTTCTCAAAAAATGCAATGCAAGTGGCTGGAACAGACAAGTAAGAAGGTTAATATTTGAAACTGTAAATGGAAACGAGTCACTGCAGTTCCATCCACTTTCCTACATCCTTCCTAATATTATAAACAGGAATACCAGCCTTCGTGAAAATTGAAAGCTAGCCACAATGCAAAAGAAAAAGATTAAATAAATAAATTATGTAAAATACATATTCCCTTTCCAGAACTGAACTGTGCATTGAGATAGATCCTCGAAGAATACATTTGCAAGTAACTAATGTGGAGAAACTATTCTACTGTTTCTGTTTACTCCTTGCTACCAGTCATGGGGAGGAGGTGCTGGATACTGCAGGGAATTGCAGAGCCAGATTCACAGCCAAAGTTTGGTATAGATGTTCTTATATTAAGAGATCAATCAAACCAGTGCTGTATTTGATCTGAACCACCAAAGCAGTGCAGAAGGATGTGTATGCATGCAAAAATGGGGAAAGAGCCTATGCAATACACTGGAACAGAACTTTATCTGCATTATTTCAGCTAAAGGCCACTTTACCAAACTGTGCTGGCTAGCTTCTGTCCCAGAAAAGCTATCCAGCTGCTCATAGGACAATAGGATAATTCAGGCTGGAATGGATCTCAGGAGTTATCCAGTCCAGCTTCTTGCCCAAAGCAGGACCAGCTCTGAGATCAGACCTGGCTGCTCAGAGCTTTCTCCAGGCAGGTCTTGAAAACCTCCAAGGATGGAGGTTGGATACCTGTCTTGTATCACATAATATCAGCCCACAGGTAAGACTGTTAGCTCTGGGTGTTGCATCCCCACAGCTGTCGCAGGATTGCTAGGCACTTAGGTCCACCAGATATGAGCTGTTTCTGCTGGCTGCCCGAATCCACCTGCCCCAAACCTTGAGGAACCTCATCCCTCTGACATGTGGGTTGGGGAACTGGTGCAGGGTCCCATGAGGACTGTGTCAAGACTCACCATCTTTTTGCATGAGAATTATTCAGATTGAATTCCATTGTCCCAGGTAGAAAGAATGCAAAGCCTCACTGACTGATTTCTTCTTTGTTTCAAATGCTTCTCTCAAACATGCTGTTGGATGTTGAATAAGCAACTAGCAAATCCTGCAACACTTAAGAATACACAGTTTTATATTTATAGCAGAGTCTGAAATGTAGGTCTGCTCCTCATAAAGGAGACTGATTTTTCTCTCCTTTTCTGCCTGGTTTGCTGGAGGAGAATGCAAAAACATTCTTAGGATGATTTCTGAATGCTGCTTTGCAGCAAGTTTTAACTTCAATGTAATCCTCATACCTACAAGTTTTCATGAAATGGTTCTATTTTCATGAAAGTGTTCTATTTGCTGCTGTAAAAGTCCTACCGTAGAGCAGAGCTTGTCCTTCTGCATGTCCCCATACTTACTGGAGCTCAAGAGTGACTTTTAATGTTTAAAAATAAGAAAGAAATAGAAGTATCAAACTTTGTGTCTACCTTAACAAAGGCTGTTGAAGACTTGCCATATTCTGGCATGCTGTTAACTTCTCCCATCATGCTTAATACAGTATTGTCTAAGGCCTTTTTCTGTGACTTTTAAAAAAAGTCCTTCTCCCAACTCTCATCTATAAACTTTGAATTATTTTAGCCCTTTTGTGGAATAAATACTCTAAGATAGTTATCATAGGACAGCAGTGGCAATCAGTCACTACTGCCTATTAAAATCTGCTAAACATGAAAGGCTTCCTGCTGCCCTCATCCCACCCACAGATCCTTGCAGTAAGGGGCAAGGGGAACTTGGCATGTGGTCCACTGTGTTTCTAAGCCATTTCAGTACCAGGGAAATCTTGCACAAGGTGTACTCTTCTGCATTCGGAAATTTTACAATTAATTATCACCAGGTCTGAATAATGCAAAGGAATCGCTTTCATAACAAAAATCCCCTTATGAAGAAAAACTTTCTTTCTTAAAAAAAAATCTTTAATCAAGAAACCCCAGTTGCTTCTAGCAGATGATTTAGATACAAGAAACTATCTCCAGCACATGCATGATTCAAATGCTCTTTTCAAAGAAAGTCTTTTGATGAAATAAGGGAATTAAACATCAAAACCAACGTCTACCAATTGCAAAAGACAGTCCTTGGTGTGACAGCTGGTCAGCTGAGGAGCAGGGAGCTGACAGCTCTATTACTCAGTTCATTATCCAAATGTTTCAGAACGTGAGATAATTTTATTAAAACAGGGATGTCAAAGAGTTATTAAGAAAACCACCAGAAAAACTGTCCTTAAAAGAGAAAAAGGAAACACTAAAAACGTGTTTATCAGTTTGGATGGAGCCACACAGCCCCTAGCCAAGCTTTGCCACCAACCCACAGGACGAAAAAGCATTGCCCGGGCACAGTGGTGAACCACAAAGTACTTTTCATAGATGTCCTCCCAGGCATTGCCCCCTGAGCAGAAACCTGGCTATCTGCAAGTTCCTGCAGGTTTCTGAAAGCTGGTTATCTAATGAAACCTGGTTATCTGCAGACATGCAGCAGATTTCTCTCAGAGCCCTCCTTCCCCTCACTCCCCACTTCAATATCCTTGGCTCCAGCAGGGCTCCCCAGTGGGCTGGGGAGGGCTGGGCCAGGAGATGGGCGCCCATCTTCAGCCAGGGCAGGCAGCACCTGGCCTGCCAGCTCTGCCTGCCTGTGCACCTGGGCTCAGGTCTGCCTGGCCTACCTGGGCCCTACCTGCCATTCCTGGGCCCTGCCTGCCCTGCCTGGGCCCTGCCTGCCCTGCCTGGCCTACCTGGGCCCTGCCTGCCATGCCTGGGCCCTGCCTGCCCTGCCTGGCCTACCTGGGCCCTGCCTGGGGCCTGCGGTGGGGCTTCTGTGCTTCTCTCCCCACCGGCTCCTCCTGACAAAATTCACAGGAGAGGAATTATCTTTGAGAAGGCTGCTGTTTATTTGCGAGGACAGGTGGAAATGACCGACAGATGGACAGAGGGCTTGTTTGAGTCTTCTTGCCCTAAGAGAGAAGCTAAAAAGCCTTGGTTTCACGTAGCATGTGTGAAGGATATAATGGCAAATGGTTTGCTGGTGGAACCTGCACAGCTGTGTGAATTTATGCCTGCAGGGCATATTGCTCACACCTATTTACTGTACCTTGTTACAGCATGTATTGCATTAGGTGCTGGGCAGGCAGGGAGTTAAAGTGGTACCAGCAGAGCTCTCCCTGGGTAAGGGCCAAGGAAAACTGCGCTTCTTCATCCTTGACCTGGTGCTAACACTTGCAGTATTCTGTGTCCTGTGCATTTCTGAAAGCTTTCATGTGACTCTAGTGGCAGCAAAACCAGATGAAGGGGCGGGAAAAATGGATGCAGCATGATCTATCAGCAAGATGGTCACGGTTTGGCGGTCAGCCCCACAGGCTGGTTTCTCCCATTTTAACATCTGTGAGCGGTCTGTAGTTGCCTCATCACCAAGAGATTAGGTTTATTTATTTGTTTGTTTGTTTGTTTTAAATTGTGGTAAATTGAATAGAGTTGCATCTCAATTTGTAAAGGTTTTTGTGTACCCTTGTAAAGTCCAGTTGTGCTACCAACTCCCCTGCCTGCCAGGACACAACCCATTTTTACCACAGCAGCTGAGAAGCTTTTCAGAGCCTCATGCTGCCAGCAGACGGGAAGATTTACAAGTCTCTCTGGAAAGGAGAGAGTCCCTGGGTGCAGCAGGAGCAGGCTGTGTCCTGCCGCTTGCTTCTCCAGTTGCAGCCTCGTGTCCTGCAAAGCGGGCTCTGGCTTCAAAGGTTCATGGAGGTTGAAGAGCTGTCAGGGCATGTGGTGGCCATTGTCCCTGTGGTGGGTGAGGTGGCAGAGCCTTCCTGCGTTCTTCTCACTCCTTCTGTGCAGTAGTTGCAGGGGAAGCTCCCAGGGGCATTTCCAACTTCAACAACCTCTCTAGCTCTTAAGACTGAGGAGTGGGAAATCAGGCACAGAAGAGGGCTGCTGCCAAAAATCCCATTAAGTTACTTTTCCAGGCTGTTGAGTCACCTTCCTTTGCTATTTGGGTAGGAAGCCTGAGTGTGAGCATGCTCTGCTTAGGAAGATCATGCCGTGCAGGATGCATTAGCTGCCCTCTGAGCTGAGCAGATGTACGTGCACTGGGAGACAGAAGCATGAGGGGCGAGAAAAGGAGAGTGGGAAAGGCATTTTAATGAAAAACTCGAAACAAGGGGTCAGGGATAGCCCCCTGCATGACTTATGATCATCACATAAAGACACGTTTGTGCCCCATGGTGCAATACAGTGCAGCATGCAAAGCCTGCGCTAGTGCCATGAAACCGGGCTCTGGGACCTGGTGTGGCAAAGCCGTGTTGGTGGGGTGCTGCTGAGCCGGCAGGCATGCTGCTGTGCCTGTGCTGTGGCTGGGAGCCAGAGCTGGTACGCTGCCCAGGAAGCAGGCCTTTACTGTGTTTGTCAGTTTTATACCTCCATAAAAAGAGGTTCATCCAGACGTATCTCCACTTTCTCTCTTTTTTGTTGTGTTTTTGTTTTTTTCTAGTGCTGATAATATAATTTCATATGCTAAGGGGAGAAAACAGTGTCACTAATAGGACATCAAAGTGAATCCAGGCCATGTTGTGTTTTAAATAAAAGACAAAAGAGTAGTTTCTCTATGTCATTTTCCTCTGCTGTGAATCTGCATCAGCAATATTCAAAAGGTAGCAAACCTGGGAAACCCTTTTTTGGCAAATAACCATAATGCTGCTGTAATGTTAAATTATGTATATGGAAATATGAGAACCTCAAGGAGACTGAGCCCTTTCCTGCTTTCCCAGCAGTGTTACCCTGCAATCACAGCAAGAAATGCAGCAAATCCACTGAAAGGTGCCATACCCCTTAAAAGCCCCCCATGGTTTACCTTGGTGTAAACTGACTTCCTTAGTGCTCTACTTGGGTTTGCTTTTTAAAGAACTAAATGGTGACTGTAAATTTCTGTCAAAGCAGCTGCTTTCTTTAGCGAAATGAGTTCTTATTTTGTAGAAAGAGGCCTTTGATCATTGAGGCATCAAGAGAACATGCACAGTCAAAAATAAATGAAAAAATTGCTTGTAATACTAAAAGCTTTGATATAATTTAAACATGGAAGGGAACAACCAAGCAAATATCCAGCCTCTGTGCATTTTCTTCCGGACAGCAATGACCCAAAACTGAGACTCTGGGCAAAGTGTAGAGAGTAAATTGAATTTCATATGCACATCCAAGAGGACTGTCTCCAGCCAAACCTATCATCATGTTTTCAGATGTATTTGGAACCCTTCTTGCTCAGTTATCGTCTTTATTTGAGATACCTATAGTACAGTAACTCCAAACCTCTTCTTGTCTCTTTCTGGTTCTCTTTTTCTATTTAGAATGAAGTAATTGTTTTCTTTATCAACCTCCTTCCTAATCTCAAGTCTATAGTCAGTGCTCTGCAAAGTATAATCTCCTGCAGAGTGTAGTTAGGTCTAACTTTCTGAGTGTTCTGTTTTTAAGGTAGATTGTTATTTCTATTGAACTGGGAGGCTCGTCAGGCTCTTCTAATAGCCCTTTTTAAAGATTTTGTCAGGCACAGACCTGAAAAAAGTGAGAAAACTGTCCTCCTTCTATCTAGAAAAAAGTGGCTGATTTTACACACACATATAACTTCCAAGGTTTGGAGAACCACGCTGTGCATCCATCTGCATAAAATCTCTTCTACCAAGATGAGAATATTTTATCTCTGTAACACCTACTATGCAAAGAAGTATGCACTGACTTAGTTTTAACTTTAGTCCCATTGAGCTCAGTAGGAGCAGTCATGTGCGTAAGTTTAGATATACGAGTCTTAGCATAATGACAGATAAAGAAAACATTTCTTCAGAAACCACACATAAATTTTTTACTCATTTGGATGTCGATAACAAAGCCTCCATGAGCCAGGACTTCAACCATGACTGCTGTGTAAAGTGCGATTCAGGCTTATTCTGCAAGTAATTTATAAATATGTGATCTGTCTTGTCTTACTAAGAATTAAATCTGATAACATGAAAAGAATATCCCACTGTTATGCAGATAGTTCTCATATCACTCCATTTTCAGTGAAAAAAAAGAGAAAAAAAGAGTTAACTTGTGTTTGTGTTGCTTTTGTGCTAAAATCTGGTTTTTAATTTTGAATTTTGATGAATTTCATAGACAAATTTAGGTAAAATTCATGTCACCATTTCCTAAATTCATTTGGCTTTATGTATGGCAAGATTCCCTCTAAGACAAAAACATAATGAAATTAATTTTTACATGTTTTTGTAAAAAATGCCCAACCTCCACACTAAAACATTTACAAACATTACATGGGGTTTTTAGAGAAGGAAATTAATTTCTGGTTTTTTTAATTGCCAGAAAATGCCTTGAAACAAGGAAGCTGTTCATTCATAGGACACACATGGAAGAGTTAAAAAATATCACTGCTGAAATAAAACATTTGCCACATTAGGCAAGGAGAAATAGGTTTTCTCACATCCTGATGAGATGGACATGATTAAACGTGTGGACTGCACACACAGCTTTCAAGAGGAGGCATTTGCAGTAATAAGAAGAACTCTTAGGCAGCACAAGTGTGATCCATTTACACCCAAAAATGGGAAAGAGGGATCATGCAGCCTTGTCCTCCTCAGGTGAAGACTTCTGAGGACACCTTGTCCCCTGACATGCTGCCTCCTCCTTGCTCATTGCTCTAGAGGGAAACCCAGCCAAATATCTCAGCTGGGAGCCCAGCTGGTCTATAGATAATGCAGTGATTTGCATGCTGCTCCTTTGCCCTTTTCCCTTTGCTTTTTCCCTTTTCCTTTTTCCCTTTTTCTTTATTCCTTTATTCCTTTTCCTTTTCCTAGAACCATAGAATAGTTTGGGTTGGAAGAGACCTTTAAAGATCATCTAGTCCAACCCCGCTGCAATATGCAGGGGCATCTCCAACTAGATCAGGTTGCTCAGAGCCCCATCCACCCTGACCTTGAATGTTTCCAGGGATGGGGCCTCCACCACCTCTCTGGGCAACCTCATCATCACTACCCTCATTGTAAAGCCTTTCACCACTCTTTCCCCCTTTTTGTTTTCCTTTCCCCTCTTTCTTCCTCTTCCTCTTCCTCTTCCTCTTCCCCTTTTCCCTTTTTGCTTTTTCCACTGCCTTTGTCAGAAGGCATGGCAGTAGGAGGTGCAGCTGCAGCACCTCCATAGCTGGCAGACAACATGCTCCCGGCTGTCACCAGCTGACAGAAATTACGGCTGGCACATGATACAGAGCTGGAGCCGGTGTCACACCAGGCACAGCCACACATGATTCCCTGGTTCACCCTGCCTGCATCTTCCTCCATTGGCAGGGATACGGGGCAGAATAAAAGCAACATCCAACATAGTAAGACCTCGATTTTTAAAGCCAAGTGAGGGTTTGTAATCAATTTCCAGGCCTGTTTGACAATCCTGTGGAGGCACTCTGCCAAATAAGGAGAAGCTTGCATTTGGGAGTATTGTTGGATGAAAAGCTGGACATGAGTTGGCAAATGTGTGCTTGCAGCCCAGAAAGCCAGCCATATCCTGGGCTCTGTCAAAAGAAGCGTGGCCAGCAGGTTAAGGGAGGTGATTCTGCCACTCTACTCCACTCTGGTGAGATTACAGCTGGAGCATCCAGCTCTGGGGTCCCCCAACATAAAAGAAGGACATGGACCTGTTGGAGTGAGTCCAGAGGAGGGCCACGGAGATGATCAGAGGGCTGGAGCACCTCTCCTATTAAGACAGGCTGAGAGTTGGGCTTGTTCAGCCTGGAGAAGAAAAGGCTCCAGGGAGATCTCATAGTCCCTTCCAGTACTTAAATGGGGCCTACGGGAAAGATGGGGAGGGGCTCTTTATCAGGGAATGTAGTGATAAGACAAGAGGTAATGGTTTTAAAGTGAAAGAGGGGGGATTTAGATTAGATATTAGAAAGAAATTCTTTACTGTGAGGGTGGTGAGACACTGGAACAGGTAGCCCAGAGAACTTGTGGAGGCCTGGACGTGTTCAAGTTCAGGTGGGATGGGGCTTTGAACAACTTGATCTAGTGAAATGTATCCCAACCCATGGCAGGGGGGGTTAGAACTCAATGATCTTTAAAGTCCCTTCCAATTCAACTCATTCTGTGATTCTGTGACTCTGGGATTTCTTGTACCAAGAGCAGGGCTCACTGCATGGGGGCTGAGCACACCATACACCTCTTGTAACGGCAAGGTGTGTGCGCTGGTGAGAACAGTGGCACCAGGCACTTCGTGTGTCTTCTGCATATGGATGACGGGAAAGCTGTTAGGTTGGAGCTGGTGTCCTGAAATACGAGGCTGCAAAACTCTCTGCTAAGGGAAGTGAGTGTCTGCTAAGGAGCAGAAGCGCTGCTGCTCTCCTTCTGGGTCCGCCCCAGGCAGCTGGAGCGGGCATCCTGCGGAAGGGCAGCGTGTGGTGCCAAGCAGGCTGCAGCTCTGGCCTCTGCTGCCCCAAGTCAAAACGGGGCTGCTCTCTGGTAACCATGCACAAAGCTGGGCTTTAGATAGCATGGCAGCCAGAGGGATCTGTTGTTGTTTTTCTTCATCTAAAAAGATAGGGACCGTGGCGTGAATTTGTGTCCTGCTGTGAGAGTGTTGTCTGTTCTGGTCTGTGTTGCTTCTCAAAAACTCTCAGTGCTATTTGCCTTTTTGACTTTTGCTGGATGCTGCACCAAAATTTTCAAGACAGTGTTCACAGTAGCTTTGACATGTCCTTTCTCAATAGCAAGAGTTAATCCAATTAGTTCAATTTTAAAATTAATCATTAAATATATATGTCAGGTTATTTTCATCAGTCATTTTGTAAATTCCATATTGTAATTTTTCCTTTCAATCGGTCTTCCAGGTAGTTAATTTGCTAGTAATTCTCAACATCAGTCCCAAGCACCTTTTTCTAAAAACTAGTACAACAACGTTTGCTACCTCTGAGTCTTGTGGCAATGATTCCTACACTAATGAGAAGCTGCATATTTTGTTAGCAGCTCAGCTACTTTGCTTTTCTGGTGTTTTTTCCCCCCAGACTTATTGAATACATGCCATCTGGGCTCATTTGCTATTTAAAAAGTGTCTAGTTACCACAGAAGAAGATTTTAAACATATACTGGTCTTTGAAAAGATCCAAATTATGCTCTATAAGTTAAACAGATAACACTTGAGAAAAAAAAAATAATTAAGGAAACAGGAATTTATCAGTCAGAAAAATCTTGATGACCTTTTCCTTTTTAATTTTCTTCTATTTCCTCCTGCATTTCATTTTAGTAAATTCTTACCCATTGAATGAATGTAGCAAGGACCAACAGCAGTTTCTTGTATTAATAAGCTTATTCAGCTTACTGATGAAGCTTTATTAAACAAAAATGAAGTCTAAATGCCTAACAGTACGTTTTTACTGCTTTTTCTAGAATTCAAACCTTCAGTCTACCTCCACTCACAAAGTAAAATATACGACAAAAATTTAGCCACAATAGACAAAAACCATCTGTCAGAGTTCACAAAGGACGAATTTAAGAAATCATTTCTTGGCACGCTAAAACTGCAGGTTGAAATCCTGTCAAGATCAACTGGTATTATTTTTGGCAGGATTAACCATATGAAGGCAGAGATTAAAAAGTAGAATATCCCATGATTATGGACAATGCATGTGCTATCTGAAAGAACAAGCAATGTGACTGAATTCCTGACATGGCAATTTTATGCATTGTATCCTTCATATAGCAAATAGTCAAAGAGGAGAAACGATTAAAAAAAATATATATGTATTGTAAAAGAAGAGTTATAACCATGGCTTTATGTCTTTTTAGTCCACATCTATGCCCAGATCCAAATTTGTAGCTGAACTCTGCTTCTAGGCAAGTCAAAAGTCAGAACTCCAGTCTAAATGGGAGCAATAGGATTCAGATTTTCATACCTACAGCCCACCCCAAACCTCTTGTCTATAGTTGGGGTTTTGTCAATTTTAGGGAGCTGGATTTTGGATCCAGCATTTCTGATTTGCATAAATTTTTAATAATATTCTGGAGGTTAGGATGATTATGGTTTATGTATTCAGCACAATGATCTGAGAAAGATATCTTTTTATTTTAATGGAATAATTTGTTATACACTTGCTATTTATATGCAATTGACACCAGTTATACCAATTCTCACTATTATTTCCTGAGACTCCTGTTTTCTGGATGTGCGTTGAAAGTCAGTGGCCGTTCTCACAACTGCAGGTTACTTTTCCAGGACCAGGACTGAGCAGAGCATCACCTTAAGAGGTGCCTCCAAATTCCCCAGCAGGAACACTTCCTACAGCGACTGTATAGGACGTGCCATAATATGATAACTTGCATTTCTTTTAATTGGTAGTTAATACCACAAAACTATAGGCTGTAGTTTAACTGTCTGAGACAATTTAGTATTTTATAGGTTGTATTTGCTGCAGTGAATATACAGTCAAAGGTGTGTCCTAGAAAACACTCCATATTTTGTGAAAGGGAAATGTAATAATCAATAGGGAGCAAAGAAAAATGAAAATGAAGGTTTACAAGATATCCACACACTGAAAAGCATGAAATTTCACATGCCATGTGTGCAAACTATTATAACTCTTTTCCTTAAAAAAGCTTAGTGTTTGCTCTCCTCTCAAACTCATTTAGCTCATTTCTATTTAATGTTCTTTTAAATCACAGGCAACTTTCTATTAGGGTTTCACTGAGCATTCAACCTATATTTTACATCCTCTTTAGCTGGACATACCTGCACCGCCTGAAAGAAATGTAATATACCCAGGAGACGTATAATTAGCTTCAAGACAGCAGAGGGGACATCCTAGTTCTGAGTCAGAGCATTTATTGGTATGTAGACTCAGATTGCAGCGGTGGCTCTAGCTATGGGAATCACAATTCCCTGCAATGGGCTAGTGCCAGTCCTGCACGCTATCTGTAGAGGGTTTCTGTGATGCACAGGGCTTAAGCTATCTCACTTTCCCTTGAGGAAAAAGAGTGTTTTCAGAATGGTACTAGACTAGTAAGGACCGTAAATCTATGTACGGGCTGGGTTTTATAAGAAAAAGGTCCGTTGGCACAAACAATGTGATTTAGATGCAAAGTTCTCCAAGCTTCATGGTCATTATTTGATCAAGCCTATGTGGTGCAGCAGTTTGAATTTCTGTGTTGTATTGTCCCCAAATGCCATCACCCTACCACAAATGGCTACCAAGTTCTTTGAATACAAGCAGCCAACAGCTAGATTTTTTCTCCCAAGGAATTAAAGGACTAATTAACATGTGCAAGAACCCACACTACTCTTTGGACATTTGGAGACCCTGCATTAACAGAGTCCCGGAAGACTAACTGACTCCTTCACAAAGCTCCTAGAAACCAGAACAGAATAACCAACTACCTCACAAATCTGAAGAGCATCATCGGCCATCCAGTTTTCCATTTTTTTTTAATAATGAAATAACCATTACTTCAGTTGCCCTCAATCTTTTCCAAGCCAGCTGGCATTGTGCTACAGGGAAATTACACATTCATTTTGATTATTTATTCTCATCTGCACTTTGTATTCCCCCCCTGGATTTAGCAATCATTACTGTTAATAAGGGCTAGACCAGTGAGTTCTGAGAGGCCAATCCAAAGGCCAAAAATGTTAATGGAAGGCCTTTATATTTTGGATCAAAATCACACTGTCACACCCAGACACCTTCAGTGAAAGCTATGCACTTAGCTCCTACGTCATTGCAGCAGGAGATGTGCATGTGCATCTGCAAATGTTTTATGGAGAGCATATGGCTGCAAAAGACTACTTAGTGGAGTTTATCAACATGGGCAGATAATATCACAATGAACCGGAAAGATTAATAGTAGCTGCATACCTCAGATTAAATTTAAGTTACTGCCAGATTTGATGGTGACACTTCTGAATCCACAGGTTCCTACAATTAGCAATTCATTGATGCTCAATGATACATAAAAATGGAGACTTTAAAAGCTTCTTAACGGGTTGCATGACCAGTTCTTGCTAATCTTAATTTGAACTAGACATCCAAAACCTGTTGCCAAGGAAAATAGATGGGGAGGTCTTAAAAATTGCAAACCTAACAAATAAATAAAAAAATCAGATACAAGAATTCAGCAATTTTGTTCTCACATCTGATTTTACAACAATGGCTGACTGTGCTGGAAATTGGTTAAACAATATGTATGGAGAGAGAAAACTGTGGCAAAACCCCACAGTTTAGATCCTGCAAGAGATAAATGAAATGTACTCAGCGGATGATCCTTAGCTGAACACAAGCTGCAGGGTAAAACATAAGCTTCAATCAACTCTTGCAAATAATTTGAGCCCAATGCCATAAGTGCCTTAAATTAAATCCCTCTCAACAGGAGCCAATCTAAATCATTAAACATATGTCATGTAGAGAGCTATAATCACTAGAAGTGTCGTCTACACAGCATTTAATTTACATAGAAAATGTATTGCGGTTGTTAATTTGACCATTTTTCAATGTTCAGTATCTCACAGAAAACATATATAGTTAGAAGCAATGCTTGTTTTGTCACCAAGCAAAACCCACATGTGCACATAATTCTGTTACCCAATTTGTTGTGACATATATAACTGTGAAAGAAAGCTTTCCCGCCCCTCTTGTTTGAGATCTCTGGTATGATTTATTACTGCCTTTAGTATTTCATAAAGTTTCGGGCCAGGCAGGATCATTAGAGGATCCACACCTATCTTCCATCATAAACAAGAAGCAGAATTTCGTCCCCTTACCTCCAAAACAAGACCAATAACTTCTGTGTGACAGTGGCAAGTCTTTCAGAAAGGCACTCAGGGTTGATTTGAATAAATGACAACCTGTCAAAGAGTAGCATTCTGGCTTATGGTCTTTAAAACTGTCTCTGTGTTTTAAAATCATACAGCACTTGACCAAGTGTCACATCCTTGGGGGGAAAAAACCCTCCCTCTGCCTGTGTGACTCATGTCATGTGAAACTTTCCCCAATTTATGGGCACCCAGGTCTTTGGAAGCTTGTCCATCCCCAGGTGGCACGTAAGCTGGCGATGTTCCAGGTTTCCATGTTAGGGAGAGTAATAACTGGAGACATCTCTCTGTTCACTACACTTCCTGCACCAAGTGCATCTTTTAATACAATAATCAACAGCCTGACTCACTTGTTAACTCTAGTGTATGTTGGAAGTTAGTCATCTGGGATGGTGAATAGAGGTAGCCTGAGAAACTTCAGTGATACTGAGATCAGAGTCATGTCCAGCAGGCACCAGCATTTTGTAGGCACAAAATAACTAATCAAAACATGAAGGGAAGAAAGGATGTAAACCTAAGCAGCCACTTTGCCATATCTGCACCATCCCGCAAGTACTTTAATAGCAGGGTTTCACTGTAGTAGCTTATTTCTTGACTTACTGAAAACAATGTGATAATACTAAAGAATGTGCATATGGGGTTAAATACTAATTTTGTTGAATAAAGGGGAAAAAGTTGCATTCACATCAGGGGGACAAGAATCACATACTCTGAGAGAAATAGTAGTTTGTTTCTTCCTACTGCTGCCTGAAACTGAAGAGTTTATATGATATTCTACAGGACAAGGATGCCTCACTTCAGAAGCCCCTTTAGTCAGCCCCTGTTTTATACCCTGCTTTCCTCAAGCTCTTCCATATTCCCCTCAGAAGGTCTTCTTAAGTGGCACAGGACATCTGAAAACTTTAGTCCAATATTTCTTTTAGAGTTGCAGTTCATGCTTAACAAGAGCTGGTGGAGTTGCTCAGGCAGTTCTGTTTCTCCAATTTCAACAGCTGCGAAACACAGCAACTTCAGCAACCTGAAACAACCTCCATCCTCTTGTTATGGTAATCCAGCCTGAAGTTTTTGAATGTGTCCACAGGAGGTGCTCAATTCAAGCTCTGTTTGATTTTCAGGGGAAGACTAGACTTGGTGTCACTTTGAAACAGACTAAATATATAGCTTCCAAAAAATATAAGCCCATTCAAATGTAGAAAATGTCAAGAAAATCCAAATTAACCCAATGTAGAGGAAGTTTTAGACGCAGACAAGAAAAGTGAGTCACTGAGCAAGGAAAAAAAATCTTGTCTCTCCTGAGCTGAAGTTTTAATTTTATTTTATTTTGAAAGTTAAGTTTTTCTCTCCTGATTGATGGTGACACATTGAAATTATGGCTATGTAATGGATTTCAAGCAATACTTTATGCACTGTACTAGTGATAAGTAATCACAGTTTCCTCTTCATGGCAATGTTATTTTATGGACTTTTGATAGAAATTTCTGACAATGAAGCTATGAGGATAAACCCCCCCCATATAATAGCTATACCAAGTAGCTTCAGTTTTTATATATTAAAAATCTGAGGAATGACTTAACAACTCAGATATTCACCTGTTGGAGCCCAGAGATGTTGCATCCAGTTTTTCAGAGAATTGCCTTTTTCTTTATTTTTTTTCTTATTCATTAAATATTTTGCCACAGTTTTAACCCATTTGTAAAATTTTCCACAACCAAATTTTCCTGCCTTTTAAAAAAAAAAAAAATACGTCTGACTTTCCTATCAATAACTATGATAATTACAATTAAGTAAGTGTAACTATAAGAAATCGTAGAATGGTTAGAGGTGGAAGGGACCTTAAAGATCATCTAGTTCCAACGCCCCTGCCATGGGCAAAGACACCTCCCACTAGAGCAAAGTCCTCTCAAAGTCCCATCCAACCTGGCCGTGAACACTTTCAGGGATGGGGTATCCACAACTTCCCTGGGCAACCTGTTCCAGTTCCTCCCCACCCTCACAGTAAAGAATTTCTTCCTAGTATCTAATCTAAATCTCCCCTTTTGCACTTTAAAACCATTATCCCTTGTCCTATCACTACATTCCCTGATAAAGAGTTTGTCACCATCTCTCCTGTAGGCCCCATTTAAGTACTGGAAGGCTGCTGTAAGGTCTCCCTGGAGCCTTTTCTTCTCCAGGCTGAACAAGCCCAACTCTCTCAGCCTGTCCTCACAGGAGAGGCGCTCCAGCCCTCTGAACATCTTCGTGGCCCTCCTATGGACTTGCTCCAACAGGTCCATGTCCTTCTTCTATGTTGGGGGACCCCAGTGCTGGATGCAGTACTCCAGCTGTGATCTCACCAGGGTGGAGTAGAGGGGCAGAATCACCTCTCTTAACCTGCTGGCCACGCTTCTTTTTTACAGAGCCCAGGATATGGCTGGCTTTCTGGGCTGCAAGAGCACATTGCTGGCTGATCAACCAACACTCGCAAGTCCTTCTCCTCATTGCTCCTCTCAATCCATTCTCCTCCCAGCCTGTATTTGTGCTTGAGATTGCCCCGACCCATATGCACTTGGCCTGGCTGAACTTCATGAATTTCTCATGGACCCACTTTTTAAGCCTCTCAAGGTCCCTCTGGATGGCATCCCTTCCCCCCAGCTTGTTGACCGTGCCACACAGCTTGGTGTTGTCAGCAAACTTGTTGAGGGTGCTCTCAATCCCACTGTCTATGTTGCCAACAAAGATGTTGAACATCACTGGAGCCAGTACTGACCCCTGAGGAAGGCCACTCATCACTGTTTGCCACTGGGACATGAGGCCATTGACTGCAACTCTTAGAGTGTGGCCATCCAGCCAATTAATTGTCACCAACCTCCTCATTTTCCATGTGCCTTAGAATAGTTTCCAGGAGGATCTGCTCCATGATCTTGTTGGACACAGAGGTGAGAGTGACTGGCCTGTAGATGGGGTCATCCATTTTTTGCTTTTTAAAAATGGGAAAATAAAACTAAGTGTAATAACTATAATAACTAACATCTCAAACTAGTGTTAATAATTCCTCATGAAGCTGTTCCCACTGAAGCTATTTGAGGGTTTAGCCATGAAGAAACGGAGTATCTAATGCCCTACCAAATCCTGTAAGAATTTTTCTTGCAAAATTTGGGCTTGATCCATGGCTCAGAAAAGTCAATGGAAAGACTTGGGCTTCAGTCACATTGATTGTCTATAACAGTTAAGACTAAATCAGGAAAGAAAAATAAAGGAAGAATATAATCCTGCAGAGACAGAATGTTGGATGAAACAACAAGAGAGATCTAAAATCTAAAAGTGTATTTTCAGTGCAGCACAGTTTTAAGTGTCCATTGTGCAAATGTGCACAACTGCTAACATACTCATTGCACATAACAAGCAAATTTTTCAAGAATGTAAAATTTGCATACATATGACATCTTTGTACAGGAAATGGATTATAGCCAGTGCACTTTGTACATCTTCATGTTGTTTCAGCCAAATCACTGCTACTGAAATCTTCCCTAATGCAAGAACAGACTACATAGCCTTTGCAGTAAAAATCCAAGGATCATTGTGTACAGTCATGCTACCATAATTTCATTTGCAACCAAACATAAAAAAGGATACATTTTGAATTTTCACTTAACACTTGCTGATAAGCAGGAATGTATGCACATTTGAGGATTTCTTTTTGTTTTTAAGAATTTTACTAATCTTTCACAGACCCCACTCAGACAAATCACATCTGTTGCCATGTAACTCTTGCAACACAGAAAAAAGTGCTATCTGCAAAAACACTTTGGAGAAGAAAAAAAGAAGAAAAATAGATGTAGCTACTGTAGGCTTTTCTACTACGTTTTATACTGAATTCATCCCTGGGAATCGCAGTTAAATCCCAGGACTGGAATGCCTCAATCTGAGTATGATTGCTGGTGAAAGACATTTCTATGTATGCACCAGGTATGAACGTTAAACATTTCATGTTTGGGTTTTGTCTGGTAATAACATTGATGGTTCAGGTATCCTAAAATTTGCTTACACAGCATGAAAGTGGCTTACCTAAAATCATAGAATCATAATCGTTTAGGTTATAAAAGACCTTTAAGATCATTGAGTCCAACCGTTAATCTAGAACTGCCAAGATCACCACTAAACTTTGTCATTAAGCACTACATCTACCTGTCTTTTAAATACCTCCAGGGATTCGACCACATCCCTGGGCAGCCTGTTCCAATGTTTGATAACCCTTTCAGTAAAGAAATTTTCCTTAATTTCCAATCTAAGCGTCCCCTGGTGCAACTTGAGGCCATTTCCTCTTGTCCTGTCGCTTGTTACTTGGGAGAAGAGACCAACCCCCACTTCACTGCAACCTCCTTTCAGGTAGTTGTAGAGAGCGATAAGGTCTCCCCTCACCCTCCTTTTTTTCAGGCTAAATAACCCCAGTTCCTCAGCCGCTCCTCATGCGACTTGTTCTCCAGACCCCTCACCAGCTTCGTTGCCCTTTTCTGAACACGTTCCAGCACCTCAATGGCTTTCTTGTAGTGAGGGGCCCAAAACTGGACACAGTACTTGAGGTGTGGCCTCACCAGTGCCGAGTACAGGTGTACGATCACTTCCCTATTCTTGCTGGCCACGGTATTCCTGATACAAGCCAGGATGCTATTGGCCACCTTGATCACCTGGGCACACTCTTGGCTCATTTTCAGCTGGCTGTTGACCAACACCCCCAGGTCCTTTTCTGCCAGGCAGTTCTCCAGCCACTCTGCCCCAAGCCTGTGGCACTGCATGGGGTTGTTGTGACCCAAGTGCAGACACCACTTACACAGGTTATAAGTGATTTGAATAGGAGCCTCTCAAGTCACCAGATTCATGTACAAATGAAAAGGTTGGTTCCAAAGAACCTCTAGGGATATTCAGCATTAATAAAAGCGATAATACAACCTGGAAACTTCCCCCAAAGCAATAATTTCTGGAATTAAGTGTCTTATGTCCCCTTTAACTTAGACCCCATTGTGCATAGGAATTTCAACACCATATGCTTCTCCATCAGAAGGTTTAACACTTCTGGGAAGTCTTGGTTTCCTCTGTACATTCTAAGTATTTTCGATTCAGTCTTGCTAAAATAGGGGGGTTTGAAGAATATATGTTCTTTTGTAGGGAAAGAAAAAAGTATTACAAGAAAACAGTGTTCCTATAGTTGTTTGGGTTCCCATTCCAAATTTCTATTGAAGTTGCATGATTTAACACTTTGTGTCAGGTTGTGATTAGGTGCAGATGCATTCTGTTTACACTTGTTACTTTAACATTTGCAAATGCAGATGTGAATAAGATATTTTTCAGACACAAATGGCCCTCAGTAGATTGAGGAATAGAAATGTTCCAGATTGATAATTACCAAGAAAGCTTTAAATTGCAGACACCTCAAGTAAGTGCCTTTTCAAGAGCCAACCATCATTATTATAAAGAAATATGGCAACTCAAAGTGCAGGTGCTGATTAAACATTACTTGTAAGAGTGGATCAGTTGCAAAATCTGCAATCCCCCACCCTTAAAAGTATAATCTTAGATGAGCCTACTCAGACATTATACTTTCCAAGACTGAAAATGTATCCTGGTATTTTTCTCTAAAGCACCTGCTATATGCTGAGTCTGCAATATAAATAATACCTTGTTTAGAAGAATGTTAGCTCATTTTCTATGTGCTTATTTTTGATACTTGAGGATTTAAGGATGAAACTACAGTAATGCTAGGAAGAAAGGGACAGAATAATCTGGCAGGATGGAAGAAAATACATTTCTATAAAGTTCAAAGAATAATAGGTAAATCCTGAGCAAACTCTGCCCATTTTCTGTGTATGTGACTGTCAGTGAAGTACCCCATCCCAATGGTGTGCTTGAAGTTTTAGGAGAATCAAAACAATTGATCCAGTGGGAAACCTGGTAACATTTGGGTTTATATCCTGCCTCTATACCAATAAAAGATGAAGGGGGAGGGGAGTTTATTTATTTTAATGAAAATTCGTTGAATCACATAAATATTTTTTAAATTTCTGTGTTTAAGCTTCAGGTTTATACTTCCTTAATTACATACCTGACATGAGCTGAGTGGCTTGCGGCACTCTTACCTGCATTTTGTCACTCTTCTAGAAGTCTGTGAGTCTTTCTGTCACATTGCAACAGGCTCAGCTGCGCGCAAGAGCAGTAATAGAGGCTTGCGAAAATCTTCTGCTGGGTTAGCTGCAGCACGAACATACTCTATTCACAAAGGGGCCATGTGGGGTGCTGGTCCTTAGCTTTTTTTTTTGTCAGAGGAGCTCAAAGGCTTTTTCCACAGAATCTTTTCCTAATAGACATGTTACATAGTTCCCCGTTAAGCCAAGACAAGCTCAGCAAGCAATATGTCAGGCTGGCTATGTTTTATTAATGCACATCTTCTAGGTTCTGAGCATCTACCTTTATCTAATAGCTATAAAACATAGCTGATGCTCCCCTTTGCTGAGATGTTACAAGAAATGCCATCATTTCAGTCTGATGAGGACTGAAGCACACTTGGCTCAATGGTCTATTTCAGTAACAGCCAGCAGAGGAAGGTGCCAAGAAGTTCCCAAGTGTTGTCTCTGGTGTACTTTTGAAGCTGAATCAGGAAGATTTCTGATTCAATTGCTCAGTGTTAAGAGTACAGGCATGTTGCCTCATACAGGAGAGAGGCACTGGAAGACCACACAGGTGCTGGGCTCAAATTTGTCATGAAAATTTTTATTATGCTTTTCACAGAAACAGATCCCTACTGTCACCATTTTGTTGACAAAGTTTTTTGGCATATAGACTGGCATTTCCTGGTGAGACTGGAGAGAAGTGCACATATCTCAGACCACTGACCGAGCCCCTGGGTTATTGTCTGCCCTGTGCTACACAAATATCTCACATTGCCGTAACAAACCAAAAAAAAAACCTATGAGAGTTCTCATTTTCACCTCCAGAACTGGAGCACGTTTCAGGTTTTCTGGCTAATCCTACCCCACTGACTGCATTTACTGCCTGTACTAGTGAGGCAGAGACTCCAGCTGTGAGCTGAGACTTTGGCAGGGTAAGTGGAGAGCCCAGGGGAACTCCAACCACCATGGGAGAAGGAAGGCTGGTGACAGTCACAGGTAAAGTCCTCTCCATTTTAGCTGAATAATTTTAAACCTTTCCTCCAGAGTAAGAGGACCAACTTCAGATTGAGAGGAATCTTCCATGAACAATTGCAGTGTTTAGAAGGAAAGCAAAGTCAAAATTCACTATTACTGGATGCACAGTGTGTGGTAGCAAAAACTAATGTAATATTTATATCCTTAATGTTTAAATTCTGGATTAAGATACTATTTTTTTGCATGCTTAAAAATGCAAAGTGTCCATAGTAATTTATAAATGAAGGTCTCTGCTGTATCTTGCTAGCTGTGGGCTTCTTGGCATCTTCCATGTCAATCATTTTTGGATTGATAGGTAGCTCTGCCTTTAGGGGAATTCTAACAGTTGGATTTCAGAAAGAAAAGAGCAATTGACTAAAGTTAGAGTTTAAAATGCCCCCCCTACCAACTTTGACCTCCCTCCACCATCACCTCCTTTCTGGAAAGGATGTACTTTTGGGTAGTCTGTGATCTGAGTTTATCCATGCTTTTTCAGGATAAACCCAGATTTCTTCAGCTTTAATAAAGACCTTATGTTCCTAAGCATCTTACAGATAATAGTGCTTAATGGGCACTCACAAAAAGAAAGAGTATGTAATTTTTAAAGATATAACCCTGGTGTTTATGCATAAAAATGCTGTTTACTGAATAACACACATTGCAAAGTATAGTCTAGGATTTTGTAACGTCTTTCTATTTCTGTCTAACAGCTTGAGAATAATAGCTAATCCTCAAGTAGTTTCATTGCATATGCAAACTCACAATTGCTTTACAGTAAGGCTCTGTTCTCACACCTCAGGATTGCTCTCCAGAGTAACCTTTTCAGGACTTCAGTTGAATGAATTTGTACTTCTTTCTATGGGTCATCTGCTGTTATAGTGCAGAAAATAAGTAAAAAGGTTACACGTATTGATTGCTACTTTCTGGAAAGTGTAGTATCTTGTAACCACCGCAAGGGAAGGTGGTAAAGCACTTTTTGCACAGATATACCTCCTGTTTTAACCAGGTGCCTACATAAAAGCAGGTGGTGAAACCCCTCTGAACTAGATTTTCCTTGCTATTCTTTTAGATAGGGTCTCTATTTCTCTGCTTGGTTCAAGGTTTCCTCAAGTGTAAAGTAAAATTACTTTGTACCTGCAACAAATCTTAGTACATTTTTTAAGCAATCTAACATTTTTGAGATGGAACCAGACATAATCAGTAAATAAAACTTCCAGCAAGTTCCACAGCTCAATGCCATCAGTCTTTTAGTCTTCATTCAATGAGCTTGCTTTCCACTCTCCTCATCTACATTTTATTTCTGTGAAATTCTTTTTCCCTTCCTTTATTCTTTAATATAAACATTGTTTTTATTCTGTGATTGTTCCTGCCTCTCTTCTTTCATGTTGCCTTTCCATCCCTTTCCATTTTCTGAAGCACCTTTTAGTCCAGCACATGTTCAGCAATTAATATGTCAAGATGTCTGGATGTCTCAGGGGGAAACCCTCTGATTCAGACGGATATGTAGGAAAAACATATCTGAAGTAGTGCTCTAAAAAAATTAAAAAGACACCAGAAAGTAAGTTTCTCTTCCAGTGGGACTATTTAAGTTGTTACAGCATAGTGGGAGAAATGCTCAGCCGCAGGAGAATTTGATCAAAAACTATTGAAATCAGTAGAAACATTTATCTTCTTCAATAAACTCTTACTTCTTCTGAACAAAATGGTGGGGAGGGAAGTATAAACGCCTGTTACTTTGTAGCTGGGAGCCTTAAAAAAGGGGAATGAAACCACTGGGTTTGCAGAGTCCTGGAGCGCTTTTGCCGTACAAGTTGCAAAGCAGGAGGATTTACAGCAAAAAAGGTGCGAATTACAACCACATAGCTGCAGCCAATCCATGATTAACAAAGACATTCACCAAGATCATCTCATTAACTAAAATAATGGCTTTTTTTACTTTATACTCCTATCTACCCTGATGAGCATTTTGGCAGTGCTCACACTGAGCCAAAAATGTTCACCTGAAGCACTTAGGACAGGAGCTGCTTTGGGAGAGGGCTTCCTCGCTGTGCTGCAGGGAGGGACGGCGTCTCACGGCAGCACTGCCCTGTTTCACTGGGTTACTGGAGAGCTCTGAAGAGAGCAGCTCCGTTCGTACCACACAACCTGATTTAAACATGGTTCTGTTGAAGGAGGAGGCTTGATATGCCATGTACTTCTGCAAAGAACAGCATATAAACCACGCTCTGCAAAGCGTGCCAGGTCGTATGTGCGGGCAGAGGCCAAACCTCTGTACGTGCTGCTTTAGCCAGTGCCCTGCTTCTGGGGAAAACATCTCACACAAAAGCTAATCCTGGTCTCTGCAAGGTTTATCTGCCTAATTCTAGCTCCAAGAAGAGAAGGGAAAAAAATCTTATTCCCTTCTCCTTGCTGCATGGCCAGAAATAGCATCTGATGGGACTCAGTGTTGCATGTGTAACTGGGTAATTAGAACCAATTTTCTATCTCTCCTGTTTTTGTCTTGTTTGAAATTAATGTTGCAATTCATGGATAGCTAGTTTGCCTAAGTAGGTATAGTTAAGTGCAGGGAAGAACAGCAAACAGTATAAATAACATACATATTATCCTGCATTTTCAGTACCTCCTGACTAGCTTCTGCATCAAGTGAAAACAACAAAATAAAGGCAGCAAGACAATAGGTTTTTTAATTTTTATTAAATAGAGAGTTTCTACCTTTAAAACGATCCTTTAGTTTCTGGCTAGCACAGTCACTGTATTGCAAGAGATACCTAAATCAGGTCATCCATTTTTTTCCCTGTTAAAAAAGAAAGAAAAAGTTCATTACTTAGAAATTCTATAACATGAATCATGCCGATTGAGCCTTTGGGAAATATCTCCAAACTCACAAGCCGAACTCAAATAAATCCCATTGGAAAAGGCAGATCTTTGTATCTTAATAAGCTCAACTTTTTATATATGTGCATACACACATACATATTTTTATCCCTCTGCTTTCTGCAGGATAACATCACTGAATGCAGTACCTTGCTAGAGTGCAGATAATTATAAAACCCCAGCCCTGTCTCTCATAGAGAAGGTTTTGGATAGAGAAGTGCTTTAACATTTTCTATTTAAGATCCTTTCCTTCTGTTTTGTACTACTCTTCTCAGTCTTTGACTCGGCGTTGTTTGCTGTGAGTTATGTATTCAGACCTGGTATAAGGGGTTGCAGCTCTTCAGCAGTCACAGAACTTGCACCTGTCTGCATGAGGGCTGAAACCAAAAAGTGATTTCTGCCAGTTTCATCTTTGTGTAATTAAGCACTAACAATGTTGCATTAAAATAACAGAAAGGCTGTGAGAGTTCAGTCTAAATCAAGCAAATTCTGAATCAGACTGCAAAGCCTGAGAAAGCGTACCTCATCTCTTGTTAAAGCTGAGAGCAAAATCTTTGCAGAAGTGATTGGGATACAATCACGTCCTAAACCCATGCCCAGAGGTGGATTTTAGATGTGCAGTTTTGAACCTAGGAGATACTCAATTTGTCAAATATTCAGTGACCTTTCTAAAAACAAATCTGATCTTCTTCAAAAAAAACATGTACTTGCTGCATTTGACACTTGAGTTGCTCCCCCATCCCTCTTTCTTTGTCAGGTTTCAGGTCATGAACTTGTCCCAGGTTTCAGCTTCCCAGTCCTACCACAAAGGAAAATGTAACTATCACCCCAACCCACCAAAGCCCTGCTCTGAATTATTGTGTTCGGTTCCAAATTTCTTGCAGTCTGGAGAAGCTTGCAACCTACAGAGACGGCAGAGCAAACAAATGTAGATCTGGCGATAAGGGAGACAGGAAATTCAGGTGAGCATCAGAACAAGATGCTTGCCTTTCTATGCTCACTGTCTCATCTTTTATTTTAGATTTGGATGGCTGAAAACAATGAAGGTAGAGTGTAGTAAGAGCAAGGATTTGGGCTTCAAGTTTTGTTTGAAGTGCATCCTAAAAGGAGGAGCCCACAGATGGATGATGAGTTACAGAGGGAAAATGATCCAGACCCAGGATCTGGCATAGGCAATGAAATGGCAGTGACATTTGGCAGGGTATAGAAATGAGGAATAAAGTCAAAGGCGTGCTGGACAGGAACTGGACTGGGTGAATGCAGAGACAGTGAATGCTGAGGTAAGGAGAGGGGCTTGAAAAAGGGTGGGAATAGGCTGAAAGAGAGCACAATATATGGAAAATTTCCAAAACAGCTTTTGAACAGATTGAAGAGGGAGTGATGGTAGGAAAGTCACTCAAGCTCTCAGCTTCACTGTCTGTAAAATGAGGATGATAATAGCTGCCTAACTCAGAGGTCCCTGTTGCAAGGCAAAATTCACCCATGCAAAGAATGTTAATGTGTTCAGTTTGCATTCTGTGAGCCAAATGCAAACCCCATGCATCTAATTCCACAAAGACCTAGGGGAGTAAAACCACTTCACTCTGGATTTGTAAATGTAAAATGCAATTACTGTTTGTTATAGGATTGTGATCATTAATGATTCTTCCCGAGAAACCTTTTTTTTTTAAACACACACACACGTAACAGAGTAGTTTATGGGTCATGTATAAATTAGACTTAATAGCCAATTTCTGGACTAATCTTACACAGTCAGTGAGCTAACTTTAAAAAGAAAGATGCTGTTAAACTGTCTGCTAAAGGTAACCCTCTAAGTAATAACTCATTTGATTATTCTTTTCTAGTAAGATGAATGACCAGACTTAGCTCTGTAATGAGTGCACTTGCACTGGCTCTCAGTCGGACACCTTGTGGCACAGGAGAATGTCCCCTGCCAAGAGGCAAGGGTGGAAAAAAATGCTTGAAGGGGGTTTCCAGCGGGCAGGAAAGCAAGTGCTTTCACTCCAAGTGGCACGCTCTTTAACTGTGTAAGTGGGCATAATATGGAGAAAAAAAAAATTCATAAGCACTGTTTTGCTCTGCCCTGTTCCTTTCGGAGCCAGCAGCTCTACCCCTACCACTCTGCCAGCCCCACTAAGCTTCGTAAGTGTGTGTGAGTCCATATCTGTGACAGAAAGCAAGGGCAAACTGCATGTTAATTTGGCTTTATGACTCTCCTACACTAACTTGGCATCACCAACAGCTCCTCTTTTGGGAAACCTGTGGCACATAGCTGCACAGTCATTAGGATTTTAACTCTCATTTCTCTTCAGTGACTGACAGGTGGGTTTTAATGAGGTCTCATGGACCTCCTGGCATTCAGATGGTGCTGTGAAAAGGAGAGGAGGCTTCTCAAAGCCTAAATCCCCCCCAGGACATAGATATTCAGATGTTTCTGGAAATCCTGCTAGTGAATTACCTGCACATCATGGCACTGAATTGCCTTTGAAAGCAGTCAGTGGCTCAAAGCTTCGGGGATGGAGCAATGACACCCAGTGAGCCCTGTGCTTCCACAATGTTTTTTCAGTTTGTCATCCTGTGCAAAAAACACTTCCCCAAGCAGATGAGACTATGAAACTAGGATATCCTTTGAGCATGAAAAGGAAACCTGGACACCAACTTTGTTGGAGTAAAATTTCGTCCTTAACTGGAAAGAACTGTTAACCATAGAAAGTCCCCTTTTTCCTAGTAAAGGGAAAAATACCGGTGTCTTTATGAGGAAAATCTTAGTTGTTCATCTTAACTAAATTTTGCCTCTACCATTCTTCTTAGTCTGCATGTTTTAAAATTTCAAATGTTTTTTACTGCATGGTCAGCATGTTTGTTTTCAAACAGCATTCTTCTGAAGTGTAGAACTGGAATAAGAACATAAACAACATATGGCTTTCAGGATTTTTTTACGCCTCCTGTTTCTCACTTTAATTTCTGTCAGAATATCAAAATACTTGGTGTTAATACGGTTACTCCTGGAGTCATATACATATATGAATAGCTGTCTTTAAGTTACTGGGACTGCTGGCTATAGGAAAGATAAAAATCTAAAATTTATAAGCGATAAAAATCTGGAAGCAAATAAAAATGTGAGCAATATATCTTTTAAATCTCATTGTGTCTGGTGGCTTGACTTATGGTCCTTGAATACTGTATCTACTATTCAGGAACACTTTTCTCTATTTTAACAGTACAAGCAAATTACTTCCCTACACTGCCAGCATTTTCCACTGGTCAAAAGTAGAGAGAGAATGATATTAGTGATAAAGAATATTATTAAAATATGTCAGGAGGACAGTTCAATAGCTGATACACAGTGAGTCCTGGTTTGAAAGGGAGGTTGACTGCTGGTCCGGTGCATTAAGCATGGACACAGACCTGCCACAGAGCTGACTCACACAGATACCAGTGAGCTGGAGAGACTTTTAACGGACTTAATTGGGATATATGAAATTTATCCACAGAGTTAATGAACATGAGAATGTCTCAGAGCAAGATCTACATCTGAAAAATAACTGCTTATTTTTGGCATGTCTATGGTGACCACTGGGTCTCAGGTTGGCTTAAGAGCAGAACATGATTTTCTCTTTCGGTCTCCTTTAGGTGTCAGAAGGAAATATAGTCCACCCTCAAAAAGCTTGGCATTTTCACACCTCTCTTTTGCAGGCTACCAGTACTGCCTTTCTCTGTAAGCCTACCTCCATTTCATCTGGCTTTCTGTAGTATTTTAATAGGAAGTAGCAAATAACAAAAAAAAAAACAAATAGTGCAGTAAGACGTTTTTCTTATATTTACTATGGAGTAGGTAAGGAAAATCTGTCTGCAAGCAGGATATAGCTTTTAAAAATATTTTGAAAAGTTAGCATTTTACTTAGAAAGCATCAAAATGATACTACTGACTGAAATCACAGAAATTCCTTCTAGGCTACTCAGGCAATTCAGCATATATGTGGCTAAAAAAATATACTGCATCCACTGTATTTGGACTGAGATACGTTAGTGAGATATTTTGCATTGAGGAAACATGATCACAGAAGCCCAGGGAGACAGGTCGATAACTGCCATCAAAAAGGTCAACAATTTTTAGCTATTGCTGTTTATGACTAGTTTTAAAACAGGGACAGAGAATTTTTCCAGTAACAAGATTTTAAGCTTTGCCTTGTCTTGAAGCGAAACGTTGAGACCCATTGAGAGGTATGGAAATTGATTCAGCCATGACCTTTTTAAAACTCTCTCAGTCCATGATGACCCCTTTAAATGGAAACATTTGCTTGCTCAGAAGGACTGGAACTGCTTTTTCAGGTGTGCCTACTGAGGTATGCTTTTATATTTTTGACATTTCACTTGCCATAGAATTTTTTTTTAATCTTCAGAGGATGAATGGGGCTGATGCTTTGCCATAGTTGTCAGTTTGACTCGCATCCCTCGCTCCTCTCCGTGGAGCAGTCATTCATGTGGCTCAGCCCTCATTTGTGTCAGAGCAATATTAGCCAAGTCGTCATTTTCCTCCTACTTTTCACAACTAAATTCAAAGCAGGGGCAAATATAGCTTTTTCTTTCATCCTCGCAGACTTCACTTTATAAAGTAAGTGCTGAAAGTGAAAGGTTTCCTCACGTATGTGTGCTGAAGCAGGATTATTGGTTCAATGAACACGAACGCTGGGGTATCCCACTGATGTGCTCACACGTGGCTGGCGGAGAGTGAATCCCTGCATGCAATAGGATCAGGCAACCTACGCCTGGCATTGCTCCGCAGCTGTATGTGGTGAGACAGCCTTGGGGAGGTGTTGACACCCGTGTGAAGCAGAGCAACTCCTATAGCTCTGGCACGCACCTGGTTTTGGGTCGGCAGCTTCCTGCTGCCTAAGGTGGCTGATCCCGGTTCATCATGGGGACAGACGCAGCACCTGGGCAGAAGAAAGGTCAGGTCTGCCACTGATCAGGACCAAGCAGCCTTTGGTCAGCCAAAAGGCCGTAGCTGCTACAGCAGATTCATTATCTGGCTGAGTAACTGGGGAGGAGGGTTGCAAGGGAGGACTCAAAAATTTAAGCTTTGTCTCATGTATGTGCTACCAGCAACCTACCTTGAAAGCCAGTGCTTGTTTTTGTGCTTAGCAATAATAGCCTCATTTCTGGAGCATGATTTATATCTTGAGTTAACATTGATTTTTTTCCCTTCGCTTGTACAATCCTGTGGTTAATTTGTTTTTAAAATGTTGTACAGTAATTACTTTATTTAAATGAATCATCTGACAAACCAGTTCTTCATCAAACTTGTCACCTACTCTGCTATTTCTCTTTTAACCTGGACCTTACAATAAACTCTAAGCTTGACTGTAAGTCATCAGCAGAACATGGGAAAAGAGAAACTATTTACTAAATTGCTAGATTTCATTAAGGATACATGGATGGAAACACAACAGCACAGAACAGCCAGATTTTATCTGCTGGCTTGTTTGTGATGCAAATTTATAGGCTGATCCAACTCTTTTTTACACACATAGGTCCCAACAGAAAAGTCAAGCACAAATAAGTATCAGTTCAAGCTTTTCACAATGCAATTATTCCAAACTTCACTCGCAGTAAGCAACAATTTCCTCCATAAGCTGTCTTGTGGACTTTGTTCACAGGTGGCAGGGCCCTGCTCTTTCTGCTTACTTTAGTGTTTAATTCAGTCCAGTAAACATTTACCGACTTAGAAGAAGGACTTTCGTGGTCTCAAAACTTTCCCATCCTAACAGGGAGGGTGAGCACTAGTTTTCAGAGACTCTAAATAGCACCCTATTCGGCATCTCCAGTTCAGCTGAACTAAATTTCCTGTGTAAAATTATGAACTTCTTGACCTATCTATCCCATCCTTACACCAGACCTATCCAGAGTATCTCACCAGCAAATTAAAGCATGTAACCAATGTTGCCCATAAGTGCTTTACTGCTATATTAATGTATAAAAGGAACCTGGAAAATATGTTGAAGGGGTAACAACATACTGATTATACAGCTGACTTTCAGAGACACCTATCTGAATATATTTGTCATGTATGTGATAGTGCAGATACAGTTTTGATTAATTTGCTTAGGAAACGCATCCATGCAACACTTTCCTTCTTTCTGTCACTCTGCCTTTCCTTTCACTCCTTCCCTCTGCCCAGTGAGCTTCTATTCTTTTTTTAAAAGGGATCAAGCAAAAATTCTGCAAAATTCTGCTAATAAACTATAAATAGTTCGTGGATATACATCAATTAATATTAATCTCCATTTAATAAGCAAGTGATTAGAGGTCTGGAAAAAGTTCTAGTCCTAAAATGAGAAAGTGCTTTTGAATGTATAGGTGTGAAGGTTACCTCAAGGGTAGTTGAAAGATGTTGTTTTAATTTAAAAAGAAAAAAAAAAAAGGAAAAAAAAAGGTAATACAAGCACAGCACAATAATAGTTTCCAAGATGGAGGACATATTTTGCCAAGATCAAATGGTAAGAGTTCCATCCTATTGGAAGTAGGGAGACATGCTGGTCACCCTGTCTTATTAGTAAGCTATCTCAGTGATTTCCACCTTGCCTTACAAAACAATGTTCTGCTAATTCTAGTAGGGATCCAAGCAAAATACAACAGTTGTATCTTGCTGGCCCAAGTTCAAGCTGGCATTATAGTGAACTGGAAATACTTGTCTTCCTCAGGTGAAAGGAGGGAAGGCAAATTTTATTTAACCAGAAAAGTAGTAAACTTGTTGGTATCATCATTGAGATGAGGAATTGAAAGATCAGAAAGAACAGGCATTAGATTTTTTTACTTCTGGTAATCTTATAGTTTACAAATCTAGAAAATCCTGCTGAGTCTCAGCATTCCACTTGAGGTTTTACATTTGGTTCCAAAACCATCACTTAAGGTTTTTTTTCCAGCTATTTCTGTGTATCATAGTCTCCTAAAATTGTGTTTTATGATGGAGGGGGAAAAAACTCAGAAAGTCCTTAAGGTTCTGATACGTGCATATAGCAAATGAGAAATACATATAGCGAACAAGAAAATTGTTTAAGTTGGCAAAATTGCTGAAGTCATGTTAAGGTATTGTTATAAATGGCTTTGCGAGATAATATAATGCTGTGTATTCAAGAGTAGCTAGAGATTACATTGCCAGCTTGGGATTGATAGCCTCCAGTGTTTTCATTGCTGAGTTAAAATTCGAAACAGGTTTTAATTCCACTGTGTTCCCATTTCCTGATTGTCAGCTAATGACTGCACTATTCCTACACTGGTGACAGCAAAATTGCAAGAGATTGCAGCGCATTAGCTGAACACATTCTGATGCTCAGAAAATATAAAGCTATATCTAGGGCTCAAATTTCACATGGGGAAATGGGAAAATATGTAACTGAGAAATCCAAAGTATTCTCTAGTGACTTGCACTAAATGAGTAAATTATACTTGCAAAATCAAGTACTGAAGCTGGAGATTGCTGTTTAAAGGAGCTATTTTTTTTCAAATTAGCTGTGTTTGTTATGCATTCATCAAATCCCAGTGCTCCTAGACAGCCTGAATGTGTTGTTGGCATAATAAAGTCTCTAGAGGCTAGAGGGAGTAGACATCCCAGTATAACTGGGACAGCCTGTTGACTTGAAACATAGCCACCTTCCCCATCTCAGAGTATATGCCAACGCATTCAGAATGCTTCCAAAATTCAGATTGGTTATTTACAGGTCCTCTTCTGGAAAACTTGCTTCCAGGTTAAAGAAAAGCTCAGATTCACCTCATTTGTTTTAAAAAGGAGCAAGAAGTATATACAATTTCAGTCTGAAAGGCAGAAAATACATTCTGACAAATTGAGCAGCACTCAAAGAACAGTTGCCCAGCTGGGATTGGACAGAACGGGTTGGGACACATCTTGGTTCAAATAGTTCAAAACAGATGTTGGAAGAAGAGTATAGAGGAATGACAGGAAGTTGAGAGCAATTGTGCTAGATCTAGCACTCTCCTTGGAAGGAGACTTTTAAACCAGTGCCATTGTTGTACTGGTAGATGCTACACCACTGGAGAGATCGCTCAACACTTTGCCATGGAGGTGAAATCTTCTGTGGGAGCAATGTGTGGCTCAGTTATGTTCTGTATCAAGTTCAGTTCATTCAGCAATGAGCTTTGAAAAAGTAAAAATATTTGCCTCTCCCTGAGCAAACTGAGAAACGGTCAACAATGTTGCCTAAAATGTATAAAAAAATCAAAGCCCTAGGACACTGACCTCAAGTGGAAACTTGCAGGCCTATTGCAAGCGGAAACTTATACTCAAATTCCTAAGTCACTTCTGAATGCGGATCCTGTACTGCCAAGATTTGCAGAAACACTTCAGAAAACATCTCCAACACATTCAAGTTTCATCTCTAAGCATAGATTAGGTAGGAGCAGGGGAAACAAGACCTATGAATATCACTACTTTCATTAGTTGGGAATTCAATAAAAGTTTTCACAAGAATTTAAAAATTTTATTTTGAAAAGCCTGAATGATAAACATGCATCATCTTTCACAGATATTTGTCTAAGCAACATTCATAATATTGAGTTAACCTACAGTGACATTGTAGATAAAAACTAATGATCCAATATGCTTTTGCTGTAGTGCTTTTAACAGTGATTTTAACTGTTTTCCTTTATGAACACTCAGATTTTTATTGCTCATAATTTATTTTTCTCTTTTTACGTGCAGTGATGAAGAGGTGAATAATACTTCTCATTTATCTCTGTTTCAACAGGAGGGATATTCGAAACTGTGGAAAATGAACCTGTTAATATTGAAGAATTGGCTTTCAAGTTTGCAGTCACCAACATTAATAGAAACAGAACACTGATGCCTAATACCACATTAACCTATGACATCCAGAGAATTAACCTTTTTGATAGTTTTGAAGCCTCAAGAAGAGGTAATTATCTCAATTACTGTGTCAGTAACATATATGTTCTATACTACCTTTCCACAGCTTGGTCTCCTTTTTTGCTCCGATTGTAATGTGTATATGAATGGTAACATAAAATTCATCTTTCAAAGTTATTTGAACTAAGAATGAAGCTGGACTTGGACTTGTCATCTAGTTTCTGATAAAACACCTACACACTGTCTGCATGCTAGAAGCCCCAGATGGAATGTGGCAAGTCCAACCCATTTTTCTTTCCAAAAAATAGATTTGCCACCTGGAATTCTGCAAAATATGATCACAGACTAACAGGGAACACAGTGGGATGTCACAACCCATAATTAGCACATACACACACAGATAGCCATTATTCATAACAAATTATTTCTATTGTACTTTAAAGAACAGAGACCAGTAGTCTCCCTGTCCTGAAATATCAATATTTCAGAGGGTTAGAGACAGAAGTAAATTTCTCTGTTATAAACAACTATAAGAATTGGAGTGGACAATTTTGGAATTTTTTGCCTATTCTTTTATTTTTCTCAGAGGGAAAATTATGGTCCAATTTATTTGCATCTAATTTGCTTGCAGACCAAAACAGAAAGGGGAAAAAAGTCACAACTCTCCTTAAGGACAGTCTGTTTCTTCACCTCTAGGAGGCAACATTGAAGTTTGCTAAAATTTTATATACAGCAATCTAGTTCCTGGAATTCCGTGGTATGCGCACAATCTCATGCAAACAAGTCTCGTAAGTCACTAAGACTTTGCAGATGTGCTTTGCAGTTTACTATACCATCTATCACTGTAAATGGCACAAGATATGCTTGCTGTATGGCAAAAGATGTGTCTGTTACAAGGCAAATGAGGGCTGGTAAATAAACATGCTTCACATCATGAATTGTGCTAGAATGCTGGTGAGCTGTCACCTTCCAAACATCTAAGTTACTAAATTCTCCTTGTGGTACTCCAGTTTTTCCCTAAAGACTGGAAAAAAGGAGAACATTTTCAAAGAACATCGAAAACAGCTTTAAATTCTCTTTATTGCATTCTTTTTGAATAATCAGATATATGCAGGAACTATATGATATCAAAAATCAAGTATGCTGGATTTAAAATCCATATAATCCAGACAGACAGGATTTTAGATTCCCTGTAGAGTGAGAATCTCTTCTGTCCTATTGTGAAAATACCTTCTCCATTTAATCTGTAGAAAGCAGTACATTATAAATATTTTTTTAAATCTACATGTAAGGAATCCGTTCAGACAGTAGTAATTTCTTCTCATCATGAATTATTGATATTATTTATGCAATTTGCACATTAAAACCTGTGATCCTTTAAGAAACCTTCTGAATTAAACCTTGAAAGCCTGAACATTTTATGTTGTCTGTAAAACACTCATTTGTAGACTGAAAACAGAAAATAATTGATTTTCTGTCATATTCTGTTACTATCAGAGAGCTAAATATTAGTTTAAAAAATCTCAGCTCATTGTGGATGTTTGTGTACTTAGTATTTCATCCAAACACTGTAATTTCTAAATTTTCCACAAAGAACTACCTTACAAAGAGTACAGCACTGCAACTCAGTGCAGGGCTTTGTCCCAGTTGATAAAACCCTTATTAGAAACATTTGCAGTAAATTTTACTAATGGACAAAAGTAATTTAATATTACTCCATCTTCTGTTAGCCTGAAAGGACACGGGAGGGAAAGAAAAATGAAAAGACACCTACAGAAGGGGTTCTTTTGGCTGAGATGTAGGCACAAGGAGAAAGAAACCTTTGTTGATACTAGCATTTGACTGATTTGGAAAGGTATTAAAATGTCAATGTGTGTTGGTTCTTTATTTCCCTGTGTCATTACTGAGGGCTTTAGCCTTTACTGCCTGTTTTGTAAACACAGATTATGGAGCACCATGAATCATAGTGCCCTTTACTGTTTATATTCCTTCAGTAGCCTGAAATAAAGCAACTCACATTGGTAGAAGCTTGCCGGTCACGGAGGAAATCCATATAGTCTCTGTTGTGACTCCATGAACATATTTCCTGACACACTGCCATGAAATTTAATTCACGTGACATCCCTTTGGCAAGCCTATAGCCAAAAAGCTCCTGGTTTCTCCAGGATAACGCCATTCTGAGAAAGGCAATTTAGGAATCAATGTGATCCAAACGTAATGAGCAGAGAAGTTGTTTCAGGTTTTGTTTGTAGCAAGCAAGTTCTAGGATATAACGCTAATCAGTAAAGCCGTTTGCAGGAACAGTTTGCAAATCTCTCAGTGGGTTTCGGAGCAGCATGCTAACCTGCTCTCACTTTGAAATGATGGGAATGGATGGAGACTAAATGATCTCAGTAAACTTCACACGAGTTACGTGCTTTTGCCAACTAACAGCTTCTTCCCCTCCCTTCCTCTCCCCCTCAGCATGCGACCAGCTCGCTCTTGGCGTAGCTGCTCTGTTTGGACCTTCCCACAGCTCCTCCGTCAGTGCAGTGCAGTCCATTTGCAATGCCCTTGAAGTCCCACATATTCAGACCCGATGGAAACACCCTACAGTGGATAACAAAGACGCATTTTATATCAACCTCTATCCAGACTATGCAGCCATCAGCAGAGCAGTTTTGGATCTTGTACTATACTACAACTGGAAAATAGTAACAGTAGTATATGAAGATAGCACAGGTAAGTAGTACTGGTGCACTGAAGATCATGTACTTCTCTTCATGTACATCCGTGAATAAATTCTGTGAGAGAGAGTGCCTGGGATAGTTCAGTTTGACATACAGCAGTTTTCCCCAGAATATAGAAGAAAAAGGTCTCTTAAGGCTCAGTTATCCTTCTGCTGCTATGGCTTTTGGAAAGCTGTTCATTTTATCAGACGTTAAGAAGTCACCAGGAGGTGGCTCCTAGAATCTGAATACTCAGTCATGTTTTGCTTCCTATTTGTGGAACAAATAGCACAGCTTCAAACTGATAAATAGTCGAGTGTGGGGCTGATTAAGGATTGCCCCTCTCAATGCGGAGTTGATCTTAAAAGGGATGCATCTACAAACCAAAAGTTCAAACTGCAGCATTTTTAACATAGAGACTACCTTGTTCCTTGAAACTGTCTCAGAAACAGTCAACCCACTTGTCAGCGGGGTACTGAAGACTGAGTCTGAAAGTTGCCATTTGTGTGAATGTTTCCAGCCTGGGACTCTTAACTCAGAAAAGATCATTCATTCTTTGTGACAAGAACCTCCCCTTGGGGCACACTGTAGTCATAGCTGTCCAGCAACACACCACAGACAATCAATATCAGTAACGTCCCTTTTTATTCACGGAGGGGGGGGGGATGGACATGACGGGAGATAAAAAAGAGAGAGTAATAAGCTCACTCCTGGGAACAAGTGATTTAAAAGCTTATCAGAATAGAACTCTTTTTTTTTTTTTTTTTTAAATACACAGAGACTGTGGAAGAATGCTGATGTTATAAAGAAGTCTAAGCCACTGTTGCTTGCCTCTATAGGCTTTACTACCACTGTAGCTGATACAATATACTGTACTGTATTTTTTTTCTAAGAAATGTTTTAGCTGCTCTGGTGATTGAGAGAACTGCCTACCTAAACTGCTCTCAGAAGGGATCCTGTCCAGCAGGATTACACACCAAAATTTATTCCAAGCAGGACTGCAGAGAACATAATCTCGCCTACACTGTAGACTCAAGCATGGATTAAGAGTCCATAATCTGGCTTCACAAGAAAAGTTGTGCATGTAAACAAACCATTAAAAGCTCAGAGAGGTCTATAGCTCTCTTGTCAAAACGTAGGAAGTGCTAAGCAAGGCCTACCAACTGATTGTTTTCCACAGGGCACAAAGTTACAGGTAAGGGCGCATTCGCAGAGTTTAGAATTTTGGAGATTAAGTGTTTAAGATTTTCTTGGAGACATCATATCTGTACAGATGAAGAAAGTAGAGCCAACTAAATAAGACTTCCACTGACAGTTATTCCACTGTAAACTCTTACCACCATCCTTCAACACTATCTTTTTATGGTAAAGGTGTAACTGAACCCTACGCATTTCTGAAAAATCCTGTTGTGCATTAGTGGTCATTGGTGCAAATTAAGAACTTCACTGTCAGCCCTACTGTGAGACTTGCATTCCCCTTTCTCTTCCCATTGCCTGCAGAAGTATAACACCTTCTAGAGCTCTACAGATGTGCAAGTAACATTTAAATTGATTCTTTGATGATGGCATGAAACAAACCTGGATGAGTCATGAACTCAGGCATCTGCCTAAGCCTTTAAAGACAGTATGCAAAAAAAAAGCATGCCTATTAAAATCATGTTGTAAAAACATGTCTGAAGGACAGAATTCTGCTTTAAAAAAAAACCCAAAACAGTCAAACCTCAATTTTAAGGCTAAAAATGTTGTATTTCTTTCTGCACTGTCACAGCACAAAAGCAGCATGTTTCCTCCTGGATCCAAGAGGCAGGTCTCAGTGCCAATGCTCTGCTCACCTTGGGCTCAGAGAGTACACCAAAGGGCTGGAGGTAGAAGGGAAAGAACAAGTCAGGCTGGGCTTACTGCAGCAGTCTTCTTGCATTTCCTTTATGATGGCCTAGCTCAGCAGGATTTCTGCTGGGCTCCTAGCACAGTATGCCAAAATACACTCACAGATAAACAAATAGAGGTCTTTTTCAGACTGCTCCATTATCAAATTAGCATTCCAAAACACTAAATGTTGTGTACGTGTTCAGCTACAAAAATGACCCATATTAACGAGACTTCATTTGCAGAGGTATTTACAAAGTAAATTAATCATCAATCATCTTATTAACTTGGAGTCAGGAAAGTAAACAGGTCAACTTTGATCAATATAAATAGTCTTTGGATTTTGAGTTAGTGATGCCATTTAGCTCAAGCTCGTTTTATTTCTCATCTCTCATGTTTGACATTGTTACACTACAAGAAGAAAAAACATATTAACCTTTTTTTTTTTTTTGTATGTGAAGATCAGCTTCATTCCTAAACAATGAACTCGTAGCCGTAACAGTAAACTTCCAATGATCCATACTCAGATTATTCAGGTTGAGTTTAGCCTTGCTCCGGGTTGACAGTCTGCTTTGAAGACTAAACTTGGAAAATCCTGCTTCCATCATTCACACTATAGCACTGCTGCAAGCCCACGTGCCGTCACGGCCAGCTCCAGCACAGAGGCCACATAACATGCCGGTTTTCCAAGTTGTAGTTGCCCATCTCCTGTAGTTACAGTTTTCACTACTGCATGGACACATCCATCAATGGAAATGCAGCTATGAGTCTGGACCGCACAATGTTAAAAAAGACAGTTCATCTGAGTGAGTTCATGTTTCCAAATGATCCAAATCACTTGTGCCTACCCTTCTTATCTCAAACACTATTTACCATGCTGCCAGTTTTTGTGATCCAAATGTTTTTCAGCCATAACTTTTTTCCAGTCAATGATTTTGGAGTGCATACAGAAACAAGAGCACTAAAAATGTTTGAATGGCTTAGCAACAGCCTTCACAGGCCTCCACTGTTTAATAAGACTTTCTCATTGACATCTGCTTTTTGAGATCTGGCAAATGATTATTTTATAGACCCACATTTTTCATGAGCAGGTTGTGTGATATATGAAGATAGACACCTCCCAGGGACAAGTGCTTCACATCTAGGAACCAACTGTGTCAACAGAACTGGTAACACCAAATGAAGGCACTTGGTGTGATACAGAGCTATCTTCCCTTGACAGTTTAACGTCTCTATTAATTATAGTCCCAAGTTTTCATTCTTCAGCATTTTATCACTATATCAGCTTTCTCTTAGCTTGTCCAGTGCTTACACTGGGGTAAGCGGTTCTATGTTATCTCGCATAGAATAACATATCTCTCATATGTTATTCTCTGTACTCTTTCTGATATTGACAAAACATTAGCACAGTTTTCCAATCTTCTAGAATTCATTCAAAGTTCCAATATTTTATCACATTAGTTGTTGAGTGTTAGTAATCTGCTGAGAGGACTCTATAGGACTGTCAATAATAAGCAAATTTTATATAAGCAGGTCTAGAAAACCTGCAACTAATAGTGATAAAAATTACGTTTGGAATAAGAAGTACTTACTCATCCTGCTTCTTGTCAAATATCATGTTAAACGGTACCAAATGCATCATGTTAAACAATGTTATTGTCTCCTCCAAAGGGACCTACAGCAGTTATAAAGCTTGAATTTTGTTCCTAAAATGCACTTTCAAAATTTCTTCATGTTTCCTGAGTTGAACTGATCAGATTTTTACCCTCTTGTCTCTTAGACTTCAGTATAAATATTAATAGTAAAGAACACTACAGCTATTATTATTTCTAATTGCTGTTCATACTGTGCCATTGAAAGATGGACTTTCAGCCAAAGTCATCTTTCTCATAGCAAATTAATGTCTTCTGGCTATAGAGTAAATATTTATTTAAACATCTCATAGTTTTCTCTTTCTGAAATTCTCATCATGCTTATTAATGCCTATAGCTTTCCAATGCTAGGGAAAAATAAGGCTCCTAAGCAAATGTATTTATTTTTCAGGTTGAGACTGTGCTCCTTTTTTCCATATTAAACATAATCCACATTATGTTCAGAGTCCTCAGGCCATAATCAGCCTTCATTCTGATTATTAATTCCTCTTTATTTTTTATCAAGATCTTAAAAAAGAGTTTATATCAAATGAAATGTCTTTGTCTAAGGCAAAAAATTGTCTGCTGAACTTTAAAGACAATCTAATGAAGCCTTTCAATAGAGTGCATGATACATCAAGCATGTGTTTCCAAAACTTATGTACCATAAATTATGGTTTATCTTCCTACATGCTAAAACTGGGTAGACATACTGTTCTCTGGTTTAATTTAATGGTCTGTAATAGATCCCTTCCAATATCCCACTTTCGCACTTTGTTATTTGGCACATTGATCTGTAAAAAACACATGACACTGTCTCAGTTATCAACAACTCAAACAAAAGGAAGAACACGACCTTCAGTGCAGATTTGACTCTGCGTTTGATCTATCTTCCCTGAATTCAATAACTTTAACCTACTAGGTGCTGAGAAGTGCAACTACAATAAATTCCTTATTTTTTGTAAGAATCCCTGACTTTCTCCCCTTTTTGGCCTGCTCTACCAGCATTTCTTTAAGCCAAAATCTTTTTGTCATATCAGTTCAATTAGTTTGGACAGGGCAGAATTTCAATTCTTACTGAATTACAGGAGACATTTAACTTTGCTAACCCTAACACAGTTTTCTAATAAAAAGGAAAACTTTCTCCCAAAACAGTAAAAGCATTTCTTCATTTTTAAGTCTGGCTGAATTAACTATACTTTTTTTTTTTATTTATAAAAAAAGGACATGGGGAGGTGAACACTTTCTGCCACCACACACTACCACACTAACTCTAGTTGTGGCAGGAAATCCAGCCCCAAAGCTTACTGAATCCATCAATATTAGAGACCACAAGATTCATCTTCACTTCATGTGGCAGTAGGAAGTAATGGGAAGGGCAAGGCCCAAGTCTCATGTGATGGAAGTTGATATTTTAAGGCACACAGTATTTTCTTTCCCCCAAAAAGAGATGGAGGCAGCTGGGCAAATCCTATTCTTCTGATCTTCATCACACTTGCACTTAAGTACTTTTCGTTGCTGGAAGGAGAAATGACAATACTCAGTCTGAGGCTGTGGATAAGATGCAAGATCACCTGCATACTGGATTCTTCCTCCCAAATCTCAGTTTTCTCTCTTAGAGTAGCCATTTGTTGTAGTGGCCAAGGCACTGTGGTCAAGGGCTGGACACTTGAGTGCACAGTACAACCAAGCTACAGCTTTACAGCCAGATTACATAAACTCCTCTTCTTGTTAGTCAGTGTTGGAAGCATGTGCCCAATTCTCATAATAATGAGCTCAAATTGTTTCATATTTACACAGGCTGGCTTCCAGCCAAGCTCCGATCTCACAGCGCGTACAGTAATTTACATTTGAATACTCATGATGCTTAATATTCTATATTGATTGTTGATACTTGAAAAGCTGTGGAGAACCGACCCAGCATTGAAGGCGGAGGGAAAGATTATTTTTTTCAAAACACATTGCCAGTACTTGAGTAAAAGCCAACAGTCCTCAACATAGCAATCACTCACTAACCTCAGAAGAAGTAGTGATGCTTCGTCTTGCCTTATATATACCATTGGACCATTCAACCAAGGACATTCACACACAAAACAAATATATACCCACACCCAGCAGGAGAGCAATGAGTTTTTTCATATTAATAATTTGTTTGATTTTTGTCTAAGAAGTGCTTCTTGCCTGTATCCTCTCTCTCTTTATGCATATTTTTAAGGCAGCCTTTTACCTTCACTCAGCAGGAGATCGCAAGCTTTTTGTGGGTAAATTACATTCATGGATAATGAGAAAGAGACTGTAATCACACACCTCAAAGAACTCTTAACTATCTTACTTAGGTTTTGGAGGCAGTACAAATTACATAGGAGAGCTGAATTAGCTAGTAGAATTGCACTGTGTTTAAATACTTGGACAAATCTTCAGCTGGCTGAGCTCCACTGACTTCAAATAAGCCGTGCAGATTTGTACCAGCCGAAGACATAGTCTTAGAAATCACGTTCTTGTGTTTACGGGCGTAGAGCTGGATCTCAAAATATTCTAGTTCTTTATAAGATCTCATACTTGCTGGGTGAACTTATGCAAGTCACTATGCCTTCAGTTTTTTTGGCTCTAAAATGATGGTCAGAAAATTGTAAGGCTTCTCCTCTGGGGTATTGCAATATATGTTGAAATGGGGACAATGAGAACCGTATGGATGGTTATTAAGAATAGTTATTAGTAAGTTCTGCTCAGGCTAACCACTGGCTTCTAAGTGAGCCACAATGCAGGTTCTGGCCCTTGAACACTTTTCTCCCTCTATCACACCTCATCTACTTATGCTTGAAATTAGCTAGGAAAGTTAGTAAGGAGATCTCTTCAGTTCTATGTTCTTGTTGTTTAATTTTGAAATAATAATTAGCTGCCAGGGGAGAAGCATTATATCATTTTTTCAATAAACTGTAGCGATATAGAATCGATACAAACATATCCTATTGTCAACCAGTTAAAGATATCTTTCAGAATATTTAGATGTTGAAACTAAGTAGGAAAAGGAAAAGCTGTAACAATGTTAGTTAGGAGTCTGGCAAATATGAAGCTAACAACTACCCTTTGGGTATGCAAAATATATTGGGACTGATAAGAAGATGTGTTTAAGTGAAAATAAATACTCATTGCACGAAATGGTTAGTTGTATAATTGCATATCATTTTTCAGGTCTAATTCGCCTGCAAGAGCTCATCAAAGCCCCTTCTAGATACAACATTAAAATCAAAATCCGCCAACTGCCCTCTGGGAATAAAGACGCCAGGCCTTTACTCAAGGAAATGAAGAAAGGCAAGGAGTTCTACGTGATATTTGATTGCTCACATGAAACGGCAGCAGAAATCCTTAAGCAGGTAAGGGGAAGGAGGTGAAAAAGCATGACATTCATTTTGTATCCTGAAAGCTGTCATCTGCTCCATTTTTCATTTTCTGGAAAACACTAAAACTGAATGCAGTTATCAATTAGGACACAGACTTGTTAATACCAGGGATAGAAGTTGTTACAGAATGTGTAGCATCATCTGAGCGCTCCACAAGACTTCAGGGCTTCACAGAGCCATAAGAACCAGCAGCAGAATTGATGTCTGAAGATAAGCCCATAGATATCACACAGGAGGAAATATGCATTTATTTTTAATACTTCAGGTTCTACTTGACTGGGAAGATTGTTGCATTTATTTTAGCTTGTCCTGGTTTAATCAGTACAGTTTTTATGTCTTCCTCTGCACAAAAAAGAAAGAGCCCATTTTGGAGTACTTAGAGAGAGGCTTACATTGAGTTATTGCCTCCACAGAGGTTGCACATCAGGTTCAACGCTGACTACAGTAACAACAGGGCATTAATCCACTGCAGACAGGAGCCTAACTCTGCATTCACTTTCCTGGAACAAAGCAAGATTTGGTCTGCTGGCACTACCTCATTACATTTTAAACTCTAGTACAGCAAGAAGATGAAATGGAGAAAGTATCAGAAGAAAAATGGATACCTTAAAACAGGAAGAGAGTCTACTGCGCAAGGGTTGACATAGCCCTGACCTAAGCATGAGAGCTGGACAGCCACACAAAGCAAGGACAAACACCACAAAGCCTGATGTTAATGGGCTGGGATGTTATCAAGGGCACAAAAAGAGTGGTGTAAATTAGAATTTACTGATGTCACTTACAACATATTTCTAGACAACCAAAGTCTAAAACACTGGCTCCTGCAATTCATTGACTTATAGACAATAATACCAAGCAATACCAATACAATTCATTGTCAATGGCATTCTCCTATTTTGCTTTAATTGTAGGTATGAGGGGTTGTTGGTTTTACTGTCAGTTGGTCTAATGATAAACATTGATCCCACCAGAGAGGACCACCAGAGAGGTTCCACTGATTGAAATGTACAGATATGGGCTGTCCCATAAAGGTTAAAACCTATGCTTCCAACCCAGAAGGTTTTGCTGAAATATTTAAGTTATGGAGGGCAACATTCTGTATCAACGTAATTAGGACAACTTACTGGTTGCATTAGTCTGAGGAGCCTGAAACCACACTCTCCAGACTGGAGAATCTTGGTTCTGTGAATACAGACATGCAGGATGGTGTCCTAAATCAGACGCAACACAGCTGAGAACAGCACACAAGTCCCCATGAGCTGGTAGAACTAGATTTATTGCTGTCAGGAAAGTTGGCCTGGACTCAATTTTAGTGTTTTCTTGGTGCAAGTTATATATTTAAGCTACAGCAGGGCCAGATGCAGACATGATGTTGGGAATGTGAGGGAAGAGCAAGGGGAGGGTGCGCAATCATGCAGATGCTCTCCCATGTAATGGGGTGCGCATTGTAGCGAGCAACTTTAATTCAGAAGGGGGGTAGACAGGAAAGCTGCTGTCCCCTCACTCTGCTCCCTGTAGGGCTGTCCAAAAACATTAAAACATGACAGCAGGAACAAGCTGCTCCAAAATGAGAATCGCGGGGGAAGAGTTAAACTGACAACATGAATTTTCAAGGACCTGCAAGAAAAAAGTGCAGATGTCTGGCACGCTGCAGGAGGCACAAAGCTTCAAAAATACCAGGCTGACTATGGGGAAAAAAAAAAAAGAAAAATAACCTTAGTGTCAAAAGAAGAGGAAGTGCTAAAAGATGCACTAAGACAGGGCAAAGTGGCAGAACAGTTTGTGTGGGAAATGGATCAGGGAGAAAACTGACAGGCTGCAGATACAGATAATGCTCTCCAATGCCTTAAGAACTCAGAGAAGGATGGTGAATGGCAGTGTGGAAGAAAACAGGAAAATTAAGAGAGGTACACCTGTGGGTCAAAGCTGCGGGAAAGGAAGCAACATAAATATAGGCTAGAAAGAAAGGGAAAATGGCTTTTATATGAGATAGTTCTGTGGCTGAATCTAGATGCTGGCAGCAGTAACTCAGGTGTTGAAGTTCCTCACTGTCAAAGGCAGCTGTGAAATGGGAAGGTGTGGAGGGCTCTGAATTCACATGTGACTCATCTGATTGTAGGTTAGCTACGTGAAGTACCGAGGTTCGCATTCTCATCACTGCACACAGAAACCCCTATATAATTTTACACTGAAAACAAGATATTAAAGGGAATACTATAGAAATTATTTTTAGAAAACTCTGCTACGTCAGTAGAGAATATTTTTGACTTTGTAAATAAGCCAGTAGATATTACGGGAAAAATACATATAATTGTTAAAGTATATAAGATTCTAATAGGAGTAGGAAACAGAGCCATCAGTCACCTAAACCTGTCCCCAAAGCAACAATTTCTTGTCTACCTACAGTACTTGCAATAATGTAGCAGATGTTTAGTAGCTCATGCAGGAGAAGACAAATAAAGGAAGTGGAGATTTGTAGTTGATTGAGTGGTGGGGGTATTTTACTGATTAAAACTGCAGCAGGTTCACACAGGTACACACCCACCATTGCTTATGCTCAATTTCTGTGTCATCCTCATCCTCTGAGCCTGCACAGCTTCCCCCTCGAAAGCTTTACACAAGGGTCTTCATTGCCATCCTTCCAAGGCCAAGGGTGCTCCCTCTGCATGAAGATCTGCTCTATCTCCTTTGGGCAATCCCCAGCCAAGGTAGGCAGCATCCCTTACCTCGTCCAAGCCTCTGGGAAAGATGCAAGAAGCCACCTCTCACCTGCTCCAACCACATTTCCCTGTTGCAGGGCAGCAAGGCATGCTGCCAGCAGCATTTCTGCTGCCAGCTGCCAGCTTGCCCCCGAGCTGAAGGCACAGGCAGGGCAGAAAAGCTGCTGCCCTTTTTCCAGTTGATGAGGCTGGTGGCGACATCAATGGCACTGCAAGCAGGGGCTGCTACCACCCATGCTCCAGGGGCACCGGCAGTGACACAGCTTGTTTCCCAGGAAGGAAGGGCAAGGGATGCCTAAAAGCTCTTTCTGGGAGCAAAAGGATTAGCACATCTGAAGTTATGTCCTGAAATTCAGCATATGGAGCTGGTTTTAGGAGTGTGGAGCTATCTGACCCAGTTGCATTACTGGACTGTGGGACTAAGGGAGGTGACCTCTTCATTTGCTTCCTTAGAATAATAGAATTGTCTAGGTTAGAAGGGACCTTTAAGATCATCTAGTCCATCCATCGACCTAACTCTGATAAAAAACCATCACTAAACCATGTCACTAACCACTATGTCAACCCGTCTTTTAAATACCTCCAGAGATGGTGCCTCAACCACTTCCCTGGGCAGCCCATTCCAGTGCCTAAAAACCCTTTCAGTGTAAAAATTTTTCCTAATATCCAACCTGAACCTCCCCTGGCACAACTTGAGACCATTTCCTCTTGTCCTATCACCTGTGACTTGGGAGAAGAGACCAACCCCCACCTCTCTACAACCTCCTTTCAGGTAGTTGTAGAGAGCGATAAGGTCTCCCCTCACCCTCCTTTTCTCCAGGCTGAACAACCCCAGCTCCCTCAGCCGCTCCTCATAAGACTTCAACTGATTGTTTACAAAACAGCACAGAAGACAGATTTCTTCTCTTAAATGAGACTATATTTTGCTTGTTTATAGCTTCAACTAAAATACCATTGAGCCACACTTCTTCCACGTGCACAACAAGAACAGGCAAATCAATAAGCTAATTTAAACCCAATATAAAGCCTGCACACAGCTGAACGACCTATTCCCTAAACTCACACATTTCCCCTTTTCCCTGAAATATTGCAGAGATCACAGGCTTTCACAGCCCCCAACCGGTTTAATGACACTTGGCCGACTCATCACCCAGATCTGGGAGGAGCAAGAGGAAATTGTGATTATTAATTGCTGCCTTTTCCAACAGTCACTCTGAATTTTCTCTCCATGCTCCCTCACAAGGGTTGGAAATCTCATGCAACTGGTGAATAGCAGCTAAGGGAGTTTTCCAGCCCTCTTGCCTGTACCAGGTAACCACCCAAACCAGCAGCTCTGTTTCCCAAAGTGACCTGTTCCACAGGGATCAGGTTATTATGAAATTATTTGAGCCTATGCCAAACAAGATATACTGCACCATCAGAACTGATGGAAAAAGTTGCAGCTGGCCTGACACTCAGAGTCTACTTGAAAATCCTGGCTGCTGGAGCTTTAAAACTCATGAAGACTGGACAAATCATCTGACAAGGAGAGAGATCTAGTAGAGAATTAGATGTCAAAAGCAGGAGCTAAGTGCAGTTGTGGATTTTTAGGGTATAATGGTCATCTCCAAAGTCCTGCTCAGGATCTGCTTAAGCTCTGTAGGAGCCTCCCTGTTTGACTTCAGCAGTGCCTGTCATGCTCTGCTCCAAAGGTGCCTAGCACCTCTTTCCTTTCCAAGCCCAAAAATAGACATCCCTGAAAGAGTGTGAGAAAATAAGGCACCCTCCAAACTTGTCAAAGACCAGCAGGACTGAGTCCTTTATGCAAGGAAGCTGAAAACACCTTCTTAGGGGAAAATCCTGGTGGATTCAACATTCCCCAAAAATATTTTGCGGACAGAGATTTGGTGCTCCGTCTAGACTAGGTAAGCAATCTCACATGCTTCTAGTAACTTGACAGGTAGGCTGAAGCTTGCTCTCTGTTAAGAAAATGGGGGATTAGCTGTGTTCTCACTGTCACTGGAGAAATACCAGTGGCAAATCCTCCCAGATCCCCTAAGCCTCAGGGTGAGAAGCAGATAGATACTCAGCTCACTGGTTCTCCTCTCTCTTATTCATTTTATAAAGGGGTTTTGCTGGGGGGATGTCCTCTTCTGGCCACCTGGTTCCTGCTGAATGACACCAGATAGCGACAGCCATAGCTTAAGACAGCAGTGAAGACCATGGGCACAGAAATGGTGTGACAGGGATAATTCACCCTGAAATTTGGCAGTGCATTTCAGTTCCCAAATCTAACTGTAGGTCTCCATAGAAGTAAATGTCACCATTGCCTCAGAAACTTTATCCTGAGCTTGGAAGACAGAGCAGCACAGGCTACTAGTCAGAGTACAATCTTTTCGGTTCCTGGCTGTGTAACATCATAGCTGTGCTATGCTGAGAACCTTGCTTCTGTCTTCTTAGCTGTGTTGTCTAGAGGAAAGCTAAACTAGTTACATAGACTTGCTCATGCAGTTCTTTCCATCCCTGGAAGATTCACTGGGTGATGCAGGTGCAAGCAGCAGACTTTCAAACTAAAGAAGAGTGCTTTCAGTGTTGGTACTGTGAGATGATCTCCATGCTGGAGTTTGAAAGGTAATGCTGCTGCCCTAGCTCCCCGGGATCTCTTCAGGAAGCAGAGGGAGCCAACCATAGCTGACTGGGGCCCTGGGCCAACACATTCATTCTGCCCTATTGCTATGGCCCATGTTTTCAGCTGAACCCTGATATTAGTGAAGTATTCACAGAATATATCTTGTTTCTTGATATGGCTCATGTCCATGTTGGAGGAACTCTGTACCACTCCAGCTGGACCACTGCTGTGACTGAGTGGGATGCAGATTTCCAGTGAGTTAAGTCATGTCCAAGTAAAGCTGTCTGCATAGAGTCCAGGGAAGCACTGTAAACATAATATAAACCTTTTATATCAAACACTTGAGAGGAGGCAAAGGGGCTATTATCCATTATGGTGTATCTTGCTGATCTTAGAAAACAGTGGTACTAATTAATTGGATGATGAAATGCATTCATTTAATGGTCACAAAATTAAAAAATAGCATGAGTGAGGAAAATGCAAAGTGAAAGCAAGCAAATTATTTGATGCTATTCCTGCTAATATACTTTACCATCACTCTGATTTCTGCCTGCCTTGAGGGAAGACTGACACTAGCTATAAATGAGGTGTTAAATTTCTTACAAATGAACAAATGTAGGTTGGATCTGGGATATGATGCAAGCCAGGAACAGGGCACCCAAAGAGATTTACAGACATAAGAGAGAATATTTTTATCCAGTCTCTATCCATTTGCCATATATATTTTGACCACTGATACTTGTTCAGATTCACATTGCAGTTCATGACCCACTGCTCTCGTGAGACCCCACCTGGAGTACTGTATCCAGCTCTGGAGCCCTCAGCACAGGAAAAACATAGACCCGTTGGAACAGGTCCAGAGGAGGGCCACAAAAATGATCAGAGGGATGAAATACCTCTCCTATGAGGACAGGCTGAGAGACTTGGGGTTGTTCAGCCTGCAGAAGAGAAGGCTCTAGGGAGACCTTTTTCTGGCCTTTCAATACTTAAAGGGGGCTTATAAGAAGATATAAAGAAGAAAGTTTTTACAATAAGGGTGGCGAAACACTGGAACAGGTTGTCCAGAGAGGTAGTTGGTGCCCCATCCCTGGAAACATTCAAGGTCATGTTGGACAGGGCTCTGAGCAACCGGATCTAGTTGAATATGACCTTGCTCATTGCAGGGGAGGTGACTAGATGACCTTTACAGGTCCCTTCCAAGCCAAAATATTCTATGATACTATGATTTTCAGAGGCTTTTGCCATGATAGAGAACTTTGGCGAGCCAAATCACACTATTTTTCCCTGTTTTTCAAGCAGCTGTTCAGGCACTGCTAAAAGAGTCCTAAAACACTATTAATAGCAGATGCTTGTGTTACTGTGATCAAGACTGAGTAACATTTAACCTTTGTCTGTGTTACTGTCATGATAATAAATTCTTCAGTAGTTTCCTAGTTCATAATTCCTCCTCCTCTTCGCAAGATCCCAGAGAGGACAAAACGCTTGCATCTTGGTAATAATGTGCATAGATGTGGTAACAAGCGTAGGTGATGCTGGGCTGAAATTGTAGAGCATCCTGTTATATACCATCAGGGGTGTTTTATGTAAGCATTCCCAATGATTTTTGGAAAGGGGCTGAGGGAAAAAACACATCCCTCTAGAAGTTTCTTGCAATGTGAGGGCTGGGAAGTAAAACTTCATTCTCTTCCACCTGAGGTGGGCAGCCAGCATCCATTTAAATGCCATCCTTACCTTGCAGACTTTCAAAAGGTCTGGCTCGGAAAAATTAATCCAGACCAGAAATCCTTTCATACCCATTGTTTTGACAACCCCCTGCAGATCTGCATTCCCCAGGTGGAACAAAAGGCATTTATAAAAGCTTTCTTCTTTTTGTTTTTCTTGTTTACTTCAGTGAGCACTCACCAAGTGTCTTGTTCTCACAGGGTAATGCAAAATAAAAAAACCTACACCTAAGCACTTTTCCCTAACAAATTCTGTTGTCTGCTAGTAAATTCCTTTTTAACACTTATAAAGTGCAGACTAAAGAATTTCACTTCTAAAAAATCAGCTTCTCGTTATCGCTAGTAATTTTTCTTGTTCTAGAAATTTTGCAATCTTTAATCCCTTTCCTGAGTAGAGGTGGTAAAACCAAAATTTAAACACAGTAGGATATTTTTTTGCTCCTGAAGAAAAATATAGGTTTTATTGTAATCAAGTTTTCATGATTTGTAATGTATTGTTCTTAATTAACCCACGCTTTTCGGACAATACACTGAAAGCATCCAGAGTAAAGTACATTCACCTTTCAATCTCTTTCAACAGATTCTCTCCATGGGAATGATGACCGAATACTATCACTACTTTTTTACAACACTGGTAAGGAACGCTAAAGATTTAGGGGTGAATTTGCTCTGTTGCAGAAAAGACAACTAAAAATTTCCACTTTTTCTAGGAGATCTTTGCTGCCATTGTTCAAGGAAGCCCTCGGAGAATGAGTACTAACTCTTCTCAGTAATATCAGGACTCACAATTTTGTAAAGAAGGTGTTTTGCAGTGTCTGTGAGGCTGGTTAATACTTTAATACAATGAAAATTAATTACAGCATTGTGTTTAAGGAGGAGCCATCAGTAAAGGTGGATCAGAGTGAAACAAAATAACGGATGAACAGCTTTGCCATGGAGCCGAGGTCGAGCACTGCAGGCAGTGCAGTTCATCGCTAAAATGTTTGATTTATAAAAACATAAAATCACATATGTATAAAATTACTTGGGATATTTTATGGTAAGACAAAATCCCTACATTTTCTTTTATGGTACAAATCTATAAATTCTTATTTCAGCACATTTTTCCTATATTTTAAGTTATCTACTATATATAAATATAACTCGTATACTTAAGATCCATTTGCATTGTAGACTAGGAAGACAGAAAAGAACCAATATTGCTAGAACAGTTCTAGAGGGCTAGATTATATCATCTGCATCATCTTCTTCTTTATTTCCTTTCCATATAAAATTTTATGTAGAAGTGAAAAATTGTTTAGAATCCAATAGTCAATTCATTAGTCAGAAAAGAGTCTCTAGCTGGAGCTTGAAGTAGTAGCTTAAATTAGTTCTCTTCAAGGCCATTTTAACATCAAGAAAAATGTGAAAATTTAGGATTAACTGCAGAACTTACAGTTTTATACAATAAACAGTACAACAAACAATCGAACATAAAGTAGTAACCGCTGCCAACAATATGCATGCAATATTATAGAGCGTGTGTTAGAGCAAGCAGTAAGCAGTACTTGTGGTATCTTGGTGTTGTGGTATTGTAAATGTTGACATTTTGATGCTTACTGTGGTATTAAACCACGACCAACACATTTGTTGGTTTACTGCCCTGCTGCAATCATCAAAAAGTTGGTTTGAAAAGCAGCCTTCAGGCTTTGAGAAGCAGTTATCATATTTCCACTGCCTGATAAATACAGCTGTGGAGTGTGCCACACAATTATATCACTTAGAATATCCATTATTTTCCTGCGCTGTAAACGCCGAGCACTGAAGCACATGGACTTACTGCACACTGGCCTGACACGTCCATTAGACATACTGGCAGCAAGTCACCTGAAGGAGGCAAGGCAGGAGAAAAATGGCATTCATAAGTAGTAAAAGTGTATCGCTCTCAACATCGCTTGGAATTTTCCTTCTCCGAGTTGAGAAATAAGCTTTACATTGCCCAGCTAATTCCTCATGTTGGTTTGTCGGAGCTGTAACGCTGTTAGAGCACTGCTATAAATTAAAATTAGATACTGCTGTGCAGGTTGCTTGCAAAATTGTATTGTTATGGGGAACTGATTTTTATGTTCCAAAAAGCAGATATGTAGTTTGTCATAAGTTTCACACAGCTTTGGTTTATTCAGATTTATAACTGAAGCAGTCATGACTAGGCTTTGAGGGCAAGCAGAGCGTTCACAGGGAAAAAACCCAACATGTGAGCTTTGGATTGAAAATCAGATACAATTTTTGACCTAATTGTACTTTCCCAACTTTTTGCTTTAAAAATACTACAGCTGGTTTTGTTTTGTTTTCTTAACGATGATTTAGGATCTATTTGCATTAGACCTGGAACCCTACAGATACAGCGGAGTAAATATGACAGGGTTTCGCCTGCTGAATGTCGAGAACCCGCAAGTTTCGTCAGTCATTGAGAAATGGTCAATGGAGCGTCTGCAGGCGCCACCGAAACCAGAGACTGGCCTCCTCGATGGCATGATGACAGTAAGTGAACAACCACAATGACGCAGGGGCATCTACGACACGCTTCGCAACACTGTTCTAGCAAAGGCGAACCAATCCCATTACTGCTTTATTTCACAATGCAAATGGTGAAGCAGCATCCCCAAAACAGAATTCCTTTTACCCGCGTTTTTGCAGAAATGCATTTTCCCTGTGAACCAGTGTTGTACTTATCTGTGTGACAAACCACTCCTGGGCAGCTCTAGAGACGAGTGGCAATTCTCCATCATGGTGCCGTCCAGCTAACATCAGTCATCTTATTGTTGTCAAATGTATATACTGCTGCCTCATTTCTCTAATAATGTTCTGCTTGGAGTGAAGAACATAACAGGAAATAAAAACTTTCAGAGCAGGTATACGATTTATAACCTGCAGGGAAAGATATTGTACATGTGGATGGGTAATAGCATTTTTAAATTGGAAAAGTGCCCTTTCTCTTCATTTCCATCATCTGCGGTAACTCTGGCTTTTAAGATGTAATTTAAAGATAAATGAAAAGTATCATCAAGCCAGGAAATTAGGATTTCCTTCCTACCACTCCCCCAAGAAGTAAAGGGAAGAATAGGAACAATTACACGGACAGCATGACTCTATTCAGTTTTGCAGGGTGACGGGTTGCCATCTTTTTGCAATACGAGATAATGTATCTTAGGTACTGAGTGGAGTTAGAAGTGATATGAAATATAGACTTTATTGCAGATGATTGCAGGGAAAATTTTGAAACATCCTAACATCCTGAAGAGAAATGCATTACATGTGCCATCTCTAGCATTTCTTTTTTTAAAAAAGTTGTTTGTTCGGGCAGTACCATTGTGCTCACTCATATGGAAAGCAGGGGAGAAATCTGTCCCTGGGAACTTCTGATGTGAATACACAAGACCTGCAAGGGTAGCTATTCACACATAGCTAATTCACCTGTATTCACCCAACTGTAAAACGAGGAAAACCAAAGTTCTTACTAGACTCTTATCCTCTCCTCTGCATCTCTATAATCTCTTAATGTCCTTGATGCTCTGAAACAGCATTGGCACCAAAGAAAGCATCTTCCTAGTTGGCTGTGATAATTTAAATATTCATAGCAAGTTCTGCTTATTCAGTTTGATGGAGAGCTGCAATACTGCTATATTTCATTAGACAATAAGGCTATGACAAGCTGCACAGTATAAGGAGATCAGGATTACATGTCCTGTTGTTTACACAGGATTTCTCCCTTCTGGTTCATGCTATGTTGTTTGCCCTGATGTCAGTTTGTGGGAAGTCAGCAGGGCACAACCAAGACAGTTTGAGTTCACGTCCCACTTTATGCCCAGATTGCACACAGAAGTGTAGTTTTTCTACTGGGTTCTTTGGGTTTCTTTGCAAGAATTTTAACAGAATGCAAAAATCAGAAAAACAAGTTCCAGGACTAACTCTTAATCCCTTTCTTCTTATGCACCAGTACAGACATCCATGTAAGGCAGTTTGCTGCAGAAAACGAGGTGACCTTTTGTTCTTCTATGCAACCCCAAGCCCTACACCAGAACGGCAGTGAGGGGGGAAATAAAAGACTAAGGGAGGTAATACCACCTCCTAGTTGCTGCATGGCAGGATGGATGAGTAACAAGTTACAAAAGCACAAGATACAAGCAGCCAAGTTTGGAAATGCTGCTAACATACAAACACTGCGGGATGCACCATGTGCTCTAGTAAAAGAATGGGTAGTCCCAGATAGATAGGAGTGCAAAGTGAGGTGCACTGAAGCATTTTCACCAAGTGTCTCCAGAATCTCTAGGCCTGGGACACGGGCAAACTGGGACTCCAGTGATGAAGTAAAATTCAGTCCTGAATGGACGTGTGCCCAGTCTAATGTAAAAACTGATCTGAAGTCCGTTGACATTGATGGGAATCTTTCCATTGATTTTGAGGGATTTTGGATCAGGCCTTTAGTCTCCAGGTCTGTTTGGAACAACTATCTGTTTTAAGACACTTGACACTGAGAACAGTTGTTATTGTCTCCTCCTGCCTGCCTCACCATTTATAATGTTTTCAATTTACTTGGATTGTGGGAGCATTATTTTGGGCAGATCCTGACTAGCATGCCAAGAGCAGTTCCTGATCTGCAGTATATTAAGATTAGTTGATAAATTCAGATCACATTTGATTGCCAGCAAAAAACTCCAATGCTGATAAGGCTGATGTTGTTGTAATTTACTTAGGTAAATGAAACAGACAAAGAATCAAATCTGTTAATTTCCCAAAGGAATTGCATGGGAAAGGAATAAAAAGTGGATTAGCTTTGCAGTTCATATAAATGAGTCCAGTTTCTCATCTGCAGCGTTAATACTTTTTTTTAAAGCCTACTTAATTATTCAGTAGCTTTACAAGAAAGGTAAGCCCTTCATTTTTACAGCATCCCTGTGCATTAAGCAAAACATGGCCATTCCCACTTCACACATGAGAGCACTGAAGCACAGTGAAGCACTGAAGTGCAGGTGAAGGCGAGATTTTTCTACAACTTCCCAGCGATAAAGGATGACAGAGTGTGCGATCTCAGTTTGAGGCTTACTGGACATGCATTTAAACCAATAAACCCATTCTCAGAGGAAACATAGATGCACAAACAGCATTCAGTAATTTTAATAATATTTACGTATTCAGGGGCTATATTCATCTGTTCTGTCTTAGACAATTAGAAGTTAGATGTGCAAGTCCAACTTAAACATCAAGAAAGGCATCTCAAAAGGACAGTTCAACTCTCTTTAAGAGGTATGGCAGGGGAACTGCCCTGGCCAAATCTTGGTGGGGTCATTTCACACATTTGTGCCAAAAGCCAAGATCCTTGAGAGCAGTAGACACTTGGAGACAGTAGATACCTGTCTGGCGGGATGCCTACCAGGTGCTCCGTGGGATTGATTTTCCTGGAGAGCAGGGCTGCCTGCCCTTGGGGAAGAGAGCAATCGCACAAGTGCCGTGAGAAGAGCAGGGATGGGGAGCTAGTATGGGCCTCACGTGGGCAGCCCTCCCACACACCCCTAGGCCAGATTAATAGAAGATGCAAAAATTGGTTCTTACTTCTCAGATTTCCATGGAGAGCCCAGTAGTGGCCTTTTCCATAACAGCAACCCAGGGAAACAGTTCTCAGCAGAGAGAAGCAGGGACCGGGTACAAAGATGTACATTAAAGAAAGCCTTTCTATTTTTTTCATGCAGACTGAAGCAGCTCTGATGTACGATGCTGTTTACATGGTAGCAGTGGCGTCCCAGCGTGCCTCCCAAATGACTGTCAGCTCCCTGCAGTGCCACAGACACAAGCCATGGCGTTTTGGACCCAGATTCATGAATCTGATAAAAGAGGCAAGTGTAGACCATCTGCTTATGATCAGCATAATCCTTCTTTTCTTCTTTACTGCACTGGCTGTGTTGTTGCTCCATGCTCTTTGTCATATGCTGTGCTCTGGTTTCTGGCACTCAGATGCCCAATTCTTCCTCACCTTCCTAGCAGAGAAACATTAATTTACAGCCACAAGTCTGTGGCTTGTATTCTGGTGGAGACTTTAATTGGTCTTTCAAAAAAAGAAACTGCTAAACCCTAGGTGTGATAAAATCTCAGTATACCACACCGTAAGACTTCCCAGGTTTTTTGCTCAGTTAATGTTTATTATGGATGTTTATAATTTCTAAAAATATGAGATAACTAACAACAGCCATTCTAGAAGTTGAAAGAAAAGTGAGTCTGTAGCTCTGTCCTTGTTTCATCACTTAATTCCAGTTGGTTTGCGGTTGTTTGATCAGGACACACAATAATACAATATATATATAAAATACTGCAGCCAGTATTTCTAAAGAAGTAAATTACTTCATGAAGTCATGCACTATCTCATAAGAATGCATCACTGAGGTACCTTGATCCACAGATAAAAAATACACATTTTATCTGAAATGCCTTCACTCTTCCAAAAATTCAGTCTTTCGTATGAATTTCAAAACGAAACTTTTCCTTCAGGAAAGCGTGTGGAAATGGAAATTATGTGGAGTTTCCTATATATTTTTCATCTTTTGCTCCAGTTCTTGTCCATGACAACGTGATTCCTATCAAAACCACATTTATTAGCACTTGTGTAGGTGGAACAGGACCTGGAGGCTGAGGTCCAAGGTAAGCGGTGGCAGCACATCGGGACGTACACCTGAAACCAGGAATATATTAGGAGCAAACTGAAAGACAAGACATGTGGTGATTACAGAACATGTAGAAGAGCTGTCATCACCTTCTCCAAACCTTTCTAAGCAAATTTTTTAGAATTGCCACAGGCAATATATGACATGGTGATTCACCTACACAGAAATCATTAAAAGTTACTGAAACAGTACTCTCCACACAGGATGTTTTATGAATTTTAAGGTCTCCTTGTAAGCTTCTCTCTTTGAAAGTATAAAGAAAAGACAAGAGTTACCCCAGAACTCAGGGACCTGACTTGAGAATTAAGGAAGTTTTGAGTTACTTTCCTCACTGCAACACAATCCTGGGAACACCCAGTAGAGGCAGGGAAGCAGCACTGGTAAAGATTATTTCTCTCACACTGACATCAGCCATGCTTCATTCAGCTCCCCTCTTGAGGAGGAGGTGGGAAGACTGTAGCAGGAGCAGTGAAAGACAAGATAAAATTGTTCCACAAGTGTCTGTAATAAAGATGAATTTTGCCCTCCCTTCTAATTTATCAAGTTGGAACCTTTGCTCTTGTATTTCTCAACGTCAAACTAAATGAGGTAGCATTCCTACTCATACAATTTCTGGTGTATTTCAAGAATAATTGTAATGAAATTGGAAGTTAGCGAAAGACTTTGTATTGGTGAATGCACCTGCATAATTCTACATTGGTGACCTACTTATTTTCATTGATGCTAAACATACAGCATAAGGGTCCTGAATCCTGTGCCAGAAGAAGTACTTTGACCAAGAACACCAGACATAACTCAGTAGATCCAATTCAAAGCTTAAACAGTTATACAGTTCCCATTTATCATGTGCAGCTAGCTTCTCTTGCATGGAGTGAGATATGTGAGCTAATTACTGATTGCTTTGCAGATAGTGTCTTTCATGGTCAGTAAAACACTGATTTAAATACTCCAAGAGTCTTATCTTCCTGTTTCTGTTCTAGCCAAAAAAGATGGTTGTTGAAAGTACAGGATAAGGTTTAATAAGATGGTATTACATTTCCCATAAAGGCTATAACAGATATTGGAAACTAAATAGGAAGTACATTTGGGCCTCCCCAGTTCATGTTAGGATCTGGCTTGCTCAACAAGGATAGATGAACTGTATAAATTAAGAATCAAGTGACTAGCTATGGAGAAAAAAAGTCAAGCAGGCAGAATGCTACTTTGGGCCCATATAAATAAAATTTAATTTTACTATTTTGTGATATGGTACTGGCAGTCTGTGAAGGCATTTTACAGACTGGTCTGAAAACAAATATTGTGTCCTGTAGTCTAAATAAACAAATTTCAGACAAAAAGGTTTTCTTCAGTGAGTCCTGCAGGTGCTAGAGCTTAGCAGGTACTTGAATTTAGTGGTGGTAAGAACTGCAGAACTGCAGTCATCTTATTTGCTTTGCGGGCTAATGCTATAAAATGCCAGGCTGATAGTAATAGAAAGGACCTCAGAACCTGCCTGGACATAAGCAGAGGTTAAGGTGGAAAGCCTCTGACTTGTATAGCAGCTGACAGGCTTCTTGTCTCTTCACTCAGCAGATGGCAAATTAATTTTTTTCAGCAGGTCACTGTCCTGTTGGGAAGACAAGGTTCAGGTCATACCTGATCCTCAGGTACACACAAGTTAGCTTCTTCCTGAAAGTAACTGGAAAGTGGAGATCCTAGGGCAAAATAGTGCCTTTTGATTTATGTTGGTCTGAATACGTGTACATTGGAGTTGGGTTTTGAATTTTCAGAGTATGTAAAAACAAAAGATACCTAGTTCAATGTGAGAATACTCCTTCCTCAGCCGTAGGACTTCAGTAAAGTGTGCAGGTAACAGCAGTAGCAGATCCACTGCCTATTTTTCTTAATGACAAAGACTTGAAGTGAAGAGAGACAATAGGAGAAAAACACTAGCAAAAATGTCTGAGGCTACAAAATAATCAATTGCAGCAACAAAAAGAGTAATCTTCTATGCTCTAAAGATCTCAGGAGCTAATGCTGGTTATAGGAATCATTTGGAAATTTGCAGAGAAAAGCAAGCCTGACCAAAGCCCCACAGCCCTGAGGATGGCTTTGAGGTCAGAAAGGTCATCAGCTAGTTCCTGAGAAAGAGGATATTACATAAAATACACTGTCTGAGATCAAGACTCCTCTATAATAGCTCATGAAGGTCTTTTTAATGAAAAGTAAATCCTTATCAGAAGCTTGTCTTTCTCAGCGACCTAGTGTCATTGATATCTAAATGATATTTTAATCTTTTAGCCCTTATGGAAGCATTTGCAGGGAGTACATCTTACCCATGCCTAGAAAGAAAAAGGAGGTCATTCTCTCTCTTCAGAGAGGAAATAAGGAGAGAAAGCATGATTCCAGTTTTCCTAAAGGAAAAATGTGTGTAAGCATGAAACAGGTGTTTATAATTAAATGATCAAATTCCCTGGTCATGTCCCCTTTAAAACATGAGATAAGTCCCAAATAATGATTGTCTGTTCAATTATCACCTAAACCAATGTAAGCTCCCCTCACTCAAATCCAGTAACAATTAAAAGAACTACTGTATAGAGAAGTATTGCAGAAGACAGAGACGCAGATTTTATCTTTAGTGACTTTATTAAGTCCCCTCAGACAGAATCACGTGCACAAATCTCGAAGATTAGGAGAAATCTGAAGCATTTACTTCTACGTTTCAGTTTATGTTGTGTTTTTGACAAGATACATTTCAAGCATGCCTGGTTTGAAGAGACCAGGAGTGAGAGCAATCCATCCAGATTCTGCGTTGAGTAACTGAATACAGCCTTCCTTTGGTGGTATGACATTAAAAGCTCTCGAGAATCCTCTGAGCTGAACCAATTCTTTGTGTAGGCTAATGTAATGAACACAGAAAGCAGCAAGATAAGTGGACTTGGTCATACAGGCACTACCGTGACGGTAAAACTTTCAAGCCTCTGTCTCAGAATTATTTGTAATAATTCTTCTGAGTGAAGATATCCCAGTTAGACTGGAAAGCCAGGCTCACTCAAATGGCTTCAAGCTCAAGAAACTCTTCCCTTAAAATTTATAAAGGGTTTTCCAGCCCTCTGCTAGTTGATTCTCTTTTCTACAAGTAATAAATAGTATGTCTCATAGAATGTCTCCAGCCTGCAACAAAGCCAAGGACTAGTAAAATTAAGTCCCTGAAGAAGCCTGCTTCAATTATCACATCATTTTTCATTGTTAAAGACTTAAAATGAGACCTTAATTTACTTTATTAGTATACAGGAAGAGTACTGTAAATGTTGAACACATTCTACAGTTTTTAAAGCATCTAGCATTGTGTGACTTGGGTCCGCAGGTGACAGTCTGCTTCAAGAGTAAAATTAACAGAAAAAAGAGACATATCCAGTCTTTCCCTGTACAAGAGGTCAGAAACTGACTCGGCATCAAGAAATGAAATTATGCAACAAGGACATGTTTATTATCTTAGTTTGTTATTTTGCCTGCTTTTTGAAATTGTGATGATAATTCAGTGTCATTCCTGTATTCCAAACTCAAGGCATTTAAGCAAAAGATAGCCTTACTCTGTAGAGAAAGAGACCTCCCCATCAGCATGATTAGGAAGACTGGGAAACAGAGAGGCATTATAATTTCCAGTCCCCACAAAAATTGCTGGGAAGACCTGCACCACAGGAAAGAAGACTTGAGAATCCTCTGAGCTGAACCAATTCTTCATGTGGACTAATGACCATAGAAAGCAACAACATGTGTGGACTTCGTCATACCAGGTGTACCACAACTGTGTATCTTTCAAGTCTCTGACTCAATTTATTTGTAATAATACTTCTGAGTGAAGATGATTCAGTGTGTTAGTCACTTGCTAGCCCATACTTGCCTCCAAAACCATCTGCATGACTACCTCAACTGTGCTGAGAGTGTACAAATGATCTAGAAACTCCCATCTGTCCTGAGGTATCTGCTGTATACACGCTTCTTCTAGACCTGGTTGTTCTACAGTAAGCAAGCACTAGATTTTTCTGTTTTCACACATTTTTAGTGCTTTTCTGCAGCTCTCAGATACTGGCTTTTTTCAAGACATAAATGTTTGAAAGTTTATGTCCTTTAATCTCTGAACTGCTTGATGTTTACCCAGCACTTTAGATGGATGGCAAGTTCCTACTCTCTCATTCTGATACACCAGTGCAGGTGAGATCTTGCCAGTTTGTTTTTCTCTTGGTATGGAGGAAGCAAGCAACCATCCTCAGAACTGCTAAATTTCCTGGGAAGCTCCAGTGAAGAGAAGACAGAACTAATGAGTTGAAGACGGCATGACCACATGTTGACCATGTCAACCACAGGTTGATTTTGTCCAAATCTGATGAGCTGACTAACATTTTGAGAAAAGGGCAGGAAAACGTAAAGTCTTGATTAACTGGTACCAAATCACAGGATGTAATTTTCAGGGGATTCTTGATAATAACTAGCTAAATCTAAAACAAACATAGAACATCACTGGAAGAAGGAGGAACTGAAAATTTTTCATTACAGGAAAAGTGAAAATTTAAAATAAGGCAGAAGGGAAAGCAATCCATCTGGGAAGATATTAATCAATTTTTTTTTTGTCAAAATTGGCAGCATCTCCTGTAACACAGGAACTCAAAACATCTTGTAAGAGAACAGAACATTTCTTTTGTTTCATGGTCTTTTACTGCTACCAAAGTCAACATTTATGAGTATTTTCATGGCGCTAAAAATCTACAGGGTGGAACAAAAAAAGTGAGCAGTACAAGAATCTGGATGTCAGAAGACGCAAGAACTCCCCATCTCCTCTGCCATATGAGGAAAGTTCTGTGTGTCAGTCACACGATCTTTCTGCTACACAGAAATCTCTATGCATGTGACTGGGGAAAGAAGACAATATTTCAGCTCCAAAACATAAAATAGCATCTCTTCTGCTGCATCTTTGTCATTGTGTTTTAGTCTTGAGCCAATTACAGCTTATATATATACTGGCTGCAGTTATTCTCTGGGCTCTGATTCTGCAATATTTAGTTAATCCAAAGAAAAGCAGTTATTTACTTTGGTAGGACTTCTCTCACTAGATAATTTGATATTAGAATTTGATCCACTCTCATTAAAACAAACATTTTTTTATTTTACTTTTTAAAAACTTCTTGCCCATGAAATAGCACATGCATTTCTGATATAAGCCTATTACTGCCTGTTGCTTTGAACTGAAAACTCTTAATTAAAAGGGCAAACAAAACAACTGCTAGACTTGCATCCCACGATGATTTATTAGGAAATAAAGATCAGCTTTCCATGAAGATAATGTATGGCTGAGGTTAATGTCAATAGGGATTCCTATTCTGAAATCAAATTTCAAGTGGAAAATCACTTAATTTATGCAATGATCTATGCACAGATTGCAAAATAATGGTCCTAGAACTTGCACACTAAGAATATTGAATTGATAAAAAATATTTGAAAAGTTCTGATACTGTGGTATCTAAAATCAAAACAAGAAATCTGACTAAAAGATTATATATATTTTCTTCCTTTCCATTTTTACTTTCTTAAGTACTACCTGGAAAGTAGATTTCTTTATGAAAAATGAGCAAGAATTACTAGAAAATTATTTTATCTGAATATATGGAGGATATTTTGATATTTGCTACAGAAAACCTTTCTTCAGAACACATTTTATATGTCCTGGCCTACTAAAAGTGCTCATCATTTACTCCACACTGATATTTCAATTTAAGTGTTAGTGCATGGCCTAAAGTAGATGATATTTGTATTGGAAAAGTTCCCAGGAGTCCTACTCGCATCACCATCAAGCCATTCAGTTAGCAGTCTTTCTTTGCTTCAAAGAGCTTATGAGATAACTGTTAAATGCATATGATTTAGGTTTTGGAGCAGTGTACTCTTACTGAAACAATCTGCTTTTCAACCACGCCACACGATACTTACTCATTCACAGATTTGCCAACACGTGGGTCCCATTATCTCAAGTGGAAATGACACAGTGCTTTGCACCACACGAAGCCCCCACAGGCTCCTTGTCATTCCTGTTGTGCAATGGGTCCTCCCTCAGCTGGAGAGGACATCTCCCACTCAAGACAATGGGTGGGAATTCCAGAGCTTTGGCTTTGGCTCCTGGCGCTGCCATGGATTCTGTGCAACCATGAGCAAATCACTTCAGGACAGCCCCAAAACCTGTGGCATGGTTACCTTATAAGGCAAAACTGGTCATTACTTGGTGGGTACTGGGCAATTCCAATGTGCTGACATGATCAGGCTGTTCACCATCCATGCTTGCTTGTAGCTACCACACCACTCTAAAAAACCAGTAGCGAGACCTAAAATTTAGGTGAAGAAGTCCTGAAGCTGGAAATGCTGTGATTCTCCTCTGTAAAAAGCAGATGATGGCTTTTGTCTAGTTAGTGTATTTAGTCTGTTTGTTAGCTGTGTGGAACAGGATTTCTCTATGTACTGTCTTGCCTGTACGAGCAGGATCTGTTGCAATGGGATCCAAATCCCCATTAATACAACAGTGTTAAGTTATGCTTTCCAAGTTCGTCAACAGCAATCCCACTCAGACACTTCAGTGACAGTCATGTTCTTGAATGGTAAGACAGACTCTGCCCTTTCTAGGAAAAATGACTGGCAAGGTTTGACCTTCCCTTCCAATTCTGCACACCCACTCCCTCATCTCTGGTACTGATGTAAAGCAAGCTGGTAGGTGTAAGCTGTAAAGGAACTCAAAAGCTTTTAAAACATATGCTCTGAAATGAATCCATCGAAGCCGTCATCCTCAAGTATTCAGGGTTCATTTGTCAAATATGTCACACCTTTCATATGACTACCCCTGAACTTCATTAATCTCAGCCATTGCTTTGAAAGCTCATGAAACAGCCTGTGACTTTCCTAAGAAATCCTCCATCTCTATTTACCCACCACTTCTCTCTTGCTTCAAGGTAGGGGTGTGTTCAGTCTTATAACAGCTGCGTAAACCCTTTCCTAAGAACAAGCCTCCCCCACACCTCCTCTTTTCCATTCAAGTGCACGGACTGTTCCAATCCTGGACTTCTTCCGAGTAAAGAGACTATCAGGCATCATGATATTCAGTGAGGTAGATAAAACCCTGTAATGGTGAATGCTGAAATTCTTTTTATTACATCTGTTATGCTGGATTTGGACCAGGATAATGGAGAAGTCATACGCTCACTCACTATATTCCATAATCCTTGAGGATCTCTTCTAATAAGAGGATTAATTGTAAGAGCTGATAAGTTGGTGTGTGGCTCAGAGCACATTATGATTTCCACTGTAACTAGAAGCAATATCATTATTACTTAAATCTATCAACTGTCTCTGCAATTCTAATAAAGCAGGAGATTTCTCTTCCAAAAGGAAAGAAAACCAAAGAAAATTAAAGTGTACTTTTCCTTGGTCGTTACCATTCTGGTTAGTATATAGTGGTATTGTTATTTACAGTTTTGGAAGATTTTGCTGTAGAAAAGTGATCTGTGGTATTCTGAGCATGTAGCCACAGTAGATTTAGGTATGCCTATGTTTTATACATTTTTCAGATATCTGATTTTGTAGTCAAGAAGCAATAGTTTGGAGTAGGAGAAAAAAGTCCCCATCAGAAAAAGAGCTCACATGCTGTCTTGTCCCTTGCTATCGAGCAACACAATCAATGTCCTCTGTATATGAGCATTAATCATTGTCAATAATTCCGTAACCATGAGAGTTCTGCTCTGTTAATAAGTCTAAAACCAAATGGGGGAGACCCATGGATCATCACCCACCTCTGCATTTGGATGGCAGTTAGCACCACAGCCCTCATAGATTTCGGATTATCAGTTCAAAACTGAAGTATATGTTCACCTTCTTTAAGCAGGTAATGCTGATTAAACAGAACAGATTTGTCACTCTGGTACACCTGATATGCTGTTTGAGATCCCCATATGTACTTGTCTGGCACCTTTTCTTAAAAGCTGGAGTGTGCTGTCCCTTTAGTGGCATGGAGCCACTAGCACTTGCGGAGGTTGCTTTGCTGTCATTCATTCTAGGTTGCTAATGTTTAGCCGAAGTAAAACGTTCTAATGACTTAGTGGCTAAAGGAAATTATGATGTAAAGTCTCTCTTCAGGACAAGACTGGTTTCCTTTCAAGCTGCTGCTTTTGGTAGACCAGCACCGCTTAATCTCAGTGCGAACACATAGTGCATTCATTTTAGAGGATATATAGGTCCAAAAGGACTATGATGTTAGCCACTGTGCAATGGTAAATGAGCAAATGTAATATGGGGAGTTGAATACTAGTGCTTCCTGAATCCCAGGTCAGATGATTGCCAATAATTTTTTTCTTATGTTTCATTCATCATTTAATAAAGAAAGGAAAACAGCAGCATGATGGTGATATAAGTTAATATCTTTTACTTCAAAATTGTGGTTAATTAGAAATGCATATTAAATCAATAACTGATGTTCAGTTTTGCCTAATAACTTCTGATAATAAATAAACAGATTATAACACCAAGAATTAAAAAATGAAATATACTTGGCCTATATATCCATCATTAAAGAAGACAAAAAGTCAGTCCAATTACTTGCCTTTGTAGGTTACCTTTAAAATGCTTGGCAAAGTAACCTACCAAAAGTCAAGATAATCCCATTGACAAAACTGAGTAGACAGGAAAATACCTTTATCTTCAATTAGACTTCACTCTAGCTTCTGAATGTCCTTCTCCCATAGTGAAGAGTCCAGATAACCAGTTTCTGTTCCAAGCTCCCAAAATCTGTAGAAAAACTCTGCTGATTGCATGTCTTTAGGATAAGGTTTCAAAATGTTCGTTACCCATAAACAGCAAGAGAAAGGACAAAAAAAGAGAGAGAGAGAGAAATAAAAATACAGAGACGGTTTTACAAAATAGGTAACTACATATGGCCCATTGTCTACTTTTGGAATTTCTCAAGTCAATTGCAGTAGGGTTTTTTTTGTGAGCCCAAATGCGTTGCAAGGCTTTTGAATGAAGAAGGCTGTCATTTAGCATTGCACTTATATTCAAGAATAGTCTTCACGTAAGATGTTGTTTATCATCAGTTTACGATACTTTCATATTAAACAATAATTCAGGCTTCGGTGGCAGATGCAAAGTGTCTGAATATCTTGCACAAATTCAGGCTTGAGCCTGATATTGTGCAGGGTTTTGGACCTGAAAACAGAACAGTTCATTTTCTGCCACAATACTGTGCTAAAATAGCTTTTTTTCTTGGCTTTTCACTCAGAAGTTTTATCAACTCCTTTTGTCTATATATTTTTAAAAATTGTTAAGAGTTATGACAGTTTCTCATTATTTATTCTCCTCCATTTAAAGCAGGTTCAATATGTACACGTATTTTGTAAGTGATACAGTCAGTTTTATTTTCATTTGGGGGTGCATATTTGTGTTTCAGATGTTCTCTTCTAATATTAGCTCCCGACATTTGTTCAAAATGGGGGGTCTTATTCATTGAACAGTGGGAACAACAAAAGGTTAAAAATTTGGAACTCTAAAGAGTTTGGAACTCTAAAGAGATTGCTTGATTAATTACAAGTGGAGGTCTAAGGAACAGATTCAGAAAAACTGTTTCATTTCACAGGTTATTGGAATAAGTGGAATATTAATAAAAAACCAAAAATGTCTGCACATTATGAAGCATTCTTAAACATAATAGTTTAAAAAGTTAAAATAAGATTATACCTTTGCATGTTTGTATTGCCAGGGCACTTTGAACACTTTAAAAAGGACCTTGAAAAATTAGTTTTTTAATCTGAAACACAACTATCCAGTATTTGTCACTGTGACACTCAACTCAGAAAGAGAAAATATGCCATAGGCAGAAAAACAGTTAACTAAAATATTTGGATAAACATCTATTGAGTAAGAAAAAAACAAATACGTTATAAAAATGCCGTCCATTTGTCTGAGAAAGATCGACACTTTTGTGTGCAGTACTGCAACGAAATATCTACAAAATTGACTATATCCCATTGAGGCTATATCATAAAGCTAGACATTTACTCAGTCACAGAATCACAGAATCACAGAATATTTTTGGTTGGATGGGACCTTTGAGATCATCGAGTCCAACCAACAAAAAAAAACCCAAAACAACCAAAAAAATACCCCACACCCAAAAAATCCCAGAACACCAACACCAAAACCAAACCAAAACAAACGCCCACAACCACACCCCACCCCACCCACAAACAGACAGAAACCAACAATCTCGGGCACTAGAGCATGCCCTGAAGTGCCATGTCTACACGTTTCTTAAATACCTCCAGGGATGGCGACTCCACCACCTCCCTGGGCAGGCTGTTCCAGTGCCTGACCACTCTCTCAGTAAAGTAATTCTTCCTAATACCTAGTCTAAACCTCCCCTGCCGCAACTTCAGACCATTTCCTCTCGTCCTGTCACTATTCACTTGGGAGAAGAGGCCAACACCCACCTCTCTACAGTCAATGCATTAAACACACTGTGCATTATGATTTCTCATTTTAGTTATACCTTGCTAAAAATTCTGGAAATATAAGTGAGGTCTGGTAGAGACAAAAGAAACAGAATATGAAAAGTACCTTACTAAGTCTGGTAGCAGCTGAGCTAATTGATTCTGTGATTGAGCTGTTGATTTGCTTTGGCTGAAACTAAGGCTGCTATAGTAATTGATTCGAGATGATGAAGTGGAAATTGATATAAAGACTGTATGATGGTGGTGTGAATTGATAGAAGTTGCTCTTAGAAGTTGATTCAGTTTCATTTTTCAGTTGTTAAAACTTTCCATCTATATATTTATGTGGAAACCAGTGGTGTAATTTGAATATTTTAATCCAGATGTCAGTTTGCCCACAATCTTAATTTTTTTAAGTAGTAAAAATAGAAGGTTTCACAGTTTTAATTAGGTTGCTTTGGATATTTTTGCCATGTCAGATACCCGACAGCCTTCAGAGAGGACTGAAGACTTATCTGTGATCTGTTCTGTCTACTACCTTTACTATGCTTAGTAAGGAAGGGTCTTAGTAGCTGCTGGTCCTGTGTGGTTTGCTTCTCAGATACCAGTTGAAACCAAGCTATTGCGTTAATTCCCCATTATGTTTAATAAACAAGAAAGTTATCAAAGGTTTACAGCTTAGAAATAGGAATAATAATTACATGATAAAACTCAGTATTGAGGACTGTGAGACCTTATTTTGACCCTCAGCTGAACACTGCGTTGCCCTACTGCTGCAAACCAAACTCCCAAAAGAGTAACATTTCCTCACAGTTCTGTTGTCAGAGACAGCCTGCAACCTTGCATAAATAAGATCTAAGACATGGAAAGTATGTTACAAACAAAGGCCACTGAAAAATCACATTTTTTAATTAAGCTGCAAGCTATACTCAAAATTATACAAACAAAATTGAAAACACATTCTCTCTGCAAGAGTTTCAAATTGTGCCCTTAGTTCCTCTAATATTAAAGCAAGGACAGAGTGCAAAAAAGCAATTTCTTTTGATGAATTACATGATTAGGTTCTGATTCAACTTTTATTATATCCTGTAACATTTAACATGGAGTGTCACTAGAAACATTAAAATTGCTATAAATCTTGCATATAAAAGCCCAAAATCTCATTGCTGTGTTACACAGTCGTGCGGTTTCTGACTATTCAGAAAGTTCTGCTTCATTTCTGTTTGTTAATTGCATTTGAGAACTGTGCAACTGCTGCCTATTCCATTTGCCTGAACACAGTGCCTCATAGGCACTTGCATCCTTGATTTACCTGACAGGCATCTGGAAGTGGTGGTACGCAGCTATGATTCTGGAGCAATGATACATTTCATTGCCTTTGCATGCAGCAGGCAGTTGTGCTTTAGGACTCAAATCATATTAAAAGCTTCGAAGTTTTATTATAGACTTTGAAAGGCCTGGGACGGACCGTAGGTTCCTAGCTCATCCCTCCTTTTGTTTCTTCAAGAAAACTTTAGTTTCTGATCACGTCTGCCTAGACGTGCTGCATACACAGGCACCACAACTGTCTTGAAGTCAGATACTAAATTAAGCTCTCTGGACTCAACCCCCAAAATTTTATTTTTATTTAGAATGAATAAAATAAATAAAATAAAAACCAGAAAGTAACTTTAGAATTCAAATTTTATTTGAAGTATGCGCCTCACAATTAGCATCTGAAAAAACACCCTTCAACATTTAAGTTTAACTCTTCAGAGAAAGGCTCCCTGACTCCTTTTTTTAATTTAAGTCATATTTGTGTCATCATTTGATGGTCTAAGTGGGACTTAGACAAAGGCTATATGCACTTCTCTGCTACCTTGAAATTTAAGCATAAGCCTATGCATCTTGTAACATCTTTTCCTTCCTTTTTTTTTGGGGGGGGGATGAGGGTGTAGAAGCACCAATGCCTATTTTCAAAAGTGAGCTAGCATTTCACCATATAAATATTTTTTTACAATAATGGACATGTAGGCTCCTGATACCATTGCCAAAAATAACATATTGGTTCCTTTATTCAAGATCATATCACGTTAGCAGAGAAGCTGAACATATGATATGTAATCAATAAATGTGAACATTTCACAGAAGCAAATTGCCCTCTGAGGAGGAATTGATCTCTAAAGATCATATTTTAAAAAATGTTCCATCTTTATGAATTAGAGATAGAGGTCATGTCAGAGTAATAAAAAGACAGACTGGAAAAGAGATATTCTGTAATGAAATGCATTCATCCCGCTATCTTAATTATATCAGCGTACAAAACTACAAGTGTTTCCCTGTTTACAGCTGAGATTTCTGTCTGTTCTGTTCCCACGTCATTAAGATGGAAAGTCTCATAGAAAATTTGTTGCATTTGCACTTTCCATTCTTATGTTACCTAAACATGCTTAGAAATCCTGCTGTATTTCCACAAAATTCTAGATGGACTAGATAGTCTGAGGCATATGGTGATAACATCCCAGCATCTGAGATTAAATCCTGCAGATTCAGAGCTAGAATTTAGATTTAACAGGAAGAGGAGACACCATCCTGTAAGTCTGCTGATTTTTAATGCAGCTTTCCTTATGTCATCCGTCTACAACAAATTAAATGAAGCAAATAACAATGCTCAATAGAAAAGCTTGTAATTTAAGAATTATATAGATGACACACATGAAGAAACTCTGCCATCATTTATCATCAACCTTTCTTGTATCCTTCAAGAATTTAATCTAATGTGGGAGCTTCCAAAAATAGATTATAAAAATCGTCTGCAGTTTGAAATCCATCAAATACTTTCTTTTATAGATAAGCTTCAGCTTTGAGGACAAAATGGGGGCTATATGAGAGACAGATAGCTCCCATTTAAAAGAAAGTGAGCTTGCTGGGAAGCCTAAAAGGTACAGAAAACTTAAATTGCAGAGGAAGTTACTTTTGGACATGGATCCTGCTGCACTGAAGAAGTATTTCCCAGCACAGGGAATCAGCATGGCTGTACAAACTGATGTACAAAGTCCACCACTTTAACTGACTCCTGATGCTAATGTTTAAAACAAGAAAAATGTGATTTGACTTAATTATGGTAGAACAGTAAAATGCTGCCTGGACCAAAACTGTTCATATGCAACTTGTATGCTGTACTTCAAACATACATGTAAAATTTCCATGTACTTTATACTACAAAGTTTTTATTAGATCTCTGTGACTGGCTGAATTTTTCCTGAATGCCTGCTTTTAGAGCCATCATCATCATGCCATCAACATCTGTGAGCACAGGCAGTGGCAGTGCTCCTATTAGGAACGACACACCTCATTTACTTACTTGGGAATTAGTGTCTTCTTCTTTGGTGATGCAAACTGAGTAGGGATTAGTGAAAAAATTCAGCTAGGATTTGCACCAAAGTCCAAGGACATTAGGAGTCCAATGCTGGTGGGGGAGATTTAGCCACAACCTGTTCAAGAAACAGAGCAAGAGTAACAAAAACCCTTCTTTCATTGATACCTTCCTGGAAAAATCTGGATTTCTGGGCTCCGAGTAGCAGAGGCAGTATCTATCACACAAGACTGGGAAACACACAAATGAGGCATCCCAGGGTAATGGGATGGGTATCCCAGGGGTAACAGGGCAATCCCAAGCACAAATACAGACTGCATGGAGAATGGATTGAGAGCAACCCTAAGGAGAAGGACTTGGGGGTGTTGGTGGATGAAAAGCTCAACATGACCCAGCAATGTGCGCTTGCAGCCCAGAAAGCCAACCACATCCTGGGCTTCATCAAAAGCAGTGTGGCCAGGAGGTCAAGGGAGGTGATTCTCCCCCTCTGCTCCGCTTTCATGAGAGTCCACGAGGAGTAATGCATCCAGCTCCAGGGGCCTTCAACACAAGGACATGGACCTGTTGGAGCAAGTCTAGAGGAGGGCCACGAATATGATCAGAGGGCTGGAGCACCTCTCCTATGAGGACAGGCTGAGAGAGCTAGGGTTGTTCAACCTGGAGAAGAGTAGGCTCCGGGAAGACAAAATGGGGCCTACAGAAAAGATGGGGAGGGACTCTTTATCAGGGAATGTAGTGGTAGGACAAGAGGTAATGGTTTTAAACTGAAAGAGTGTAGATTTAGACTAGATATTAGGAAGAAATTCTTTACTGTGAGGGTGGTGAGACACTGGAACAGGTCACCCAGGGAAATTACGGAGGCCTCATCCCTGGAAGTGTTCAAGACCAGGCTGGATGGGGCTTTGAGTAACCTGGTCTAGTGGGAGGTGTCCCTGCCCATGGCAGGGGGGTTGGAACTAGATGATCTTTAAGGTCCCTTCCAACTGTAACTATTCTATGATTCTATGAAGTGTTGAGAAAGCTTTGGTAATTCAGGTTTGTTAGCTACCTTCATTCATTAAAGACCTTCTGGGGACTCCTATTCAGCACTGATTGCTATTTGTTACCCACTTTTCATGGAAAACTTAAAAGGTCCTAGGCTGGGTCAAAGAGGATTGCTCCAGTGAGGCTGGTGGATTTAGACTCATACGCCAAGGTTCAGACCCAAAACCTGGACAAAGCATACTCCTTTTTTAATTTCTTAGTGAATACTTATGCAATGCAAAACTGTCCTGTCTTTGGGCACATGGAATACATATTTTATTCTGTCTTTCTCTCTCTTCACTGTATCTTTTTATATTCAGTACTAGACACATGTAAATCAATATGTATAAACTGTCACAAACTTGTGCCTGATTGTAAAATACAAAACATATTGTGAGAGAAACTAGATAACAAAAAACTTGAAGAAAGTGTTTTTTATCAAAATAACAAAGCCACATACGTTAAAAAAACTATTTTTAGGTGATTTCATGCTACAGTTAATTTAAAATGCAATATCTTTTATGGCTTCGGAGTAGTTTTTAGCAATCATTACAAGGAAGAGTGTTTTTGTGTTCACACAGGCACGGTGGGATGGCCTGACAGGGCGCATAACCTTCAACAAAACAGACGGCTTGCGGAAGGATTTTGATTTGGACATTATTAGCCTCAAGGAGGAGGGAACAGAAAAGGTAACCAGATCTTTTGTAAAATAATGACAAAAAGTTAATTTGACAGGGGTGTAGGAGAATCCATTCTCTGCAGCTTGAATCTCCTTTGCTTGGCGTAAAAACCACTATTCACAAGATTAAGTCAAAGTTAAAACAGAGCTACTAAGATTGTTTTATCAGTTTACAATGTGCAACTTGCATTTCAAGTTATAGGATAGGAATTTGGGACTGGCAGTAATTGTCTGAATGGAAATACATAATTTAAGTGCACATTATCTTCATCTCATGCCACTGTAACTTAGTGTGGTAAGTTCATACATTCAATAAAACTTAGGCTTATCTTACATGTATGTCTTTTAATAAATGTGACATGAGGGAGAGAGGAAAGAAGGTGCTTGAGTAATAACCTCAAAAAGAGTTGAGATATTAAAAATTCTTCATGTTTTTGAGATTAGATTGGTTCTTTTTCCCTCACATCCCTAACTGCTTATCATAAATTGCACTGAAATGGTGAGACTACAGGGGATTAAGTGACTTGTACCACCTTTGTTTGAAAGTGGAAAGTTCGGCATGATACAATTTCAGAAACTGGTTCTGCATTCAAACAAAAGACAAATAAAATTCACAGTCCTTCAGGACACTCAGGGAAACATGTCTCTGAAAAACAAAACAAAAAAAAATCCATGTCAAAAGATCTTGTTTTCCTTACTTTACCACTTGTACATTCTCCTGAAGATGCAGAGGTGTAAGGCAGGGAGCGCTCCTTGACTTGCAGAGACCATAGGAAAGAGCCCAAAGCCACGGATGCTTTTGGCCATGGTTTCCGCTAGCTGGACAGCACTGCTGCTGGCATTTGAACCCCACCACTGTCAACCAGGACCCATGATGGAGACCAAGGCGAGACTGGGGGCGCCCCAGAGGGAGGCAGGATGGACTTGCCCTGGCCCTCAGCCACAAAACGTGGGCTCCCAACAGGCACCACAGGGCTCCCTCCACCACCGCCTAAGAAGTACCTGCTGTGGGTGTCCCAAAATCCCTAACACAGGTTACGCCAACAGCTCATGTCAGCTGGAGACAGCATTGTCTCTTGCTCTGCATACCCTAGATTGACTCAGAGTAATAATTGTTAATGGGTTAATTGAGACTTTAAATGTAATTGTTCCCACACAACTCTCCGGTCTGGTTCTCTTTTCATTTTTAATGAAGCACTCTGTTTATTTTTCTCTGTACCAAGGCTGCTGGCGAGGTTTCTAATCATTTATATAAAGTGTGGAAGAAGGTTTGTACACAGACAGGTGATGCAAAAAACCTTTGGGCTGGGTCTTCAGACTCATCCTTTGGGTTTTGACAGTGACTCTCATATTGCAGTTTAGAGACAACAGTCTATCTGAGAGTATGAATTTTTCTGGTAGAATAAGTTTCATCCCAACTTGAGACACTGTTAATTCCAAATAGTAAAATGATTTTGGCAGGATTCAGCTTTTTCACCAAAATCTTTTTCTTTTTTTTTTTTTTTTTTAATTATTATTTTATTTCTCGGGAGCTGTGCCCTTCCCTTCTTTGAGTAGAGGCTCCTGGCTGCAGAAAAAGAAGTCCGTTTCTCAGCTATTATCAGGAGGGATCCTGATTCACCTAAGATTGACAATGAGTGGTAAATTTACACCATTTCAAATGTGTATTAGCATCAGCAGCAAGGACTGGTTTAACATGCAGGGTTGGTTTTGGTTTTTTTTTTTTGCCTCCCACAAAACGCATACTGTGCAGGCAAAGTTCAAGCATTGTTGACTCAAAATTTTGACGGGTGTGTTATTAGCTCCTTACAGAAAATAATGTAGATGATTAAGTGGGTGCTGTCACTCACTGACATAGGGAAATTGGAACTAAGCTTGTTTATAAAAGATCTAAGTTGTCCCAGGAATCTCAGCCCTCTTTTAACGTGAGGTTCCTCTGCCTGGTGGAAAAGGCACCAAAATGGGAATCAGAGACCAGCTCCATGCACTGCTCACCACTGGAGACACAACCCACAGTTGCCATTCTGTAAGGAGAATATAACAACTGCATTCACCCTGTTTAAAGTGTTCTGGAGTCACAAGATAAAAATTTCTTATAAGACTTAGAATTATATTTTGTATATATTTCACACAAATATTATTACTTCCCACCCCTCCCACATACACAGTTAAAAAAGGGTTTGGTTTTGTGTTGTATTGGGAGGGATTGTAATGCTACAGAGTAGACCAGTGCAAAACAACATATAGCAGTCTTTTCATGTTCTTATAAGGCACATATTTAATAACCTTGTTTTAATCTTCAGTGAATCAGGCTAAGGCAAAAAGGCCCCCATTTCCCTCATTACCAATGAATAGATCATGCTACCTGACATGCAGAATGCTATTGAACCAATCTTGCTTTTGACTCTAGGCATTTCGTGCTACTCTGAATTGATTTAAACCAAATTACAATTGGTTCAGAGCACAGGCTTGCTGAGAAGGGCTTATGACACCTCTCAAACTTGTCACTAAACTGCAATAAATCCCCTGGATTCACCATAGTGATGTACTACCTTGGCCTCATTCTTCCAGTGCCCCTCTGACCTCCTCCATCGCTCTAATCAAGGTTGACCTGCGGTGTCATTCTTCTATCTAGACATAGAGTGGTCTCCTGATGTATTTTGTATGCACTGTGACTTTGTCGCTCCATGTTCTTCATGGTTGTTCTCCTCTTCCCTGCTGCCAGCTGATAAAAGCATATCAAGTCAGTACCAACGAGCAGAACGGCTTTTTGATTAACTCAGCCACCTTGGTGCAAATTCAAGGACACTGGTTATTTACTATATTCCTGGCACAGGCTATCATAATATCCAATGTTTTATTTCGTGTGTACTTTCCAGATCAGTTTCCCAATGTGATCTAGTTTTGGAAACAAAGGGAATGACTGATAAACACTTGAAAAAATAATTTTTAAAAAATGGCATGACTATCCCCATTAAACCCACTTTGGAAAAAAAGTTTGTGAAAAGCAAAGCAATGGCACCCAGGGACACAAACCCACAGTTTGTTTGAAATGATACAATTATTACCCCTAATCCACACTCGGCAGGCACAAACTAATCTGCTGGATTTGATACAAAGGCAACACCATCTCTGCCTCAGTTAACAACCAAAGAAAAAGATTCCTGGGTCTGAAATGACTGACCATCTGACGGTAGATAGAGATCTTCAGTACACTGGAGAAGTCAGTGGGTTTTGTCTTAGATTTACTTGGCAGCTTCGCTGGCAATCCCAGCAGGGAGGATCTGAAAGCGGATCCCTCCCAGGTAGAGCTGAAACATGCTGGCAGAGCAGCGCGGTGATACAAACAGCTCTACGGATGGCTGATGTCAGTCCCCCAAGCCGTCCATCTGGTGCTCTCCACAAATGTCCAATATAAACCAAATTGCCCGAACAAGCCCCTTGCCTGGAGTTTTCTCAGTCCTCAGCCACACTGTGTATGTAAATCCAAAGGCAAAAAAACCTGAACATGCTTTCACATTGCATTTATGTTAAGTAAATATTTATCTGAATAAATCAACAGAGTTATAATTTCTGCCCTCACAAGGTGTAGATACAAATCCACTGAAATCATGAAGATCTTTTCCTTGAGGCTTTGGGTTGGGCATTAAATACAGGAATTCTTCGTTATCTCTGGGTGTAGAAAGGAATTTGTCTTTGGCCACTTACATTTCCTGGGTAAATACTGATCAGTGGGTGAAATGGTATCACCTTGCTAGCTCTGTCATATATTGTAGTCAAGAAATGACAGAATAATCTTTGCTAAACCTGCTGAAGGCACAGTGGAAGCAAAAGGCCATTGCATCCATCAATCTGCTTTGACATACTTATTCAAGCTTTTAATCTGTTGTATTGGAAGAGAGAGGTCTTGCCATATGTTTCAACTCTACCATTTACAAAAGTTAAAAAAAAAAAAACAACTTAAAAATAGACATTTGACATTTTTTAGCAGGAAACAAAGCCAACATGTTCGACTTCTGTAGCAAGTTGGCTAATACACCACTGTATTGACATGCCATATACTCTTACAGCTTACTCATTTTCACCTGCTTTTGAAAGGGCAGTATGTTCCCTGTGTTTTCTAAATCAGCCATTTGATGTTGCTGCCTTATTCAGATCTACACCTGTTTCCCTTCTTTAGCATTTTGTACTGCTGGTGTCTCTTTCTGTGGTGACTAGAACCAGTGCACTCTTCCTGGGCAGTGAGCACTTAGGGAAATGTTTCGGCTTGCTTTGGTTGGGCAGCCGCTCACTGGCTCTTTTCTGCACAGATTGGGGTTTGGAATTCATACAGTGGCCTTAACATGACGGACAGCAACAAGGACCGATCGACCAACATCACGGATTCCTTGGCTAACCGGACACTTATCGTCACCACTATTTTGGTAAGTCTCGCTGGGCAGAGGTGGCACCACCAGCCGCGCTGTAGAATGCAGGTTTTGCTGCTAGCAGCTTGCGGAGCTCTCTATGGCCGCTTTTGCCACCTCTGCCCTCACTCCATGGTTGTTTTCCTCCATGCTAAACAATTTTTTGTTAAAATACCCTGTTTACAAGCAAGTTTTTTTATTTAAACTCAGAATTGACATACACATTCATCCACCCACAAGATGGATTAAAAAATACCCCATTGCCAATGAAAGACTCTCAGGGACCTCTACCTCGAAAATTGCTTAGCTTACTTCAGTATTTCAGAGATGACCCCTGCATACTTTTTTTCCCAGAAGAATTGACACACAAATACTCAGCTTTGCAGTCAGTGCTTATACATCCTTCCTTTTTACTGAAAATGAGATGAAGAGGACTGAAAGGAAGTAGCAAAAAGTGGATAGACAGATAGAGGTATGACCTTACTATGATAAATGGAAAATAATGCAACTGGGTATTCACAAATTGGTCAGCCTCATGCTTTCTGCCTGGCCAGTAATGCCACTTTTTTCAATTATTCGGCCTAATTCCTCAGGAGGGAAAGAGCTCAAAGGCTCCCTCTACACTCTTCTTCTGTTGCCAGAGGTCCTTTGCCACATTAAACTGCAGAAACCTGCTTGGCCTGATGTTCTATCCAAAATCCTTTAAAAAGAAAAGCAACAAGGTACTTTGCAATCTCCCTGTGCTGTTTTCTATTTTCTCATATGAATATCTGCTCAGCTCACAGCTATTTTATACATTTGAAGATTTTTTTGCAATAAAGATTTATTTCTCATAGAATATCCAGTTTTAGGGTCTCCTTTTTCTGTTATTTAGGCTCCTCTCTCCTTCAACATCCCTCCCTGTCCCTTAGGGTGGGACAATGCAGAGTACAAACCTTGGATCTGATTTTGGAGCTGCTAAGCACTACTTTAATTAAAGCTCGTGGGAGCTTTGAATGGTCTCTTCCACTGAAAATTAGGGCCCTTATGCTTATCACAAATTGATTCAGTCAACTTGTTAACACACCTAAAACAGGTTTTAATGGACATGGTAAATTACTGGTTTCCATGTAATTGCAATTCATTTATAAAATATTCACGTGGTTTAGAAAAACTGATATAATCTGAAACAAGCCTCATTTCTATCGCTACATGTCTACTGTCTTTTTCTGTAGGAAGATCCCTATGTTATGTACAAGAAGTCTGACAAGCCCTTGTATGGAAATGACAGATTCGAGGGTTATTGCCTGGACTTACTTAAGGAGCTCTCAAATATTTTAGGCTTCATCTATGAGGTCAAACTAGTTTCTGATGGTAAATATGGAGCCCAGAATGACAAAGGAGAGTGGAATGGGATGGTCAAAGAACTCATAGATCATGTAAGATTGAATACTTCTCTCTTTATTCTTCTTTCACCCGTGGTATTTTATAGGAAGCCAGCCCAAATGAAATGTTTGTATTGGTTTTCCTTTTTTTAGAGCCACTGGTCTGTCTTTATTGCCACTTATCAGAGTAGGAAGTCACATCAGTACGTCTGAACAAACAGTTCACGTGTTGGGGGGAACCTCCATCTGCGGTGGGGCAGCGGGTACTGAGCACAGGTCCTGCCCACCCCTTGGCTGCAAACTCCAATGGCAAAGGCTGAGCTTCTAGCTCACCTCTGATGTGTGAATGTAGTCCCTGCCCAGGCCCTCTGGCAGTCCTCGCTGGCGGTCTGCCCCATTGCAAAGGACTGAGCCCCACATCCCTGGTCACACCTCACCTAATCACATGAAAGTCACAAATACCCCTCTGTCTGCAAAAAGAGGAGATGAATATCATGTGCCAAATAATACCTGAGCAATGTTAAATTTTGTCGCACACTTCAGATTTATAGTCAAATTTGGTTTAGTTTTTAATACCTGGGGGGAAAAATGGACAGAATAGTAGTGCGTTTGTTGAACATGAAAAAGAATGAGTATTTTCCCATTTATGTTTTCAGAAAGCTGATCTGGCTGTTGCTCCTCTCACTATTACCTATGTAAGAGAGAAAGTAATTGATTTTTCCAAGCCCTTCATGACGCTGGGAATCAGTATCTTGTACCGGAAGCCCAATGGGACAAACCCTGGTGTTTTCTCCTTTTTAAACCCTCTTTCTCCTGATATTTGGATGTATGTTCTCCTAGCCTGCCTTGGAGTCAGTTGTGTTCTCTTTGTCATTGCAAGGTAAGTCAGAGAAGTAGTTTAGATGCATCCATATTAACTACCTGTCCTCCCATAGATGTTGCATGTGCTCTGCAAAGTAGATATAGTACAATACTATCCTAAGGGTTTTATCCAGTCCTAAAACATAACATTCTAGAAAGTCTCTTGGTATTTTCACATCAACACTGCTATCACATTCATATGTTGCAATGTGATGAGAGATTCTACTTTCCTTAAGGGCTGAATGGAAAGAAATATCCAATGAAATGTGTCAGGCTTTCTTTGTCAGTACACAACACCTCAGCAGACTACATGTTGAAAAGTAGTTTATATTACTTGCATGTAAGCACTTCTCTTTTCCACTAGCAGTGCATACAGTTAAAAGGTAAGAAAGAGGATGTGAAGATATTTTTGCTGAAGGATGTTGATTAACTCAGCTAATTTCCTCTTGAAAACACAAGATAATGTGACTGGGAACCTAAGGGGACAATCTGCAAGGTGAAGTATGTCCCAGGCTCTCTCCCTGCACTGTTCTGAGGTGCACCCTGCCTGTCAGCGGCAGGCTCCCAGTGATGTACCTATTCAAAACCAGCAGGAAATAAACACACACTCACCGCTTTTCCAAATGAAGCCAAAGCTCATAAAGTTCTCAAAGGCAGGTATGCCACAGTTTCTGGGCCATTGGACCACAGTCGCTTCTCCAGAGGGATAGCAGAGCACTTTATACCCTTATCATTGAACTTTACCTTAAAAACTCTAGACAGTTGATATGGCTTCACAAACTGAATATAAGCTACTTATCATGACCTCAGAGACCATGGACCACAGTTTGGGAGTCAGTTGTTCTAGGGCTTTGACCAAGAGCAAACCAAGCAAGAAAGAAAATGAACTTAGAAACTTGTCAGAGGAAATTGGTCATTCAAGGCATACTTCTTCCTATACTCCTCAATAAACCTGGACTCTGAACTGGCATAGTTATTGTCCATTCCTTCAGATAGTGGCCTTGGAATTCCATTTCCAACCCTATTTATTTGATCTCATCCCATCCTTCATTTTTTCCTTTCCATAATTTAAAACATAAATATTTTTACTAGTGCTTCACAGATATTCATGTTTTGGTTCTATTTACTGAGGATCCCTAATCAAGCCTTTCCCCACTTCCGTTATGTGTTGGTTTGCATATACATCAATAATATATTCCACATTAAAAAATAGATGGAAAATATCCCAAGAAAACATTTATACTATGAAATATAAGAACTGAAGTGATGAATCATCAGAAGCCTCTATGTTCACATCACAGCAAAAGTAACAGAAATGCTGCAGTTTTTATTGCAAATGATGGCATTCAACTTTAAGAAGTAAGCAGTAATGTATATATTCCAATGTATACATACACATACCTCATTCAAAAGTCATAAATTAATTGTAGTCTGAATTTTTAATTCTAATAATATAGCACATTGTGCCTGTCTTCTACTTCTGTGTGAGCCAGGTCAAATGAAGCTCTTGCTGCTTTTCCTCCAATTTACTGTTTTCTTTTAATCAAAAGACACAGCCCTGCAAAACCTGTATTTGCCAGAGCTGTTCTGCTGAGAGTGACTGGCCTCGAACGTACATTTCTCCGTGGTCCACTGAACAAACCTTGTTCCAGATGGACAACCTATGAGAATGCTTTGCTTGTTTGCATCTTTCTATACCAGTACAAAAGTCCAGAAATTTGTGGGATTTGCTTTTTCCTTTAAATTGCTGAAACTGTGAAAAAGGAGGAGGGAATTAGAGGAGGAAAGGTCATGGGTTAACTTATTAGTGTTGGCCCTAGGTAAAAGGAAGAGTTCATCCATCCCTGGCAGCTATGGGACTGTATACGATTAGTCATTGCTTCCCACAAGCTCTTGCAGTGGCTCACTGTACCATAAATAAGAACTCTTACTGTACGCAAATCATGATCTCATTCATGACTAATATTAAGTCTGCTCGACTGTGACAGATTGACTTTTCTGTGGTTGTATGCCAAGGCTAAAAACATCCTACAGTCCTCTCTACCTCAGAACAAGCAGAAGGGAATACAAAGCCTGAGTTATCCTCGGCACTTTTATGTTTTAAAATAACAACATTGAGTTTGCAAGAATAAATAAGCATCAGGGTCGTCTGTCTGCTCGCAGAGCTGCCTACATGCAGATGCGTGGCCAGGAGAAAACCAAAAGGAAATGCACGGTGCTCACAAATCATCCGCTGTGAAACCTGTTTGCTTTTCTCTCTTGGCTGTTAAACATTGCTCCAAATCACAGTGTAGCCTTTGGGAAAATCCATAGGTTTGCCCTGTGCAACAGTGTTATGTTTTGTTTCTTGAATCTGTCTAAAAAACAATAGTTCCAGGAGCAGTGTGACTAATGAAGCCTGATTTCCCTACAGATTTGTGTCTCGTGGTGGATTGTGATTGCCAGTTGAAGTTTGTTTGTCTGTTTGTTTGCTTTCCCTGCAGCTGAAGGATTTATAGGTGATCTTTCCCATGCGGATTAACTAATACGTAACAAGTTGTGAGCTCATCCTGCAGCTTCTCTCCTAGTGGGGCTACTACTGCAATGTTTTACAACACTTGCAGCAGCGTAATAACCTGTAAGGCCTCTACCTATTTGTCAAATGCGGCTAAAATTATCTAAAAGGCCTACAGGTCATTGAAGGTATAGACCCACACACATTCATAATACACAGCACGAAGCCTGACTTCTAACAACTTAAATATATCGAGTTTGCATGCCATTCTCATAACCCACCTATTTTAGGAAAAGAGGAGAAGAACCTACTAGTTCAGCAAAATAGTTAACATAATTCTCTGAATGTTTACATTTTTTCTGATAGATGGTTTTTTTGAACTGATGCCTAAAACCAGTGCCTAATTAGATTGTGACTGTATAGGCCGAAGTACACAAAACTGTGTTCACATATCATCTTAATTTATTTTAGACTTTATAAATTTTAATTTATTACAAGAAGCCAAGCAATTCTTACAGTCTATGTCTAAACCTGTTCAATTCTCCAAGTATGTCAAGATTTGCCAAGTGTTGAGCAAATATTGATTAGATTGGTTTTAAGAACCTCAGGAAACATCCACCTTTTAACACTGCCGTAGTAAATTAAATGGTTAATATTATTTGACATCAGTTCATGGAAGACAAATACTTGGGAATAGTTTTTGTAGACCGGGATAATATTCCAGTTATTTCTTCAGGCTTTTTGGCAGCTGAATAATTTCTCATTTGTGTTTGAGCCTTATGTAGCCCTGTCATTGTTATATTAATTTTTAAACTCAAACACTGAAGTTTTTATCACTGTGAAGTGTTGCAGACTGACAAAGCTCTTTTCCTAAGTATGCTGCCAGTGAATGAAAAAGGCATTTTCTGCCAAAATTTCCCTTTACTGCTAATGTCATATCAGCTGTGCTGTTGATGTTGATGGTAGAGCCAGGTAGCTGAGGTAACCACCAGTGGTGAATACTATCACAGAGAGCCTATATAAGAAGGTGCTTAAGTGACCTTGAGCATTTCGTCTTTATCAGAAACTTCAGCGTAGCTACTGCTGAAGATCCAAAGAGGGAGAAAACCAGGGGAAAATTGACCAGGAGAGCAGGCGGCCTGAGCAGTGAAAGAGTAAAATTGTAAGCCAGCCTCTTCCTAGAGCTCAGCACAGCAATAGAAACACAAGAAGAAAATCAGCTTTGTTTCAAAGTGAAAAAAAAATATGTACCCTAGTACCACATTAAAATATATACCCAGAGCTATAAGAATCTTTCCAGTCTGGAAGAAAGAGTTTTGCTGCCAGAACTTCATTGCCACTTTCAAGCAACTGTTGTTTTGTTCTTTTGGTGATGGAGACATTTGTGTCCAAACTCACTGAATATAGTTGTTGTCTGAAACGATACAACATCTCAGCTTTGGGCTTCCCAGTCAGGTCGGGCAGAGTTATTTGTACAGCTTCTTATGGTCCCGTATTAACACTCTAGGACCCTGTGGGTGAATGCTCAGCATGGGACCTCTTCACTTCTATGGCAGTTGGCAGCTCAGGTAACCTACAAGTCTTAATTCTGGGTCACCTGTTAAGGATGTATTTCCCCACGTGCACAAGCTGAGTTGGGACCAATTTTGTTGCTACACAACAGTTCCTTTCATTATTCTAGCACAAATTTGAAACACATAACTTGATGATTGCTTTTCTTTTATCTGGTGTATGCAGAACTGTTGCATCTTGGATCTGAAAACTGCATCTTTTGTTACGATTTTTAATACTATCGTACTAGTAACGGTAATACTGTGCAGCTAATGGCATCCTAAGCTACATACTGTTTCACTTAGTGGGTTCATTACTATCAGAGTTCATTACTTCAGCTAAGCAAGGCACTCTGCTTGCAACCGTGCATAAATTCAATGCTTAATTATATTGTTGAAACAGTAATTAAAATGTATTGGCATGACATTGTCAATTAAAGCTATATTCATAAACTTCATGAGAAAGCGTGCAGCAAGCCACACAGCAGTGGGAAGCAACAGCAGGCAAGGTACCTTGGGGAGAATCGGTCCTTAATGTAGCTCTGCCAAGCGTCGTGCAGAGCAGGAGGGCCACGGCTTGTGGTTGCAGGATGATGTGCGGGGAATAGAGCAGAGTTCTTCTATTAAAGGCAATCCTCTGCATAATTCTGTCCCCACAATGCCGACAAAGTGGCCCTACGGCTTTCAGGCACTGCAATTGCTCCCGAACGCCTTCAAATGACCAGCAGCCTTTTTTTTTTCCACGGCCGCGTCAGCCTCACACAGGGAGAGCACAGTCAGCATCCAGCACCTCAACTACAGACAACTAACGATGGTTGCCTTTAGAGGGCTGCTACTCCTTCATTATTTTCTAATCGTTTTACCAAGGAGCAGCTATGTGGCTTCCAGTTGTCACTCCTCCCCTGCAAATGTCTGTCTGTCTGTTGGCAGTGCAGGAAGGAAAGCCACGAGGCGTTGCAGCAGCCTCTAAGCCAAGCATGGGAGGAGTAAGGTGTAGCCCTGTGCTAGATCTGGGACTGTGCAAACAGCTCCTGGCATTGCAGCGCTCCTCCACAGCTTACAATAGGCAGCTGCGAGACGTCCCATGGACAGCCTTTCGTCTGAGGTTTTCTTTTTCTCCTTTCCTTCATTAACCTCCTCACTTTGTGCGTTGTTCAGCAGGTTTGCTGCCGCTGTGTGTACTCTATTTGATGTTTACAGATTGTTTCTGTTAACTGCCACAGGTTTACACCATATGAATGGTATAACCCCCACCCGTGCAACCCAGACTCAGATGTGGTGGAAAACAATTTTACTTTACTAAATAGTTTCTGGTTTGGAGTTGGAGCTCTCATGCAGCAAGGTACACCGGTTACACTTCGTTATCGCACACGTCCCACAGTCTGCTCAAGGGCTTCTGTGCTGGTAAACTCCACCCTCTGTAAATACAGCATATACTGTAAAACCTGATCGCAGAAACTAAGCAATAGAAGAAAGGAAGAAAATGATGCGCCACTGCAACCGGGAGCAGGCAGAAGAGGGGATCCTGTGAAACCCAGGATAGGGCTGCAGCAGGAGGAAGGAGCGGAAGCATCTGAGAGAAAGGGAAGCAGACAGGGTCAAATGGGAGTTTCTGGAGCTGATATATAAAATAATCGCAGGAGAGATATGAAGTGCTTCATGCTGAAGTTGAGTTTATTGGTATAAGAGGTTTGGCAACAGGAAAATGTTGGGCTCCATCCCAGTGGAAGCAGAAACAGACTTAGCTACCCTAGAAAAACTGTTTTAACTGCCAAAGAAAGATGCTCTTTCTTCAGAAAGGTTTTTAAGTTTGTTGGCATTTGTCAAACACTGTTTAAAACTGAAACCAAAACGAAAACCAAACCTTTTTTTTTATGGCTTTTCTGCAGGTATGAGTCCCATCCTTCTGTAAATGCATCCAACCCTAGAAGCATTAACTTAACCCTGTCACAAGTCCCTGTTGCTGATGATTTTGGAAACAGCTGACATTTTACTCAATTGACAAGGAAGGGCAGTGAAGCTTACTCCATATGGGAAGTCAAACAGATATGTGTACTAAGCACATTTGTTTATGGCTTGTATGTTCTAAGGTTTCCAGTTATATCACTATTCACCAAAACTGGGGTCCACTGAAAAGAATGAAAACATTTTCTGACAAACATTTCAAGTTGAATCAAAGCTGAACCAAAAAAACCCCACCCCACGACAACCAAAAAGGCAATTCAGAGGAAAGCCCAGCAGTGCCTTGGTATTAAATTCCTAAACTTTTAAGTAAGGAATATAAAACCATCTCTGCATTCATCCAGGTACAGTTTATTCTTCCCTCTTTAATAGACATGAGTAGCAGTAAAAAAAAAATAAAAAAAAATTAAGAGGATTTTTTCCGAGATATGCTTGAGAATAAATTTTGTATTATACCTAAGATACACTTGCTTTTATTGGTGCACTAATGTATTGACAGGATATAGAGGTTCCTCATAGAAATTATTTTGAAGGAGGTTGGATGAAGGAAGAGCCGTTCTGTTTTGCTTTTTTGTTTTGTTTTCATTTGAATTTATCAGTAAAACACAGGCTGAGGTTTTACAGTATCAGGCAGGTGTGTGTATATAACTGTGATTGCCCCGTGTGTGAAAGTGCCCCAGGATTCTGTGTTTCCATGTACTGCCTTTTTTGGAGTTTACCATCATCCACAGCAAACTGTGGGATGCAGTGTCTGCTCGTTACCACTACCTTGGGTACATGACAGTCAGCCCCAACCAGACTCTGCTTGTCTTTCAAGAAGATTAAAAATAAAACAAAAGAAAGAAAGAAAGAGAGAGAGAGAGAAAGAGAGAAAGAAAGAAAGAAAGAAAGACAGAAAAAACATTTGTAAGGCAACACAAATGTTTCCAATGTACAAACTTGTGGTGCGTGTGATTGTAAGTGCATCATCGTTAACGTGAAGAGTTTGAACATGATGTGAATGGTTGTGAAACTCTGCATCTACCGTTACGCTCTTTCTTGTTGGCAGCAGCTGCTTGTTATGCTTGATTGGAAGCCACTTGTTATTAAATTTTAAAATGTGATGATCAGACTTTCTCTTTTCTACAGAGCGTGAGCAAAGTCTGGATCAGGATTGGCTGTCATGTCTGCCATAAAAAGGCACTAGAGAGACTTCAGCAAGTATTGTCTCTGACCCCGAGTCTTGCTAGCAACATTTTTATTTAGACGTTACGTCCCCTGTTTTTCCCCTGAAAGTCTCAGATGTGTTATGCATACTCTAAAAGCATCCAAACAGGGCGCATTTCATCCAATCCATTCAGATAAACTGTCACTCTCAGAAAGGCAAACTGTCTGTCAGAGCCCCAGTTCAGCCAAGCGATGGGTCAGACCAGGACTATCCCATGAAGCAGAGGGCTTAGGGCAAGGTCTGTGAGCTTGGAGCATATCTTAATGCTTTTCGCTGGAATCACGGCCCTCGAAAAGGTGAATGTTGAAATAATCATGGGAGTGATCAAAAGAGATGCTGGGCTCACTTGATTCAGCTGGGAGCAGAGTGTGCTCAGCACCTCACAAAAGCAAAACCGTAGCTCACTGCATAATTAATAGACTCTGGCGTCTTGAGCTTAATTGAACTGAATGTATTCTGCTGCTTTTTCACGAACAACTTTTTGCTAGAGGAAGTCACAGGAGGTTTGGCATCTCACCCCACAAATTGAGCACACAGGGTTTCTCCGCCTACCCTCTTGTGCCGCCGGAAGGCTGCGCTGGCAGATTTCATGTTTGCTTGTTAAGATATCTGCAAGGTATCTGGCTATTATGCATTACTGGGATGTGCGTGTCAGAGCCAGGTATTGCATCGGAGTCCAAGTGTAGAAATTATATTTTTATAGCTGCCTAAGCTTAAGAAAACCAAGCCTTCAGGATGACCTGAATCAGCACTCCTAGAAGCCAACTTTTGGAGGTGAACCCCAGCTTAGAAATAAACACACACTTTTCCTGAGAGCAACAATACAACAACGGAAAAGATTTCATTGTATTGAAAAAAAAATCTAATCTGAAAAGCAAGAAAATACAACAGACCGCAAACATAAACCCAGATAGAGCTACACTCTTGAAACAGGTACATTTGGACCCGGAAATTTCAAATGAGAGTTTCTGCTTTTAGACCACTGGCTTAATTTGAAATCCGTGCAGCACCAGGGCTGCACAGGGCTGCACAGGCAGAGCATCTGCTCTCACAGTTTGGCAATTCTGTCAACCTACTCAAACCCTTGGGCTATGCTTAGCTTTGACCTTTAAGAGATATGTCTATGTGTTTACAAAGCTAAGTTAAATCTGTTTGCTGATTGTTTGGAAAGTTTTTACCCTTTTGGTCTTTCCCCCAAAAGTCACATTTAGAGTTTTTGCAAAGTCTGAAAATATTCTCTGTAACGTGTTTAAATTTCTTACAGAAATCATTAAATAGCTGGGGAGAGATAATATGGCAACACATTTTTCAAGTAATAGAAATATGTTTGTCACATGAAAAGCTTTACATGCTGAGATCCCCATTCACAGGCACTTAAGTACTTTCTTAAGTCTATCCTTCATCAACAAAATAATTATGCAAAGGCTTAACTTTGAAGTCAAAAGCATTCAAGTAGCTGTCTAAGTGCTTTGCTGAACCAGATCCTTGAATCTCACATAATGAGATAAGTTCAGTGGGGACACCTCTAGAAAAAAACAGCACAAAACTTGCATCAGGATGCTTAGAAATGCAAGTACCTGTGGGGCTTAAATACAGTTTGTCTGAGCTGATTAGAAGCCATTTCTGTGTACTTAACACCCACCTGTGCTGTTCTCTGGGGTTTTCTGACAATGACAGATCACTTTCATATTTGTTGGTGTGACATGCAGACAGATCTGCTAAAACCTTTTCAGCAAGAATGAGTGTTAAATACACTGTCCAAAACTTTGCACTGCCCTGTAGATCCCAAGGGTACATCCATTCACCCGCTGAATTTTCAAACCACATGTTTGTAATAAGACGTGTTCTGGGTTCTGAGCTCAGGTTCATACAGGTCGATGAGTTCACTGGAACCGTATTGATCGCCCTGTTTCTGCTTAGGTATGTCGATAGGATGCACAGGGCAGGTTTCTCTTGTAAGGAATTTCTGCCAGGTACCTTGTAAGCAGAATAGCATTCTGCTAAAGATCTCTAATTAAAAAATTGATTACAGTATACTGGCAAAAAAGGATTCAGGAAATGGACAAAAATACTAGTATAGCTTGCTGGGGATGTAAGAGGTTAATATCACAATGAGCATTAGCTCAGAGATGTAATGGGGCTTAGACCCAAGGATAATTCCATTTGTCATGTATCATGGCATACATCCCCTTCACAGTGTGTTACCATTATAAATGTTAGCTGTGCATCTGTGAGATTATTGTTTAAATCATTTTATCATGCTACAGCTCATAAAAGCATTCTGTGCCTAAAAACAGTCTGTGGTATCAGGAAAGACGTCTTTCAGCATCATTTTAATATGATTGTTTTGATGATATTGTAACAGGATCAGAGCTGATGCCCAAAGCTCTTTCTACCAGAATAGTTGGAGGAATATGGTGGTTTTTCACCTTAATCATAATCTCATCCTATACTGCGAACCTGGCTGCCTTCCTGACCGTGGAGAGGATGGAATCCCCCATTGACTCAGCAGATGATTTGGCAAAGCAAACCAAGATAGAGTACGGGGCTGTTAGAGATGGATCCACAATGACCTTCTTCAAGGTAAGATTGTCCAGCATTGTTGGCATTGTCCAGCTCTTTACGGTTGGACTGACTCATGGCCCTCCAGCAATAAATGGTGAGGCAGAATCACAGCACTTGGAAGAATTAGTGCCCAATCTATAGAGGATTTGCCCAAATCTATAGAGGATTCTTCAGCAATATTAATGTAAAAGAAGATTTTCCCCCAAGACATATAGAGAAACAGTGTGATGCTATACTGCTGGGGGGGGCAAACTCATGACTTTGGTGGGAAAATCTGAAGGCAACCAGGGCATGGATGTGGGGACAGTCTGCTCCGGGTTGTTTCTCAGGGCAGGATCTCAGCTTTTTACAGCCACTTGGCTAAGATCACTTCTGAAGGTCATGTTTGCACCAGAAAAATACTGCAGGCAGTCAAAATGCAAGGCTGTTTGTCCCTTTTTTTTAAGTGGTCCATGGCAAATATTACACAGAGTATTAATATACAGGCCACATACACACATGAACAGACCTGTAAGTAAAAGATCATTGTCTGTGGCTAATTGCTTTGTAGATAACAGCATTTTTTCATTTTTTTTTCTTTTTTTTTTCCCCCACTATTAGTATTAATTACATACAAAATGGGTTAATCTCATAAAATGTCAACGTAAAAGCCAACAAGCTATAAATATAACATATACGCACAAAAATCCTGTGACAATTAAAATTAATTAGCAGCTTCGTCGGCAGTGTCAGCAGGGAAGCAAAGCACTGAATGAACTGGTATTACACTTTTCACTGTAGCATCTAGGAATGGTGCTTATAGATAGTCAAATATGCCTTTGAAGAGGATGAGGCACCATGGGGAAGCAGCATGTGGGGCAAAGTAATACTTGTGCCACACCTGTGTGTGCAGGAGTGAGCATCTTCAGCCCCCGGTGCTAAGAGCCCAAGCCCCTGCTGCTCCAGCCTGAGCTTTAGCCACGAACCCTTCTGCTTCCACATGAGGCAAAGTGCTTCCACACGCAGACAAAAAGGATTGTGGCTAAAGTACTTGGGTCATCTCTCAAAATGAATAATGTTCATCAAGGATGTTTCAATCATGTAATAGATCCGATGGTAGGCTATCCCTGATGGAACCGTCAAGAGTGAACTGCCTTTGTAATGGCTCTCCTGTGGCTGAATAGAAATGCTTCCATGCTGAAAAAAAATGCACAAACCACAGCATTCTTCAGAGTCTCATTACAGTCAGTTCTTGAAATGATGAGCTGACATTTCCACTAAGATATGGTGGGAAACCCATCTGGAGGTAATCCTGGAAATTGCGTAAGGCAAGTCCTGGACTCTCACTGGGAATATAAGGCAGTAGGAAGCAGCCTGTGCCACTTTCTTAAGGACGTGGGAAACTCCCTTGGTCTGAGAGCTCTTCACTGCCCAGTCACTGTCATTGCTATTCTGAAGTCACATTCAGTGTCAGAGAGCAGTCTTCAAAACCTGTTGCTTCCATGGTTTTTCAGAGGAAATAACTTCTTAATTTCAGCATAAATTCAGAAAAAACTTCTGGAGCTGTTTCCAGCTTTACACTGATTATTTTGCACCATTAATTCCTGAAGTTAAAATTTCTAGGCTTAAAAGAATGTAAGCCTTTAAAAAAAAGTTTCAAAGTGGTTAAATATTTCTATGCTATACATGCTAGCTTACTTGTGCCTGAAATACACATGTACACAAACACAAGTGAAAGGAGACTAGCTTTAATAAAGAATGGAGATGGATTCTCTGGCAGACTGACGGTGACATAGTGAAAGATAGATGAAAAATACAATTTGTCACACTTGTTAACCAGTGAGACACATACGGGGTTATATAAAAGGTGTTATTATTTTTATTACAGAAGCCCTTCAAGATCCTCACAAGATTAGGATTTCTTTACACTGTCCAAAACTTAAAAAAACCAATTGCGGAGTAGGTCTCCATACAATAAAGACGACAGGTACTTAGGTATGCAAAAGGAAGACTGTGTGCTCTGTGAGGGCTTGACTTTGCTTCCCTTGGACTGTGAAATACTGCATATACTTCTTGAGCTAAGTAAGTACACACACACACCCCCAGTGAGAGACCTGGGAATTAGGAGAAGGCAGAAGTAAGGGTTTATGGGCAGCGGTTACTCCCGTTCTGGTGCTGCATGTGCATTACCATATAGTTTAAGAAAAAACACCTTTGCCATAATGATTCTAGAGAAGACACCTGAAATAACTCTGACTCTTTCTGGGGAGCTGTGAAGTCCTGACCTAGCCTGGTCAGATTCCCCCAGGCTGCCCCATGCCATGACGGACTCTGGGAGCACCCAAACACCCAGGGGTACCCTTTGACAGCAACGCCCCTGCGATTTGAGGGCTGGAGGAGCTTAGCTGGGGTGAAAGGTGCTTTTCATGATGGGCAGCCTGTGCTGCAGAGACAGTCCTGCCACCTTGGAGTGCTGATGTGATGGGCACAAGGAAAGGGAAAGGAGGAATCAGCGCGACCAGGTGCAACAGCAGCAAAAATATGCTGCAGGAGGTTAGCACAGGGCTGGGTTGCACTAAGGAAGGGTCATTATTTCAAGTACTTCCCGTGTTGCAAGAATTGATTTATCTAAGGGCTACGCTCAGTACTTAAACCAAGAAATGCCAAGAGAAACAGCAGACTCTTTCAGACTAACATTTTTTTAAAGCAAAACCATGACACTCTGGGCATTCCTCACTGTGGAAGAGAGAGGAACAAGAGAGTGCCTGTCGTGTAGGACACAAGATGCAAAGACCAGATGAGTCTGGTTTTCAGGACTATAAGAGATACACATGGCAAAAGGATTTCTGAAGACATCAAGTGCAGAAAAAGATCCTGGCATGAAGCAAACTCTGAAGAGCTTTGGTTTAGGACTTTGTGCTTAAAGTAGCAGCAGGAAGCCCCTGAAAGATGTCATTACACAGTGTACGTAATGGATGGGATGCAGGTTGGGAACCATACAAGAAAAGCAAGGTAATTCCACTGCTTTTCTGAAAACTCTATTTGCGTTTATTCAAACTTGCATCACGTTTTATTTATTCTTGTTTATAACACATGTACTAACAGTTGTGGTTTTCCAAAATGCCTTACACTAGTATACCTGTTGTAATAGTGTCTGTAGAAGAACTATTTCTAAAGAGGCAAGATTTTCGAGAAAGTTTTTGCAGTGACTATGCCTTCTAGCCAGGTAGTGGGGAGAAGGAAAACAAAAGGAATTCAAATTATTTTGGGGAAAAAAATGAAGTTCTGACTTGGAAGGAACCTCAGAATCAGCCTCCTCCCTGTACACAGATCCCAGGTCTGGCCATACCAGATGAAAATACACAGAAAACAGGGCCTGGACACTTAAGGAGTTCTCCAGCAAAGGGATGGAGTCCTAGGCAGGCGAGCCAGCAGGATCTCAGGCAGGATTCACCATCTGTGTGCATATCCAAATTTGGGAAAAGTCCAACTGAGGGCAAGATGTTTCACATCCACAAATAGTGACACACACATATTTCTCCAGACTGCTGTCCTGCTCTATTTTCAACAGGTCTATAAATCTTCCATTGCTTTCTTGCCCCTCTGTGATAATAGATCTTAATCTCATGCCAGCTCCTACCTTCTGATGTGCAGACATATTTCCACTGAAGTCAATGAGAATTCAAAGGCCAGAATTTGGCATATGATCTATCCTGAAAAAAAAAAAAAAAAGGAGTTGGCAAGTCAAGAAGCTAAGATCTTTATTTCAAACTTCTCTGAATAAGGAATATATCCTTCCAGTAAATTCAATATCAGACTTAATCTACTACATAAAATTATCATCAGTTTCAAAGTATATTCCCAGCTCAGCAGTAAAAATTGTTTCTACTAGTAAAGAGCCACTTAACCATCTTCAAAGTTTAGTGGTATCCTGCAGCTCACCAAACTTAGATAGAATTTAAGTGACATTCACAGGTGTTGAATTTACAGGTTAAGCATATTAACATTTAAAGCTCAAAGAACCGGAAAATCAACTTCTCACAGGAATCTTCCGAACACTGGTGTTTAATAAGCACATCTGGTCTCCACACAGTGAGCCTAAAATCAGCTATGATGGCTAAAAAATGGAGATAGGGCCTATGAAGGAAGTGAGAATATACCGCCCAGAACTGAGGAAACATGACTGTGTGGAGGACTTTAACTCATATTTACACTAAAAAGTTGGTTTGTATGTGTCTGGCTCGTACTAGGCTGCAGCACAAAGTAGTTAGCAATGGTTGGCTTTTCCATCTTGAGACAAAATCCTTTCTATTGACAGTTTCTAATGGACCAGCTGTCCGTAAGTCTACCTTGATATTTAATCCAAAAGCCACAAAAGGCTGAGGAATATTTTACAAGTGTAACTTGGGTGCTGGTTTGATTCTGTGCCGCAATTTTCCCTCCTTAGAAATCCAAAATATCAACATATGAGAAGATGTGGGCGTTCATGAGCAGCAGGCAGCAGACAGCACTGGTGAAGAACAATGACGAGGGAATCCAGCGTGTGCTCACAACAGACTATGCTCTGCTGATGGAGTCAACCAGCATAGAGTATGTCACTCAGAGAAACTGCAATCTCACCCAGATCGGGGGGCTCATTGATTCGAAAGGCTACGGCGTGGGAACCCCTATTGGTAAGATGCTTTCCAGCACAGGTGTTGTGGAGCACACCCGGCACCCTTCAGAACTTTAGATGGCCATTTGAATCATGTTCTAATCTTTTAGAAACTTTTCTCAGCAAAACAGACTCTAGGAGCCTCCTTTTAGGCAAAACACCTACTCTTGCCCTGCTCATCTGCAAGCAGTCTCTGCAAGCAAGAGGGAATATAGCAGTGCAGGCTGTATCTGCAGAATGAGGTTGAGGGACCTGCTTTTCCTTCTGGAGCATCCCATTCGTAGCAAACTGGGTATCCTTCGTGCTGCTCAAGGTGCAAGCTGCTCTACTGAAATTCAGTTTAGTTTGAGAAATCAGGTAGTGTCTCTGGGAAAGTAGAAGCAGTCAGGATAAATGTTATATCCAATGCATGCATCCCAAAGACAGCTGCATGAAAGGAGATGAATTTCTGATCTATTTCATAACCTCAGAGCAGCACATAAGAACAACAAGAAGCAATTGGCAAGGTTCTGCATCTGCATCAGGGATTTCAGTGTTTTGAGCTAAGCAGAGTCTTAAGACTCACAATCTCTGTGAACTCTTTCCAGTAGACCTTTTTTAGCATATCTGGTGTCCTTTTCAAGATTTTCTAGTTGTAGAGAATTATAAATAGTGTCAGGTTTTTGTGCTGTATTCTTGTGAATAATCGGCACATAATTATCTTGTGAATAATCTGGGCAGCCAGATCTTTTTCCAGTATAATATACTTCTCCCTACTGCTCATACATGCATTTGCCATGCCATGTTCAGTTAACAGCTATGCAGTTTTATTGTCTTCAGGGGAATTATTCAAGACAACATCAGTTTACATAGATATAACAGGTGAAGTATCTGGTCCATTGGTTTCTTTGTAGACGAGACATAAATATGGGAGAAACACCACTGCACTTTGAACTGTGATTCTTTATGCTGCTGAATACCTCAGACAGATTGTCATATAAATAACATTTTAAGTATATTTTTCCACTGGTTATGTGAGAACAGCCTTCTCACCCTGAGGAAAATGATACAAAAGCTAAAATCCTGAATAAAGACGAATGTACAGCAACAGTTTCATTGCAGTTACACAGCTGCCACACTTTAAACCAAGAACAATGAAGGAATAATTGGAACAGATGGCAATCCTCAGAGACAGTGCATCCATTGGAAATACAGCTGTGAAATATATTTATAAGATGTTTCTTGTATGATAAATGTGCCTTTATTTTTTTCTTAAGGAAAACCAGCAAAATTCAGGGGAATAGATATCTCCAAGCACTGTGGAATAACTCAGTGCCATCAGGCATCTTAGATTCTGGAACGATTGATTTCATAAACAAAATAAGTCATGGAGATCCTTCCACTATTCAGACGGACCCCAAAGGCTCTCATAGCATTCAGGACTATTGCTTACAGAAGCTGCATAGAAAAAAAAAAAAGAAGACTTGTCTGTGACTTAACACAAAAGTTTCAGCAAATCTTAACTGGTCTGCATTCGTTCTTTTAGGAGAATGCACAACCACATGACTAGGGTTTGCAGCAGCAAAAGTACGCCTTGCACTCCAAAATATCCAGTGAAAGAGCTGGAATATCATCACTATTTAGCTCCCAAAGGAAAAGGAGGGAGAATTTTTGAAATTTCTACGAATCCAGGAAATGTACTATTTCATCAGAGCATCTGCAAGCAAAAACCTGCAAAGTCTGCCTTCCTGCTTCTTTGTGCTGGGTTAGGATAAAGGGGATTTAGGTGTATCGAGAAACATCTCCAGTTATGTTTATTATGGAAACGATGTGTCACGGAGAGGAAGGCTTGCATCAGATTCTGGTCAAAGCCCATTAGTAATGAAAAATCTGCAGCAATGGTTGCTAGTGAACTTAATGCACTCTGGAAGTACTGCTGTAACAAAGGCACCTCTAAGCAAAACCTATGCAAAATGTCACTCGGGGAGGAATCTGGCTGAAGAAAGCAACATTATTATGGATGTCAGGACAGGTATTAATTCCAGTATCACTGCCAGTGCTGATGCTTGTAATTCTAACACTAAAGCTATTACCAGTTACTTGAGAGACTGCTAAGAAAGTAGATAGATGCATTTCTTGGCCTGAGAGGTAGGTCGTTAATAGCTCAGAGGCCATAAATGGTATGCTGAATATTCAAAGAGGCGTTGAGATGGATTTGTGTGCGGTTTTAGTGCTCACCAATAAAACATCACCAATCCAACACTCCAGGCACACTTGACAAACTTTAAAAGCACGCATAGAAATATAGATGTACCTGTTACCCTCAAGATGAATTGTGATAATCCTGCTGGCAACATAAACATCACAAGAAAGAATGAACATCCCCACAAATCCTGTGTTGTGACTCAGGCTGCTTCACTTTTTACCTAACAGCTATGTCCTTTCAGACAAGGGAAAATAGATGAGTTCTACAATCTAACAGACTCCAGCTATCAGGGTAACAAACCTCTCCTAAGGTAGAAACAATTCTGCTCTTTCTTTTGAGAGGCACTGCTGTTTTCAGTGGTAATAATTCAGTTCTCTGAATCTTCTCTGTGTGAAGATAATTTTGAAGGTGTTTCTGTTTTGTTGTCTGTTGTGCTTATTTTTGGTTCTTTAATAGCATGCATAGAAATCATCTATTCTTACAGCAGGCGTATTTTCCTTTCAAAGCTGGCTACCTCAAGCAGTGGCTGCTGATTACTGGCTTCCCAGATGGACTTTGTATAATCTGACACATGTCTCTTGGCATCTGTGGTCACAGCATGTCCTAGTGCTGGCAGTAAGATACACTGAAAAATAGCTGAGTGTTGGCGCAACAAATGAAGAACCGCAATGATTTTCACACTGATTCTCCTCAGACAATGCTGCGGGCTAAAGGAAATGGAAAGCAGAGAGGGGGACTTGTATTCATGGTGCAATTATTTTTAATAATTTCCTGCATGGCAATATAAGAAAGAAGACTGAAGCTGTGAGGCGAAATTTCCAAGGCTTTTTAGATGCATAGAGACACAGAAGTGGTGCCTAGTGAGATTTTTCTTAAGGGTCCGTGTCCACGTGTACCACCCTATCACTGAAATTCTGGCACATGTTCTGCCTTAAGAGTTTGTTTACCTTGATCTGATTGAGAATTGCAGCTGCTTTAATTCACAGCAGAATGTGACTTTTGGTGAAACTGCAGCTTAAGAAAACGGTCTGATTAATGTGCTAAAGGAGAGGAAAGGATGGATGGTAGTTAACTACATGGACAAGGGACAGGCGACACTATATTTCAGCCCAGACACTAAATGCTTCCAACTGTAGGAAGTCCAGCGTGGCATGATTTGGAGGCACATATATGCTTTTAGAGACAAACAGCCTTTCTTGTAACCCTCTCTTGCTTGCTGTCATAAAAACCTTGCCCCATAAAGGAAAGTGTCTCTCGCAATGCCAAGCCCAACTTCCACTTGTCTATTATAATTATTAACAGGATTGCTGCTATTATTTTTAAGAACTTCAGCTTCTGGCAACATGGGAAAAGATAATTGGTAGCAACTTCCTTTAACTAGGTGCTGCTCCAGAAGGAGGGCAAAGGGGAAGCCTCTCCCTCGTCCCCCTTTAGGGCTACAGACTTGTGCTTCTGCAAGAGCACAAGTTGGCTGAAGGGACTTGCAGGTGGCAGAGATTTTTTGGAAGATGGAGAGCCAGAGCAGAGCACGTGAGAGGCAAACTTAAACAGACTGAACTGCCCAACATGACCCCGCTATTTGCCAGATACTGTACAGGCCCATTAATTCTGCTGAGCCTGAGGACACATCATTTAGCAAGCTGTTGGCCTGCAAATAAAAAGCATGAAATAGTTGCTATTTTCAGCTTGCAGTGCCAACGTTGTTGCAAGTCATGGAAAAAAAAGACTCCGCCGCCCTGTTTTCTTATAAGCTGTGAGGTAGCTGAAGTGGGGTTGTGGGCTTATGCAGATATAAATGAGAAGAGAATGTATCTGACTGGGCTTTTCTTAGACAGCTACTCATTTTACATGCAGTAGGAAAAATAAACAGATGTTGAAGTAAATATAAGAGATGCAAAGCAGAAAGTCTCAAAGGATGCTCAAAGCAATATTCAAGCATGATATGAAGGAATTACTTGGCAAGAAAACCCACTGCCAAGGCTTAAATAAACCTCAGTAGGAGACCCTAGAAATTATAATGAATTCTCAAACAAGTAACCACACCAAAGGAGTCTTCTGCTTTCCAGTCCCCAGGGCAAACACCAGCAGATAGCCAGTCCTCTTCCCCTTTCCAGCCAAAGAGAAACCAAGACTTTCTAACTGGAATAATCAATCTTGCGATAAGGGAGCACTTTTGCTTCAGATAGCAACAGCTTGCTCCCTCCCCGCCTTCATTTCCCTGCAGCCAGCACTGATGGGTCTTGCTCTCTCACCTTGCAGGGTCTCCTTACAGAGACAAGATCACCATCGCCATCCTCCAGCTGCAGGAGGAGGGAAAGCTGCACATGATGAAGGAAAAGTGGTGGCGAGGCAATGGCTGCCCTGAGGAGGACAGCAAAGAAGCCAGTGCTCTCGGGGTGGAGAATATCGGGGGCATCTTCATAGTGCTTGCTGCAGGGCTTGTTCTTTCGGTGTTTGTAGCCATTGGTGAATTTATATATAAATCAAGGAAAAACAGCGATATTGAGCAGGTGAGTCATCCATTTCCAGCTTGCTTATGTTCTGGGAGGCTGAGGTTTGTGGGTGGAGGTGACTGCATTATAAGTCTCTTTGCTGGAGTGCAGATTTTGTATTGCTGAACTCTCACCATGCGTTTCTGGCACTAAAGACAAATAATTTATTAAAAAGAACGGGGAAGTACCTCACCCACAGTCCAATTAGTGCTGTTTAGTATGGCAGTGCAGAACAAGAGCAATTAATTTCTCAAACAGTTTCTGCTTGATCTTTAAGACTTCAAGTATAATTTATGTTGGAAAGGAATAAAACACAACTGGATTTTTTTTATATGGCATTAGCATCAGCCCTTTGAATAACAACAGGAATGTACCTCCAAATCCCCAGGGGTAATTTTTCTCTTACTCTAGAAAGCATTTTCTTCACTTCAAAGCAGGCAAACCTACTGAAAGGTGATGGATGCCACAGTAAAGTAAGATTATGGAGCCAAAGAAATTCTGGTTATAGCTCCACTGAAGTGTAATGAGCAATTTAAAAGGGCAGAGGGAAAACAAAGGAAATGCTGTGTGTAAATCATGCCTTGAGTATTACAGCAGTTTGTGAGATAGAATCAATCATTAAAATAGAGTGTAAACACCCATTTACCGGGCCACCAGCCACTGTGAAAGAAACAAGGCATGAGCAGCAATTCAGAGTCTATTCTTGAAGTTTTCTGCTAACCCTCTTACTCCGGCTGCCCTCCCTGGTGCTGGTTTGGTTCTGGCCATCACCTAGACCCTGACGTGGCCCTGTTTGGCTCAACTGCTGTAGCTGCCCTGATCCTCTTCACTTCAACAGGACTTACCACAGGGACAAGGGTCACATTGCACTGCAGGATTGGTAGCCCCTGATGCAATCACCAAGAGGTGGGTTCATATCACCTAACTTCAGGTTTCTAGACAGAAGGCATCTACTTCGAAGTGAGTTGTTTAAGCTCACTTTGCACTTTTAGGTAGAAAAGGCAAGAGCTTTTCCATGGGCGATTCATCCTCTTCACCCAAGGTGTAATCCTGCAAGGCTGATGACATAAATGCCAAAAATAACTGTTGAGAAAAAGAAACTTAATGAAGGCAGCAGGGATGAGTGGGAGGAGAAGGAGAACATTTTGAACTCGGTCTCAGAGGTGCAGTTTACACTGCCCACAGCAGTGCTGCTGGGTGCCAGTGTCAATGAGAGGCATTGACACCTGAGTAAAAATAAGCAGCCAGGGCTGAGGTCCTCACAAGGACAACATCTGATTTTGGACAGGATAAATCACCTGTATCTCCTTGCTGCTGGTAAGGAATCACTGCAAGCTAACGCTACACACCTGCTGTTCAGACAGCTGCAAGGAAGTGAGCTGAATCCTACCATGTGTCTTCATTTTCCAAATGGCAATTAGTGTTATTTTGGGTCCATGACACCTAATGCCAATGTCAGTGGACTTGGTCCTCACAGTATCCTGCAGATGAGGGCAGCTCCTGACTGTGCAGACATCTCAACATGTGTCTGAGCAAGATCTCATTAAAGGCAATGGCACTGTCTATGAACAGACACAGTTCACGTGGAGCAATTTTGCAGGCCATATTAATCAAAGCATCTCTTTTTTGGAATAAGTCAGAGATAAAGGATGAACGTATTTATTTTGCACATATTGCAGCTTTCTGATTAGTACTTTAGCCCTGTAGAACAATTTTAGCACAAAATACATAAGGAATGTATCAATATCTTTGTTTCATTCATGTCTCAGGAGATCTTTCATTCAAATATGTTTTGGAAAAGAGTTGGCAGCTAATTAAAATGCTTAATATAAATGCTAACATGGTGCAGAATATCCTGGAAACTCTTCAGGAGTCTGGGAAAGGCAATGCATTCCTTAAGTCATAAATAAAGTAGATCCGAAGCTTTACATCATGAGGGAGTGTTAATTTGCTTAGAAATATGTTGGGTGAATAACATCATATTCAGGGGTACATATATACGTATACCATTTCTGAAACTGTACTACTGGTTCACAGCAAGGTGTTCCTTATTATAGGCACTCTCTTAATAATTAAAATCTTTAAGTGAGTTAATGTGGCAATACGATACTTCTTTCCCAGAGGTAATTTTACAGAAAGTAGAATACCAGTGATTCCAGTGTTACCTTCTGATTTCTCAGTTTGTTTTATTTATTCTGGTGAAATAAGAAGCTTAGACAGAAAATGCTATACAGTGTATATCATCACTAAGCTAATCCAAAGCATGAGTCGAATGCAATCTATGACTTTTCTGTTTCCATGAATAGAATCTCTTTTGATTTAAATAGCTTTTGAAGCTCATTCTCATGTTCGTTTTTAATTTTACTTCTTTCATTTATTTATTTTCTCCATTTTTCTTTTCTTGCATGCAAGGCCTTTTGTTTCTTTTATGGACTACAATGTAAGCAAACCCATCCGTCCAACTCCACCTCTGGCACCACCTTATCTACGGAGTTAGACTGTGGCAAGTTAATCCGAGAGGAGGGAGGGATTCGAACACAGCCCTCAATTCACACTGTATAGTCAGGAAAGAAAAAAGGTGTGTCCGATGGAAAGCATTAAACTTAAACGGTGCACATAATGGCAAAGGTTGTACTCACCAATGCATAGTTAATGACTTCAAAGTGCCTCTTGCTCCAGCAGGAGATAAGCTTATCTAGCGCAAATTGCCAAAGTCCTGGAAATCTGGGCAGTTTAAATGCATATCACAGAAAATAATTACACCTAGAACAAAAAGTGAGTGCAATAGGCTGTAGTAGATTTTAAGAATTATCACAGTCTCTATGTACAATTGTCATCTTGTCATTTCATGGGGTAACTCATCTTTTTCAGGTAAGAAAAATTATTTAACTTCTTTTCATCTCCTACCAAACCTGAGTAAACCAATGGCAGTCTCAATAAAAGCATGGAGAAATATTTTGCTTGGTGTCTGCCAAAGCATTCAGCAAGTGGGTCAGACAGCTCTTTATAAACCTTAGAAAATAACCTGCAGGGCTCCATTAACTTTCTGAACCCCTATTATAAGCAGCCAGAGATTTTTAGCTGGCATATCTTATTCCCAGTGTCAATATTTAATGAATTTTAATTCATCCATTTAAAATTCATTAGGCAAGCCCTCCAAGTAACTATCCTAGCAAAAAATCATATCTATCAGTTAAATTTTATGCCATGTAACCATTAACATTTAAGAACATATTCAACAAAAGCAGCTTCAGGCACCCCCAGTATATACCTTTCACTGAATAACTCTGTTGACTTGCCTTGAGCAATTCGTGATGTTTACTATTGTAAGGCTTTGTAACATAGCAAACTCCTTTATGGCAAAATCAGGGTATCAATGTATATCAAACAGTAAAGCCTTGGCATTGCTTTGCATATTGAAACACAGAAGGAAACTTTTGTGTAGGAGGTTGGTACTGAATGCTTTTTATACCCTGGAAGGATAACAGTTTGATTTCCTCTAGTCCTCAGCTAGTCTGGGGACTGACAGGGAAGAAAACAATGGACTGGATCTGTTGTTGCCACCAAAAACATATGACAACAATTTGAGGTACACAAAATGTACAGAAATGCCAGCTCGTAGGATGTCATGAACCGTGGCAAACAACCATGTTTTCAAGACCTGATTACCTTTTATCTGTATTACCTTATATCCCAGCTTACCACCAGTTTCACCAATTCATTTCCCACCCCTCACACCTACTTTATGTTTTCTTGCCCACTGCAGTTCCTCCTCATCAAATGAGTTAATGATCTGTTTTATTGAGGGGCCATTTCTGGACTCTACTGCAATTAGAAAACTTCTTTGAGTGGATGCCTCCGCACTCAATCACCAAATTGCTGCGGCAAAGCTCTGCTCTCCTCTTGAATTGTTGCTCTCATACCTGGCTCCTGAGAAAAGCCAGAGCATACAGTGACCTGTGTTTTCCTTCTGTTCATGTTACAATTTTTTGGTCAGCATTATTTATGTTGGCAGTAGGCTTAGGTAATTTTTTGTGACAAAGATGTACTTCTCATAGCTAGGCTATACCAATTCTCTGGCAGTGCTCATCTGTGTACGTGAGTGTTTATGCTCAGCTCCAGACGCTGCAAGAAATTGCCTTGCTCAAAATGGCATTTTAACTTGTTTGGATAGGGCCTTGAAAGCTTTGGTTCTTCGTAAAATGAGCCTTCTTACCAACAAAGACCTGAGTTAGATCTTCTGTATCCTCGATTTAAGAAAGCACTTTTGTTTGCAGTTTCCCAGTAGAAGAGACTTAAAACTAATTAAATTCAGCTTCACTCATCTCTCAGAGGAGAAGGAAAATTCCTAATGTGTTTACCTCCATCATTGCTCCACGCAAGAAATCCTCCATGCAATTTCGACCAGTTTTCTAATTGCTGTTTAGATGAACACAGAATCCAGAAAGTTTCTGTCACTTCTGGGGTAAACATTTTCATATCTGTCAAGGAAGCAGTCACATTGTTAGTAACAGTCATCAATTCCTCATGTCTAGCTGTCCCAACGGACAACCTCACAGACTTCAGCTTGCCTGTGGGAATTACAAAGCAGCTCCTCCTTTCCCTAATGGAGCTTCATACCTAACTACAAAAAGAGTTATTAAAAAGCCTTACTTGCTTCTTAGCAGCTACGCCAGCAGCTGAGGCAGTGAAGAGCCATCATGCTTGTAAAGGCAGTTTTTACAAGGTTTGCCGTGGCTCCAGGAAAAGGCAGGTGTCTTCAGGTTAACAGCAAGGATCAAGGAAGGCACAGCCCATAGCATCTCCCATGAAGTGCGTGGCACCTGGGGGGACTCCCACATAGACATAACAGTCTTCAAGAAGTGAGCATCCAGATTTTCCACTTATCAGCAATTTAAGCTTCTATGACCACTATACTTTGAAATTTGGCCACAAATTCACAAAAAAATTACTCTATTCGCAAATGCAGATAGTCACCATTGCATCTTCCTAACTTGCAGCCTTGCAACTGAATCCAGGACCCAGTAATCAAACCAGATCCTTTCTCAGGTGTATGTCAGTGTGAGGACATTGCTGTGCAATCAGCACAGAGCCAACAACTCTGCCTGTGATGGATGAGCCACAACAGACTCCATCAGTTCTGGCACTGCAGCACTAGTAAAGCATAGCCAGAGCTATTTTGGGAGAAAAAAAAATTGCTATAAGCATTCCCTTATGTCATTTTATATTAATTTTTGTTTTGCTGTTGCTGCATTTTACTCAGAACTCCCAAAATATTCCAATTAATAAGTGTTTGCAAAAAACACCATATGCTTCGACACACAGAAGCTACCTATCCTTGAAAGAAAAAGGTCCATGAATGAATCACCAGGTTGATCTGGGTGGGTCAGCATGCCTACCCTTCTTTAGCGGCAGTTCCTGCCCTCATCAAACAGCCTGCAATGCAACTAGGCAAGGGTACAGGGGGAAGGAGGGAGAAAGAACGAGACAAGAGAAGAATGATGGGAATGAAGGCAATATGACCCCCATTTCAAAGAGCTGGGATGGGGGTGGATTAACAACATGCCTGCACCGTGGAACTCAACCAAGCACAGCAAGAACGCTTCCCCCAACTAGACTGATGTACTCAAAGTACTGCCGTGGTGTTGTGTGCCGGTGCCATCTTTCTCAGATCGAGGCCTTGAAGCTTCGCATCTTTAGCTCTTTGGAAACAAAGAAGGAGAAGGGCTAGAAGAAAGAAATCCCCTGTCTCAGTGAGGTTCTTGCGAAATAGAATTTTTGTGAATTTTTCAGGCCTACAAAATTCCCCCTCTTCAATGAACATCATTTTGAGCCCCTCTGTTTTCAGGCCATAACCCCACCTCTAAACATGACTGTGGCCATATATGCCTTCACTGAGCAGTCCCATTCATGTTTAGATGGTTTCTGAGACCTGAAAGTAGCTTTACTGTTGGTTTTTTTTTCTTGTAAACAGGAAACTGAGGAACAGTTTACGTAACTGAGGAAGAGGTAAAATAATCCATGGATTATTGTCATACTGTTTTGACACTCACTGTTCAGTAGACTCTGACAGTTTAAAAGACTTAATTTAGCGATCTCCTCATGCAATTAGCCATCAGTGACAGAATACTCAAACAGATTCTTAATATGCCGCAACAGCAGTTTGCTCACTAGGAGAAACTATTTTGGATATCTTTCTTTCAGTGCATTAGGCACAAACAAATCACTTTTCTTTCAGCAGAAGACATATGTCAGTGTACCAGTTACGGGTCCTCATGATGAGGGCACTGCAGAAGAAAAATCCTGACTTCTGCACTTCCTTCTCTGTGCCTCAGCTTGTCAGGTGTTCTTCCAGAATAAATTCTGGCCCACATCCTTTGATTTTCATACTTCTCAGTTGTCCAACACAGTGAACTGGATTTTTTTGTTGTTATTGTTGTTTGTTTGTTTTTGCAAGGTGTTAATAAAATGCAATTGAAAAGTCGTGTCCCTAGTGGTCACCCAGCAGCATAAGCAGCAGATTGATAAAGCCTGACTATAAATTCTTTTTTTTTTTTTTTTTTCCCCTCTGTTTTCTACTTTGTGTTATTCTTTACATTCTGAATCTGTACATATCCTAGAGCTTAACACAGTCTTCTGTCTGGAAGGATTTGGGAGCTTCATAACCTTTATAGCCTGCTGAAATGACCAAAGGGCAAAGAGAAAGAGTCTCACATCACAAGGAGAGGAGAGCAAAATCTATTCTTTTTTTAAAGGATGACATTTCCTTTTAGCCTCACATACCATGTCCTGCAACATTTTGACACTGCTAGAATGAGAAAGTCAAACTGACTAAAAGCAAAATGTTAAACTTATTACTCTGTTGTTAAATGTATTGCTCTGTGCCTACTCTGCTCTCATTCTCGGCAAGACCTCAAAAGTGGGCTTAACAGCGTGTAAAAAAATAGCTCTTTAAAGAAATCCTTTAAGTCTGGATATCTGAATATGAGACTAAAAGAACAGTATATTCCCCTTTTAAATGGAATTTTAATGTCACCATCCCCTTTTTAAAGGCTACTGTAATTATGCTGCACACATGGTGCTGTTCAGAGGATCATCTTGGGAATCCTCACTGAATGTGTTTTTTGCCTATGATTTTCTTGTAAATCCTACAGAATTCTGGCTGAGTTTGTACTCGCTCTGTACTGCAGTTTTCTACTGCTTGAAAAGTTCAGGGCAATACCAGTTTTCAGACATCTGTTCAGTTTCCTGTTTGCACACATAAGCTTGGAAATTAGGAAAAATAGGATTTTGAACTATGCTTCCTGATCCTCAGGAGAAAGTTCATGTGTAACTGTCCTTCTGAATGAGTAGCCAAACCCCTGAAAGTTCTAAGTGTCATTTGAGATTGCTCTTTTAGACTGAAGTTCTGTGTGAAGGCAGAGGGGCAGAGAAAGCCCTGTGTCTCCAAGGTTTGTAATGCTCTTTGCCACCTCCAACTGTCTTTCTCAAAGGTGGTAAGACCTCAGACAGGGGTATGCACAAAATAGATCAGAGTCGTAGTTGTGCTCATAACCATTGGAATATCTTTGAAGGGTCAGTCCAGGGTCGTAAATCTACATTAAATTCATTGCTTCGGGTTGTCAAAACTCATGTCAGTGGTGCTTTAAGTCCCTCGAAACTAAACATAACCCAACTGTAAAAGTAAAACTGCTTTTGTTCTTTTACAAAGGCAGGAGCAGGAGCTGCAAAGTGTAAGACCCAGGAAACTATCACTGCAAGCCCTCCTCCTGTCCCTCTCCCAACCCACTGTCTCTGTAGGATGGCCAAGCCCATTTCCATCTGTGTTGAGTGTGTGTGTTTCAACCTCTCTGGTGGATACCCAACCCACTGGGTCTTTGCGCTGCCAGGATGGGATAGGAGACAGTCTCGATAAGGCAGAGCCCTTTCATATTTTGAATACCCTACTTCCATACTTCATCAGGTGGATAAGTACAATCCATTTATAGAAAAGATCATCAACAAGAACAGTAATGTTTTTATATTCAGTTTTACATGCAACTGCTATTGATGAACAATTAGGCAAAAGTTTAATTCTTAGACAAGACCTAAACATCAAATCCATTCCTAGGAATAGCTTCAAGTCTTTCTGATACTATTTATTTTAAAATTCAAAACAGAGTTTGATGTGGAACCAGTAGGCACTTCACAAATCATGCAGTCGGATATTAAAAACGTCACATACTTAATGTCAGCAATATGTTTTAAATATCTATCTGCAGATGTAAAATGATCTTCATGGGACTATTTTGTTGATATGAAATCGAAAGGCATTATGATAACTGCGTAGTCTGGATAATATGAATCAGTTTGGAAAATTAAAATACAAGCCTATTAACAAGGCACTAAAATGTACTATTTCATCTGCAGAAATCATCCCTGTATGCACATCACAGAGACTCATGGCTATTATTAAATACACAACATATAAGTTAGTAAGAACAACAGGGAAAGAAAAATGAACCCGATCAATCCTACAAATGGTTAATATGACCCTTTTCTTACTTGCCATGGAATTCTGGAATCACTTTGCAATCTAGATTTTGAAAGCTCAATTAAAACTAAAATAGTAGAGAGAAATTATCCATGCTGAGTCAGCCACTTAGGGCATACAGTTTTATTATTTTGGAAATAAGTGGTGCTACTCTCTAAAAAAGCCTGAGGTGATATAGAAATAGTCTCTGTATTAGGATGATACCTGCTTCACCTGGTGCTTCCAGAGGGCATGGGGCTGCAGCAGACACCTTTGACTCTTAAGTCCAGTAATGCTGAAAGTCCTATATTACATTGTCAAAGGGGGTATTTAAATTACAATTGCACCAGCAAATTCCTGGCTATTACAGACAGTGATTTGAAAAGAAAATAGTACACTGCCCTGGCCTATGTCTATTACATTTTGGGGCTTGCATGAATTAATAGCAGTTTAATTTGTGAATTTTAGATGAACAAAAATCAAGCATCTCAAAGAAAGAGCATATTAAACTATAGATTTAACATACTTAGCCTGTGTGCAGCCCATTCCACAAATGGACGTGATGACATACGCAAGATTATACACATTTAAAATAAACACACCAGCTGATGCACTGATGTCTTGAGCTTGTTTGCAGAACCAGGGTTACACACATTATAGGAAGCGTTTATACTGGAGAGTAAGCAGCACAGTGTGTTCACTTCTCTGGGATTCCTTTGCTACCTCAAACAAATGATTTAACCTTGATCCAGGTTACCCTTGTGCTCTCTTTTGCATTTGAAAATATTCCTCTAAATTAGCTGGTTACTAGGAAAGCTTGGGTTTTCTCTTTTTCAAATAAGATGTCTCTTTTTAAGTTTTTTAGCCCTGTATAACTGAGGTCACTATTTGATTATTACTGGTTGAGAACTGAACACCGCTTACGCTGCATTGGTATTACTCTAGAAGTGAATTTGTATTTGATACAGAGAACCGTGTCTGTGTGCTGTTGCTCTCACTTTGCAAGAACTGCAGTTTTAGCCAGTTGTTTTAAAGCTGGTCAGTTTTGCAGTTCTAGAAAGGGTTTGGTAGGAAGGATTTATGCAACTCGATAAAGGTAAGATGTTTATAGCTTTGTTTCACACCGCTACCATCACTTCATTTTATATATAAATAATCTATTTATATATATTTGCATGGAACATTTTTTTGTGTTGCTAGATACTTCCACTTAAAGCCTCTTTGTGGGTTTTTTTTGTGTTATATGTAATTATTCCAGCTGTGGATTGTAAGGGATGTTTCCACTTACTCAAAATGTCTTTGTTAATGTTGTCATGGTGGAAAGAAAATAGATTTCTGCTTTCTTTCTAAACTATTCAGCTACCTTATTCTTGTGATAATTTTATCTTTTCTTCAAAACAAAATATTTGAAAAATATTCTTTCCAAAGAAAATAAAAGGGCAGAAGACTGGGCTATGTTTTAGAAATGTCTGTTAATTTTGTGAGGGGAAAATAATTAAGCCACAAAGAAATCTTCGAAAACAGTGTTCTTTGTTTTCTCTAGTATACCCATTCTTTTGTGGCTAAGGTACATATGATTTAAAAAAGAAGATATTTTTTCTTTTAAGGTCAGGAGGAAATTTACCTACTGAAAAAGGGTAAGTTTTATAACATGAAGCCACCAAAACATCACAAATGCATCTGTGTAGAATTTCAGAAACATTCATAATCAGCTTTAGTTAAGCCAAAGTTAAATTAAATTCAGTGGAAGCCAAGTTAGGCAAAAACCAGGACTTAAGCAGACTCACCTATTATACCTTAGGGGCTTATTCAAAGCTGGCAGAACACACCGGAGAAGCTTTCTGAGCTGCCAGTAAGAGCTCAGGCCCTGGCTTCTAAAAGCCAGCATTTGTGCAAAAGGTACGGTCAAACTCTGCCTTCCGTGGGAAGTGTTTAATGCCATTTCTGTCTTCTGCCAGTGTCTTTCTTTCAACGCGATAATGGAGGAGCTTGGAATTTCGCTCAAGCATCAGAAGAAGTTAAAGAAAAGGTCGAGAACGAAGGGGAAATCTTCATTCACAAGTATCCTTACTTGTCACCAGAGGCGGACACTGAGGAAAGAAACCATAGCATGAGCAAGAGAGACCCCTTTGAGGAAATATCAGGAACAAAAAAAAAAAAAACCCAACAAAAAAAAACATTGTTGCCTACAAGTTGATTGTGGTGGGATTTCTGAAATATAGACATTTACCTTGTTCTTCAGAAATTCTCTGTGGTTTCTTTTTTTAATCTAGAGGTACAACAGTTTCAATGCTCACATAGACTGATGTACTACTAATCGTCTGGGAAGTGTCTCACTATTTCTTTTGAGATGGATTTGTATGCTCACCTGTTTTGCATCTCTCTTCCCCTCCCTATGCATCGCTGTATGTGCTTTCTAAATAAATAAATAAACAAGAGACAGGGTTCTTTTTTCCAATAATCTGGGAGTCGAACTTTGTTTTCCTTTTGAAGAAAAGATTGCAGTTCTACTGAGCACAGTTGTTTAGAAGCCAGGACACAGACAACCAAAGTAAAAATTCGTACAATTAACTCATAAATAATGACTATGAAAATTTATTAAATACAAAGGTATCCAACAATGAGTGATTTTTATTTTCTCTGATATTGTAAGGAACACTCTTTGGGTTCTTTTCTATGAGAAACTTATTTTTCGTTATCTTCTCTCTTTTTCATTTCTTATAAAATAAGATTATTAGGTAATGCCATGGCTCCAGGTGCTAGATGTTCAAAAAGAAAAACCAGAATCACAAAAATAATGATCAGTGAATGGGTGACGGCAACACTGACATCATCACACTGCCATATCCTCCAGCTCCTGATGCCGATAAAACAATTCTTGATTTCAAAATGAAAATCCCTTAGAAATTAGAGCCAAGAATATTCAATTTATAACAAATCTTGACCACAAAGATAACAACATCTGACAGGAATGCAGCCAATGCTCTGGAAATGAAACCTTTTCTTGCAACAGCTGGGGGCACCAACAATATGTTTTAACAGTGAAGGAGAAATTAAGTCTTTTTTGTAAAGAAACCTTTGTCTGAAGAACAGTGATGCATTATAGCAGCAGCTCCCCCTTACCCCCCCCCCCCCAAACTGTTTCTTTATATTGCAATGAGGTGAAGCACATTTATATTTATTGCTATCTTGTCTCAGTGATAAATTCTGTTGTTCCTGGGGCTTTTATCAGTGCCAGCTCCGAGGATGCCTGAAAAAGAAAATAGGTAGAATGCAGGCACATCCACCCTTCAAGGGATGAGGGTGGGTGTAGGAGATGGATGCCCCTTGCGCCCAGCAGCTGGGAGCTGTACCCCTGCCTTTTTACACACTCGGTTATATATGTAGACCTGGTCTGTCCAGGGCAATCCCACCACTATGACCACCTCTAATCCTAAAACAAGGCTGGAAAAAGGGAACCAGAGGACTGGAGCAACCAGTTGCTTTTCTGCACAGCACATGGAGCAGGGTGAGCCTATCAACAGTATTTGCTTCAGCTTGTGACAATATTCGTTACCCAGCTGCTTCAATTAAGTGTTTTCTTGTCCTTCTTATATTCCCCCAGGGAACTCTGTGCTTACCATTGATTACCTTTCCCTTGCATCCATGGCCATTTCCTCTGCAAAAGGAGAAAGTAATGCGAAACCCTTTGAGTGGAGAAATCTCACCTTCACCTCGTGCCACTGCTCCCTGCAGCGCCCTGTGAGCTTTTACACTCTGCTGCATGGCAAGGTCAATCTGCAACGAATGGTGTTGCTTACAAAAGCCCTGGTTCATACATTTTGATATTATTATAGACTAGAAGACACCTCCGTTTCATTCAGCCTTTTCACGGGGGTCAAGTTTTCTAAACCTCTTGCCGTTACCACTGCTTTCCCCAAGGTTATCTGTAATTACTCCATATCCTTCTCAAAACACAATGCCCAAAACTGTATCTGCTTTTCCACCCGTGTTGAGTTGGGCAGAAAACATCTTCTTATGTCTCAAAGGCCATATTGCTGCTCACATGCCTTGTGAGGAGATCTCCTTGTCTGAATTGGGTTAATTGGGTGAGCCCTAATCATTCCAGCCTGAGCTTAGGGCCGTGGCTCTATCAAATTGCACACTTTTGTGATGTTTTTTTTTTTTACTGGGCTTTTTCTCCACTTTGTCAAGATCAGTTTGTCCCCAGCCATGCTGGTTGCCTGAACCAGCTCGGAGGTACCTGCAAATGTAGCAAACATACTCACTAAAAGCTGTCATAAAGGAGACACAGTTGGTGGACAGACCCCTGTAGATCGCCTGTGATTTTGACAGTGAAGCTCTGTGAGTACAGTTAATAGCACTTCTGGCTGCCATATATGTCATCTGGCCTATGGCCCTACTTTTTTATGAAATGTCATACAGGACGGTATCAAAGGCTTATTAAAATCAAAATGGAGGATCCCTTCCCTCACCCACAGGCCCATTAAGCTGTTAAAGAAGGAAATTAATCAGTTTAACAAGACCCGTCTTGGACAGATTCCTATTAACTCTCGCTCATTTCTTACCAACTACTTGCAAAATGGTTATTTCGTGCAAGTAGTTTGCTGGGCAACTACAGTTAAGCTGGCTGGCCCAAAACTCCCTGGATTCTTCTTTTCCTTCCTTTGAAGACAGGAATTATTATTGCTGTTTTCCAGCATTTCTTCTGGACTGTTTCTATCCTCCAGGATTTTCTGGCAGGAGATTCAGAGCAGTCACCCTCTGGGAAAGGAAGAAGGGTCTCTTTTAAAGTGACTGCAGTAGGAAGCTCTATTGGGAAGAGCTTGCTTTTGGGAAGTTTGGTCTCCTGCATATTGCAGTGACACATTGGGCTGATAAGCAATAATTAAGAAAAACAGCCCCTGGCCCTGAGAGCTCATCAAGGATCTTATTATAAGGTGCTTTTGTACTTCCAAAGTTAGTTTCATTTATTTATGTCATCATCAGGTTACAAACAGACTATTTAGATCACCAGCACCATTCTAACATCATGATTATTTTTCATGCTGGTAAGGCTATTGTTCTGCCATTCACAGCCTTCAGTAAGATATTTTTAACTAAATAAGTTCAAAGTGATAAACGATTTATGATCAGGCCTTTTTTTTTTTTTTTTTTTTTAAAGGAACACTCTTCTATGGCTTAGATCTTGAGGTTAAAGGATTCCAAGCTTCATTTTTTAAAAATCTGCTGATATTTTCCTGGAACTAAGAGACAGTACTTTGTTTGGTTACCTTTTACATTTCAACTTTCCCATCAGGATTAGAATTGCTGGGGAAAAAAAAAAAAAGAAGTACTCTTTGCTGTCTGGGAAGCAATACATGACAGTGGGCAAACAACAAATAAAGCATATTTGGGCTTTCTTTGATTTCCTTTTTAGTAGCTTGAAAGAGTCACAGCATATCAGGAGGTTTCTGTGTTAAACTTGGATGGCAGCTCAACGAGCTATACATACTGCAAAGGAGCTAACTAACCCGCTAACCCCCCTGTGAGTCCATGAAGCAGCGCATTACAATGTGTGGCTTAGCCCTTCCCTCCCAGCTCCAAGAATGAAGCCTGGTAACTGGTTATAAAAAACCCCACCTCCTCCCCCATATAAATTTTTCCCAAAGACTGCGTGGATTTGAGGAGAGAACTACCCTATGAAACGTAGGTTCCCTAAAACCTCCAAGCAGCCACAGACCACGAGCCTAAACCATTGCTTAGCTTCCTCCCTTCATATTTTTAGTAATTCAGAGACAGATTACCCTATCAGTGTGACCTGTCCCCCCAGGCAAGATTTTCTTTGTTAGCCCCTATATATCTATATCTATCTATATATATACACACTATAGCCACTATATATATATCTCAAATCAGCAGTACAGAACCACTTTGATGACCTGTGACTCTTGTGCTAATTGGCCTCCTTTTATGAAGCTATGGAAAGGATTAATATGAGACTCTGAGTGAGTTCAAAGGATGATTGGTCCCACCTGAGGCCAGTGGTGACCTGCTGCCCCGCAGGGCCCATTTCCCAGGTTCCCAGGGTGTCCCCATTCCCCCCAGCCCTGGCCATGAGCACAGCTCGGAGCACTGACAGACGTGCAGGGAGCTTAAGACCACCATGTCTTCCACTTTGATTCAACAGAATATTTTATATTTCAGCTGGCTGTAATCGTAACTAGGGAAAGTGATTAGGGATGCATTTAAATCCCACTGGCATTTAAGGATTCAGTCAAGTGCTGTCCTGCTTCAGAGCTGTGATCTTTTCTACCCTCCTCCAAACACGTTTAGGTCACCGGCCAGGCTGCTCGTATGCCTTTTGGACAGGTCCCAGCTCCACACATCTGTGCACATGCAGTCCACTGAGTCTGCTGTATCCACAGCCATACTGCTCTTCGTATTTTCTATATGTAGATGTGTTTAAAGCAAAACCCAAATCTTTTTCTAAAGCACCTTCCCTCCTGCAAACCAAGCTGTGTCACTAGAAATGTTTCCCTTAGCTTCAGGTGCTACTTGGAAATTCACTCCATGACCAAGAAAGCTACTTTGTCTTGAGGGAGGAAGGACAAGCAATCTTACATATCGACGTAGTAGCAGATATGATTACTGTGACCTTTTCACCATTTACCAACAAATATTATTTTCCTGCCTTTTTTCCTGGGTGGCAGCATGTGTTAGCAGAGAAGCCTGATTAGACATTACCCATTAGGAAAGCCAATGTCCTCATTAGATCTCTGTCTTGGCAGCAGCAGGCATGCATCCTCATTGTTTATAAAAGAGAAATACAATATTGACGGATGCTGTTGAACGGCTATAATGCGTTTCATCCCAGAAATGGCCTTGTTTTAGTGCCAGGTGATCTTTCCCATACAGCCAACCACCGTTAGTCTGCAGGCTTAGTGAGGATTATTTAACAACTCTCAACTTTCTGGAGGAAGGGGCAAGGCAGGCTCAGTGGACCAGGTGGCATATCGGAAATAGATTAAGCAACTGTTTAAGCTGTGGGCTCGGGGCCCAGCCCAATAGCATGATTGATAAGCTACTGCAGAACAAATGAGGATCAGCTTACTACCTTTTGGGGCCTTTGTCAGAGGACTGCATCTCGTGGGTCCGCTGTGAACCTGTAATCCCGTGGGGCATTTATTGACTGCTGAGCTTGTCCCTTAATTACTCTCTGTCAAGCTTGCAGGAGTTGGGATTTCTCAGTGATCGGAACTGCCGCTATTTAGAGATACATCACTTACAGCTGTCAAAGGACTGCAATTTTATTTTAGCCCCATCGATTGATAAAGATGTATATGTTTTTGCTTGCTGATGAATTCCGACTCAAGCCACACTCCTGTTCACCTCTCATCACCTCCCCCAAATGCAAACTCTGTTATCGCGGGCACAAACATAACACAGCCATCGGTGTTAAGACCTGAAGCTCTTCAAATTTCTAGATTTTGATAGCAGTCACACAGCCCAGAACATGAGACCCACACTCAGGCAACACATTTATGCTGTGAGCGTATAGCCCAGACCCATGTGCAGGCTCAGAGCTGGTGGCACGGAGCAGCCTCCCACAAGCCAAGGTCTGGGGGGAGGCCAGATTTCCAGCCTGACTTGGAATAATTTGAAAACCACAGATACCCTCAGTAAGGACTAAATATCTTGTCTCCTCAGTGCAGGAGAAATGGTTCCCTGGGTAAGAGAGGCTCTGTTAGCACAGCCTGTGGCTGTGTGTGGCAGCAGTGTGCTACCAGGAGCATGTGGGCAATCCTGCTCAGGGAGGACAAGCAGATAAAACTCATTACACTGATCACGCCCCCAGGTCATTTTAAGGCTGCTTGCAACAGCACCTTCAATGCTGCAGAGGCCAACACATACATCGCAAAGACTACAAAAGGAGGAAAAAATCTGGAACAAGCCAGTACAGCCATATGTTTCGTATCACAGCTGAGAGCACTGACACCAGCCCAGCAGGAGCACACAGGTGCTAGCCACCCAACACTGTGGTTATCCTAATGAATCACAATTACAGAAACACCTGAACCAGATAATACTGTGCTCATCCGCTCTGAAATGCATAAATAAAAGCATGCAGCAGCTCATAGCATTTCTTGACTCCCCAGTGGTTTCAGATAAGCTGCTGTTTGGAAGCTGCTAGGGTTTTTTGCTTCAGACAGACCTGCCTTACGTGACACAGTACACGGCTTTAGCCAAGGCTTTCAAAAGCAACGGGGAGCTTGGATCTGTTTTCTGGGAGCTGGACTCTATGGAGCCTGGAGTTCTCCCTCCTTTAGCACAGCTCAGGATGGTGGACCTCTAAGGGGATGGCACCCAGAAACCTTACCCACTCTGGGGAAATACTATCAACAAACCAGCTTTAGGCAAGCTGCAGCTGGAAAGTAAGGGATTGCTGTGTCCCTTCTGGTTCTCCCATCCTGAGCCCCCTGAGGGGGAAAAACATGTTCACCCCCAGGCAAGTGTGGCCACCTGACAAACTCCCCTCTCCCTGTCCCAGATTGCGGTCCTGTTGGGATTTGAGGAAAGCCGTATGTCTGCCATCCACTTTTGCTTCCCCAGGCAATCCCCCAACTTCTTCCTTTCTTGGAGTAAGGACAGGGCTGGCCTTGCCCACAGTGTCTCCCCCAGTCTACAGCCATCATGTTTCAGTGCACAGCGTGTCCTCCACCACCACCAAAAGGCAGGATCTTAAAGGGCTTTGTGTTGCTAGAAGTGCGTGCTGTACCCCCTTAGGTGTCCTATTGAGCAGACTGTCAAGAAGTAGGGGTCACCCTCTGGAAAGGCTGGAGTGTCAGCTGTCCTAGGGGTGTTCCCAGGGGCTCTGGGGAAGGGCTGAGCCCATAGACATGGCGGAAGTACTGCTGGGAATTGGCAGTGAATTCTCATTCCCTGCTTCTCCTCTCTGCCAGATCAGGGCAGGTGTGCCTCTCTCCATGCAGGCTTCTGTGTCCTCAGGGAACAACCTGGACTGATGGGCGGCAGGGGGTGGGGGGAAATTCAACAGTGAGGGACAAGGGTAGGTCTGATTGTAGCAGTTTCATGTGTTTTAGAGCGTGAAGCTGCAGGCACACAACACCTGGCAACACCTGGGCAGCCAAACGCGTGAGGGGAGGCTGCCATGAGAGTGCTGTGCCTGTAGCACCTCCACCCACAAGTGCACTTGAGCGTCTGTTACAGAAATGGAGATTTTGTTATTAATAGCCCCAGAACACTTACAGCAGGGAGGACTCTTCACCTTGAAAACTGCAAGGAGAATTACAGGGATAGGTAAAGTGCTAAAAGTTGGGATGCCACTGAGCTTTGCAGGAGGATAGGAACATTTACAAGGTTACTGGGACTGCACTGTCCCCAACTTCCAAATGAGCTCCAGCCTGGTGAGTCATCATTCAGAGTAGTAATTGGTTCAAATAACCCAATTACTCATCAGTTGACCCATTTTATTTCCTTTGGGTTCTGCCCACAACTGACAGACTTTGCCAGTTATAAACTATATAGTAAAGAAGACACTGTAAGAGGTCTAGATCTTTTTTATTTCCCCCTCAGTATTGTGTTTTCTACAAAGCAATAGCATGCAAAGCTTCTATGTCTGGGTTTCTTGGTTTTGGTGCTTAGTTTTCTGCTGAAAACCCCATTCCTGCAGCAAAACTATTCTATTCTTTCTGAAAATTGTGAGCGAAACCAACCCTGCTGCAAAGGCGTTATGATGTTTTCAAGTGATTTCTAAGGCTATCTTAAGAACAAATGTAGATTTCCATCATAGAGCAGCCTGCCATCTCTTCCTGGAAACACCACCACTAAGGAAATATTCTGATCTCAAAAACCAGTGAGGCAGGACCAGATGAGAGCACTGTGGATAACGTTTTAACCATGTGGAGGGGTGTAGCAAGTTAGCACAACTAGAGGGAGAAAAGCCATGTATGGGGAGACTTGTTCCTGTTTGTTGCAGGATGACAGTGGAGATGATAAAGACTTGTAAAGCTTTGCTCTGGAAAGCTGGTTGTGAGCTCCTTAGTTCCCAAGCGGTGACAGTGGAAAATTTTTAATGAATTATCCACAGATGGAGTTGAAACTTCTCCCTGTGGGTTTTCACTCATGCAAGCAGCACCATGCTGATGAAAATACTGACTAGAGAAACTACTCTGAGTGATGTCCGTAGTGCTTTAGTCACACTGCATGAACCATTAACTCTTCCTGTCTGTGTAGGGAAAAAGATATCTTGGTTTCAGTGGGAGTGAGCCACAGAAGGCTACCTGGAAAAAGAAATCAAGTATGAGCTGTGGTGTTTAAAGAATTTAGAAGCCCAAAGATACAGTTAATTCCTAGCAGGATATTCAAAACCAGTTGCTTAAATCAAGGTTGTGGTGGGGGTTTTTTTACCCCAAAATGACACCTCTGAGTGTGATTTGACTTAATTCTAATGACTTACTTATTGTGTCTCTGGAAAGGGAGAAACCTGAGAAATCACATTTAATGCTGCCTGTTAAATGTATCCCTAGTACATCTGCTATGAAGTTTTTTTCCTGTTCTGCATTCCCTGTTTTCATTTTTTAATCATCTTTGTTCTGTAGAAAAAGGGAAGTTGGTATAAACACAGAAATCCCCAAAAGCTTTCAGTTCAGGTTTCTACAAAATATTAATATTTCCCTTTCATTTAGTAGTTATCACATTTTCATCTTTTATGCACCTGTGCTTAGAGCAGTAGAGTGCTGAACTCTCATCTGGCACGTGGAAAGAGATGCAGAAATGTTTGTGGAAATATTTATAGCATGTTTTCTAAAGCTCCTGCTTGCCATCTCAAAGCAAAAAATAAATATCATGTCTATACTGAATTAAACTAACCAACTAATATAACAGTGTCTATTAAAGCATGCATCATATTTCAACAATTATTTTTTAAATTATAGCTTTTGCAAGTGCCCCTAGGGGAGGCTACTTTAACCTTTAGCATCCAGTGGTAGCTTTCCAGCAGGCAGCTCAGAAAATTATGGGAAACCCTTTGATCTTTATAGCCATATCCTTCCTTAAAAGATATTGTCCTATACCTAATGAAATGATAAAGCCAAAGTGAGGGACTTTTGCTCCTTGTGGTAGCCAGCACTGAATCCCCTTTTCTTCAAAGAAAACATCATCTTTTGAGAAGGCAAAGCCTTAAAGGTCCAGAGAAAGAAAAATGGGCTGCCTAACAAGCAAACAGCAAGAAATACCGCTACCAAAGTTATCTTAAGCTTCAATCACTCTTCGGCAGGTCAGCACGTTTACAGTTTCTTAATTGCTAGTGCAGTAGCTTTTTACGGGCTACTGGTTCTAAATGAAAGCGGAGGCTTTATATCTGAGAGAATGATGTCTTTAGCAGTTAATCTCTCTAATCACAAGGTTTCCTAACTGCTAATCTAGCATTTTGTTATCCAACAGGGATTTACCCCGTTTCATTCAATCAGATTGCATGTCAGATTAATGGCCTGCTCAGAAGGCAGAGGCTGGGTATCAGTCCCCCACGGGCCAGGGCAGAGGGATGGAGAGAACATCTGCATCCTGCAAATTCTTCCAGAGGATTTCACACTCAGAGGTGTTGAGTAGGCTGCCATTTATTTTTAACAAACATTGAGCACACCAATGATTCTGCATCTCCACCAGAACAACAACAAATTTAAGTGGTTCTGCTTCTTTTGAGAAGAAAGAGAAAGTGTAAGGTGCGTGTCGCGTGCGTTTGACAGATGATTCTCTTGTCAAAAAGATATCACCACAATGAGTGCCCAGAAATGACAGCTTTCTTTACAGACACGCTTGTTTTCTGCTTTCCTGGCTTCTCTTTCCAAATAAATAGAAAATTACTTAACTTGAAAAAAATTAAACCCCAGGTTCATGATGGATTAAATAATCTTTCTGTGATTATTAAATCAGTCTGAGTATCTCTAGGGGATGCTCTAAGGAAACCTTTCCCAGCATACTGTCACTGTCCCTGTCTTTCCCAAACTATTAGCTACCTTTCTTCATATAAAAATGTTACCCCAGTCAGAGACAGAACCCTGCAAGGTGATCTTTGCTTTTCACTAGGTGTCTAAGTTATCCACTCATTTCATTGTATATCTGGAGTTCAATAACTGCAATGTATTTAGAAGGCCATCAGATAGTCCAGTGATATAAAGTCAGATATAAAGCTTTATCTGATTGTTTAATTAAAGACAGGAGACTTGTCCAACTACTGATGGCTAAATTATTGTTCCCAGTTTCTTTTCTTAACATGCAAAGTACCTCCATCTCCACAAACCTGCACAGAGCCTGCACCAGAGCTAGCACACTGGTATTTTAAGGGTCAAGACTTGCTCACCTATAAAAAAAAATGAACTGGAAGACAATCCCTGACAGCAGCACCTAGTGACAGCTGGCATTATCAAAATAAAATTGTTTTAAATCAATTTCTAACTAGCATGACCTGTTTGACACAATTATCTAAGGGCTAAATTCAGTGAATATACGTCCTTTTGTTCTGTATTCCTTCTATTTATTTTAATGAGACCTAACACTAAGTAAGAGACATTCAACAGGAAGAATATATTAATTATTTCTGTTGCTTTCAGCTTTATCTCTGCAGGTAGCTACCAGCGTATCACTGATACAACTACCACATGTTTAAAAAAAAAAACAAAAAACCTGGAAAAATACACCCACAGTGGTCCACCTCTGTAGCAAATGCCACAGGGAAAGCAAGTGCTCATGACAGCAGTTTAGGCCACTTCCTTACCACAGAGTAGGAGGTAGTGAGGCTGGAGGGGCTTTTGCTCTTGGGCTTTCCTGTGGAGGTATGGACCCACTAAGGCAAGCTTCCAGTGTTCAACAGGGACACTGGACAAGGATGCCTGTGCCACTGGAGAACATACTAGCACCACAAATGGAGGCAATTCCTGATCTAACGTATCTAAGCTGTGCTACGTGATGCAGAGGCACCAGCTTAACTTGTTTCTGCATTCGGCTCTATTTTGCAGAATAGACACACACCCTGTACCAAATTCTGTTAAGGCTTGAGCAACTTTAATTACCTGAAATTCATCCATAGGATTTAAACATAGTAGATTTCAGGCAGGTGGATGGTTAAGTCTGGTAAGTGAAATATAAATTGTTTCTATGTTGTGCAGACTCTCTGGATGGGACATACTCAGCTGTTCTATGAAAAAGTTTGAAGATGAAGTAGCTGATAACAGATCCCAAATTTTGTCTAATGACAAGCAGTGACCGTAAGAAAGATGATAAGCTTGCATCAATAAATTAATTTTTAAGTTCTTCAGCACTATCCTAGTGAGATGACAGGCATTACTGAACCAGTTCTTTATGCCACAGTGGCACAGCAAGCAAAAAGCTTGTGGACGGATTATTTTTAGTTATTAAAGAACCAACTTGGTCATACACCTGCTGGTTTATATGCCTAATACAATACCATTTGCATCATCTTTACAATCCCAAGGAACTAGTTCATTGGAAATGTATCATACTGAACAAAATGTCAAAACAGACATTCGGTACTTCAGTATCAATTCACAATTTCCATAAATACTTTAAAAGCTGGACGACAATGAACTTATTTGCAGAGTATCCCAACTTTAGAGTATCCACAAAGACTCTGGAGGACAGGATGATAAGGCAAAGAAATCTTGCCAGAATGGAAAGTTCCTCTGACACAGATAGGATGCAATTCAGGAAGGACAACTGTGAAACACCACTCTCGTGTATGAGTAACCAGCTACGTGTGAGACAGAGAGCAAAAGGGTGTGCAGCAGTCCTTCAGAAGGGGATCAAAGGATTATAAATGACTGTTCATACTGCTGTGTGACAAAGGAAACATGCCAGGCTAGATAGATGGCAGTGCATGTTCAAGGAACACGCTGACACCTAACTAATGTGCTCTGCTTCAACAACAGTCCAGCTGGAGTTCTGTGCCCAGGTCTGGACGCTGTACTTTGAGATTAAAGGGTGTAGAACTTAGAGAAGAGCAGTGACAACAGTCAGAGGTCCGAAAGCACCACCTCTGTGGACACATGAAAGAACTGAGGTTTAGTTCAACAATGACTAAAGGGAAACATGACGATTTTCAAATACACAAAAGTTTCCTTCAGGGAGGAAATACTATTCCCTGTCTGCAGCACAGGGACAAGAAGGAACGGATTCAGACTTTAGCAAGAAGGAGGACATTAATAACACAGAGGCATTGGTGCAGGTTGTCTGGAGAGGGTGTAGAAGGCCTGAAGCTGAACAGGCCACAGCTCTCAGGATTGCCTTGGTGAATGTGAACCTTCCTCGGGGAAGACAAATGGTCTCTAAACACCCCATTCTCATAATAATAGTCTTCTGAGTTGGCAGCACTGCCTGACATACAACTAAGACAAACTTTCTTGTCCAACCCATGGTGGTCTGGAATGGATGGCATGCAGCCCCCCTGGAGCATAGCTGCACCCAGAGACCTCCCGGGCTTCTAATTTTATAATGTCTGCCACTCCAAAATGCCGTTATAGAACCGGTCCCCTCTGCAAGGTGTATATCTCAAACACAGTCTCCTGAGTATCTCCAACTGGTCACTGTGCCTCCCAGCACTCAGAGGACCTGAGGGGAGGGCTCATCTTGGGACCACCAGCCCCAGCCCCACCTCCTGTCCCTCCCCAGGGCTCTGCAGAGGGGAATGGGGCTCAATCCAAGGGCAGAGTGAACCAGGGAGAGGGAAGGAACATGTAACACAACCAGCCAGAGCCAAGCCAGAATGTACTCCGTTTATTTAGTTGTATGCAGTAGTGTAATGCTTGTTGCATGCTGTCTGTTCCCATAATCAACAGGAAGTGATCGGTATCTCAAGTGCTAGAAAGCATGGATAGCATACATCAGCACATACTTTGATCCTGACTACTTATATCACAGAGTAATGGGCTGAAATAAAAGCAGCTCCTGCTGATGACTAACTAATGACCATAAATTAGAGGTAAGAAGTGGCAAGTCTAAAGCACAGCAGAGGTTCAGAGTGCAGCAGTGGGGCAGAAGGTGGCAGGAAAAATGAACTGGAAAGATATTATGACTCCAACACCCACCAGAGGGCAAGGGATTTTCCTCAACGTGAGCAGAAATAAGCTTGCCATTGAGAAGTGGCGACGCAAAGCCCTGTGCAGAGCTGCAAGGGGAGGGAAGATGTGAGGAGAGTCGGAATGGCTGAGCAGAACATGTCAGACAAGAAGGAATGAGCATGGCAAGGGGATGCCACGCTGTTCTGCCATCGTACCAGAAAGTAATGCATGTTCCCAATTATAAGTGAGCCACAAGCATACTCTGAAGTCTGTTTTCTCCCTCAGAAAAATCTGGTAATGGGAAAACAAATGGGATGAGGTCCTTGGATAAATATACTTCTCACACCGTACTTCTCACACAACCTTCGTCCCGCTCCCCTGTGGCAGCTGGTGGCTGGGTTTCCCTTTACATGTCCCCCCAACCCTGGGCTGAAACCGCTCGTTCTCTGATTCCTGGGGTGGGTTTGCTGCTTTGGCCACCCTGGGAGAGCTGCTGCAGGATGGCGTGACTCATGGCAGGAGCTCCAGAGTCCCCCATGTAGCCCCCACGTAGCCCCCACCAGCAAGGCTGGTACCAGAGCCAGGTGAATGTGCCAGGCCAGTAGAAGAGCTCCAGAGTGGTGACCTAGACTGCCTAAAAGACACAGGGAAAGAGGGAAATTGCTGACAAAGAAGCTGCAGTCCTGAATGAGGATCTGCAGGAAAAGGCAAAGCCATTTAAAAGGAGGGTGAATGAGATGCAACTTCAAGAGGGGAAAAAATCAAGGAGGGAAGGTGCTGTGTGGGAAGAGAAAATCCTACACCTGCATATGAGGGGAAGGGGCTATGAAGAAAATTAATTCTGAGTGAAAAGGAAGCAGCCTAAACAAAGCCAATGTGGTGGGAAAATGAAGGGGGGAGAAAGGAGCTGACACATTGGAATAAGAAAGGGAAAAAGGAAAGGGAGGCAGTTCACAAAAATCAGTGCAAATGAGAGGAGAACTAGTCTTGCTAAGATCTCAAAGGCTATATTTTGACTGAACCAGAGAACCACACAACTCCTTACATGCCATTCTCCATCCTACAAAAAATGGGGGGAAATCCAGGGTTATTGTAATTACATAAATACTTTACTTTTCAGGGTTTGACACAATTTATTCCGTAAGCTACTGACATGGATCAGCAAAGAGGCTGATTTTATGCAGCAATGAACTGTTGGGTAGAGCAATGAAGAGTACAGTTATGCTAATAAGATCAAATATGACTTTTCAGTATAACCCACATTTCAGAAATGATTTATATCAGAGCTTTATCCAGTTTAAATCAGCCTAGGCAAGTGTATGAAGTGACTTTCCATGAAAAATATTATCTACATTTAGCTGAGGTTAACAATTTCCCCAAAGTTTACATGAGAATCTGCATGCCATTTACAATTGATTAACTATTATTTGGCAGGTTATTTGTGCAATGAATTGCTGACATTTTGAAAAGAGCTATTTGATGATTTAACATAGACTTAAAATGCGACCTTTGATTTATACAAAATGCATATAAAGTGGGTAAAATGAGGTGTTGACTTACTGCATAAGTCTTGTCTGATAGCTGTGCATCCTTTCTGTTTCTGCTTTCCTTACCTCTGAGGTTCTCTGCAGGAAGATTTTGGTGGAAATTTCAGGTATGGATCTGAGCATTCTCCATTCAAAAAAGATAAAAAAAAAAAATTCTCTGCTTCAAAATGCTAATAAACAATGATGCTGATCTAGAGCCAAAGCAGCTGCAAGACGTATCATTCTTAATATTAATAGGTGGTCAAAGTTTATTCAATTTAGCCAGAGTGGGGTTTTTTTCTTAATAAATAAGTAGACTTCTACATTTATTTAAGAAATCCATCGCCTCTGTAGGTAGTAACTTACCATGATAGTTAATGTCAAGTATTTTTTTTTTCATTTGAAACTAGATAAAGAAACTTGAGGGTTTCTGAGGTTAGGTTGGGTCCCTGAGGTGGAAAAGCAGATGGGCACAGTCTATTCTGAAGTGTCTGCCAGACTGACTCCCAGCTATACCATCTGAAGAAATATTAACATGTATAGCACCGGTGGAAAGGAGAAAAACTTTTACTTTATATGCATACTAGAATTTGTATGCATTTGTTCATCTACATATTTGGCTTTATGCTTATTGACCAGAGCCTGTTACCCCAACTTCAGTGGTTCCATGTAATCCCAGGTGATCCCAAACAGAAATACAAATTTCCTATCTATGTAGCATTTCTGCATGCTTTTCTCTCTGTCGTGCAAGAGCTCAAATTTCTGCTCTTAGTAAAACATCTGTCCGAGTTTCCTCATGTAACTCTTGTACATCTGCTTTTATTCTGCTGTTTTTTCCTTTGTTGTGATCTTTAAAAAAATATAGAAGATTGATGTGTCAACAGCAACATGGTAGTTAAAGGCTGCATGGGGATTTTTGCTTCAAATCTGACCTTTTCAGTGTTATTGAAAAAAGACCACAATAATGGGATATAAATATATATATATATGATCTTTTCTGCTCTTTCTAGACATATTTCAATGCAATATAGGGAGAACAGAAAATTGAAACTGGAAGGCATCTTGTGAGGTCACTTAGTTCCCGTGTACCAAAGCAGAGATGCAGATATTTTCATATTCCTGACAGAGATTGATCTTTAATTCCTCCAATCAAAGAGAATCCTAGGTGTCTCAGGGTGGTCCCCTTCTGGGGAGAAGTAGGAACATTAGTGGTTTCCTAAGGGTTTTCCTTAGGATATAAACCAAGAAAGAGATTGTGACTTTTTGGTTGCTGTTGTTTAGATCAATAACAGATGAAGGAAAAGAGATAGGGGCCCTGGCATTTCAGCCTAAATTTTGATTGCAAAATATATGGCAGCTATGAGGGCAGATGCATGTGGTAAGTTTTTGAACTGTTACAAGCCAAGAATTCTTCAACTTTACTCAAATCCTTCCCTTTCAATATCTAGCTCCATGTACCAAGCTATCTTTGAGATCTTTTGAACAACCTTCTCTAGTGGGAGGTGTCCCTGCCCATGGCAGGGGGGTTGGAACTCGATGATCTTTAAGGTCCCTTCCAACTCTAACCTTTCTATGATTCTATGATTCTGTGATCTTCACTCTTGAGCAACCGAGGAATCAAACAGGTCTGCAATGCTATCGTGCAGAAACAGAAGTGCAGACTTTGAAGTTTCTTCGACTCATTTAAACAGGTGAGAAAAAACTCGATTTCATAACTCAACAAATGACCCAAGACCTTAAAATAGCCAATGGGGCACTGTGGATTTCTGCAGTTACATAAAAGTCTCAAAGGTAATAATTATTGATAGGCATGTGGTTTCCCATAAACTCTCAGAGGCTGAAAAACTGGTCTACAAATTTAATGGAAGAGAGATTCCTCCTGAGATTTTCTGTCTTATTTTGGCTACATCAGAAAGATCGTGATTGGTAACAGCCTCTTAGAAATCTGGCACTTTGAACCTGCAGACTGCTCCAGCTTAGGTGGAGGCATGAATTTACAACTTTTTATTGAGATAGGTATGCATTAAAAAAAAAACTTTTAAAAAGAGAATTAAAACGTGGTTGTCACTCATATCAGGTTTTCAAGCAGTTGTCATTTACCACATCATTTAAACTAAACTGCTCGGTCCCCAGTCGCAATAGTAGTATAAGACTACCAAAGGCTTCAGCTAAAGTCAGGTCACATTATGCTAAGCACTGCTCATGAGTAAAATAAAGAACCAAAGTAAGCAGATGACACTTCCCATCCACTTAAAATAGAATTTGCAAGTGAAAGCAGAGAGAAATCTATTACCACTAATTTACACAGAGTCACCCATTTCAAAGGTGTTAAGCAATTTGATCAAGGTCACATAAGACATCTGTGGCAGAGCCAAGATCTAAAGTTAAGAATAGCAAAGTCTCATAGGAATTTCCAAACTCATTTGTCTTCCCCTCATTTAAAGCCTTCAATAATAAGGACAGAAGCATAACTAACATGCCCAAAGACTACAGATATGTGCTAAAGTCTGTATCGTATAGGCTTTATGTCATACAGACAGGCATGGTTATGCTGCACCCATCAATGAAGTCTTCTAGTTTAGATTGATGTTTCTTTAAACAATTGGATGAGCAGCACAAGTCTGAAAAAATGTCAATTGTCACTCTTATTGACACTAAGCAGTACTCTCTTCTTCAAGAGTGACGGAGTACATGAATGCCTCCTAAAGAGCATCGTACCTCCTTACTTAAAATTATAAAGTACCCATTCAACAAGACAGACTATATACACAAAACCAGAGCGAGGATGCCCACAGAGTGATGTGCCTGATGCATGAATCCACTTCCCCTGCCAAGGAGGAAGATGAGCAATGGCAGCAAGTGTGTGTGCATTCACGTGCCTGTGCAAGCAGCGTGAAGATGTGCCCCCCTGGTGCTGCAGCTGCACCAGCGTGGAGCTTCGCTCCACAACAGGGGTGGCCTGAGGCTCCTGCCTGCTGCAGTAAGCTCTGCAGCAGCAAGGGGCGAGTTGGGACTACGGACATTTGAACACATTAGTGAGTTTGAGGGAGAAATTTCATGTGTTCTTTATGTAATATAATTGCTATTTCACCTACTGCTAATGAAAGAACAGCCCTCAGAAGAAAATGAGTTAAAATACTACCCCCAAACATGTATGATCTATGCTGGAACGTGGCAATGAGTCAGCCATGAGACTCACGGACATTATGCACATACATGGCTCTAAACATGCATTTGCTTCTCTTTCACCCCCTACTATTGTAGTAGCATTAGCTTAGCTCTTAAAACCAGCTTTTTCGATTAAATATTTTTCCAGCTGTTAAAAAAAATAATTTTCAAAGTAATTTCAATTTTAAATATCCTTTTCTGTCTTTCTTTTTCTTTCTTTCTTTCTTTCTTTCTTTCTTTCTTTCTTTCTTTCTTTCTTTCTTCTATCTTTCTTTCTCTCTTTCCTTCCTTCTTTCTTTCCTTCTTTCCTTCCTTCCTTCCTTCCTTCCTTCCTTCCTTCCTTCCTTCCTTCCTTCCTTCCTTCCTTCCTTTCTCTTTCTTTCTTTCTTTCTTTCTTTCTTTCTTTCTTTCTTTCTTTCTTTTTCTTTCTTTCCTTCCTTCTTTCTTTCTTTCTTTCTTTCTTTCTTTCTTTCTTTCTTTCTTTCTTCTATCTTTCTTTCTCTCTTTCCTTCCTTCTTTCTTTCCTTCTTTCCTTCCTTCCTTCCTTCCTTCCTTCCTTCCTTCCTTCCTTCCTTCCTTCCTTCCTTTCTCTTTCTTTCTTTCTTTCTTTCTTTCTTTCTTTCTTTCTTTCTTTCTTTCTTTCTTTCTTTCTTTTTCTTTCTTTCCTTCCTTCTTTCTTTCTTTCTTTCTTTCTTTCTTTCTTTCTTTCTTTCCTTTCTTTCTTTCTTCTATCTTTCTTTCTCTCTTTCCTTCCTTCTTTCTTTCCTTCTTTCCTTCCTTCCTTCCTTCCTTCCTTCCTTCCTTCCTTTCTTTCTTTCTTTCTTTCTTTCTTTTCTTTCTTTCTTTCTTCTTTCTTTCTTTCTTTCTTTCTTTCTTTCTTTCTTTCTTTTTCTCCCTTGTGCTGACACCTTTTCTTAGATTGGATAATTTTTTAAGAGATGCAGGTAGGAAAGAAGTGGGAGGGGAAGGGTACTTTTCTAAAAACTGGGGACAATGTGTAGGCTTTGTTCATCTTGCTGTAGTTGAAAGGTATGATAGAGGTGAAAGAAAAGATGAGGGAAGGCAGAAAATAGAAGAAAAGGAAATCCAAGCCTGTTTTTAAAAAACAAACCAAAACAAACTAAATAACTACAAAACTCCATAGCTACTTGTAAGAGAAAATAATTTGGTTTCTTTAGAGGGAGCTCTAGCCCTGTGATTTCAGAGCATATCACAGCTCAGTATGGTCAGTCCTTAGCCCTTCTGTGCTCTACAAGTGATAGCTCCTTCCTCCTCCTCTTTCCTTAGCCACCTTTCCTGGTACTAAAATCCTCCCTTGCTCCTTATATTTTACCTTCTCTCTCAAACAGCCTAACCATCAACATGTCAAGTTAAACTCAGAGCAATTGTTCCCAGTTTGTGTTTCACTTTGAAACTGGCTGTTTTCATTTCAGCAAAGGACAGTGTGTGTGTCAGAAAACATTTTTACATTTCCCGGCTGTAACAGTTTGTCTAATAAAAAGCTTTATCTCTGTTCCTAAGCCCCATCTGACTAATATTAGTAGCTCATGATAGCCAGAACACCACTAACTCTCTTCCCCTCCTTCCAAAATATTACCAGGGTGTCCTTTATGTTAAAACTGAGCAGCACTTTTGAGAACACTTTGCCATTTGGGGGATGTTTCCTCTTTATTGGTACAAAGATGCCAGGCAAATTCAGATTAGATCACATTACTTAGTGACTGAAGCTCTGCTTCAAATATTAGAAGGTGGTGTCTCTCTTAAAGACCCATCTGTCAACATTATTCATATGACACTCCTCACCCTGCCGTCTGACTCCCTTTAATGGATCACTTCCCACTTGTGTGGAGTCTGGTCTTCAAAAATGCACTGTGAGTTCAAATAAAGTTTTCTATGACTTTGGTAAAGATAAGGAAGGGAAATTCAAAAGTAAAGACATTTAGACATCTTCCAAATCATTTTTTGCTTTGTTTTTAGGGTGATTTAAGAAAGACAACTACATTGACTTTTGTAAAAGTGTACAAAATATTTTGCTTCATATATACAAAAAGGTAAAGGCAATGTAAAATTTTACATGGCAAAGGTGATGTAAAATGCCTTTGCCCAATCTCAAAGCCCATGAAAAAAAAAAAAAAAATGTAGATTTTTGCCATCCAGCAAAGAGGACAACATTTTTCTGCTGGAAAAATTTGATGTTCCGGGCTCTGGTTTGAGCACAAACTCTGTCTACTGAAGGCGACAGAACTGCCCAGAGGTCTTGGAGAGAGGCTGCTGCCTGCTGCTTTAGCTTACTCCGCTAAGCATACTTTTTCCCAGAAAAGTTCCCCTTCAGTGCTGTTCACCCCTCAACTCTGACGTGCAGAGCAGTGGCTTTTGTGCTGCTCCCTGTGGGTGACAGTGCCCAGGTTCACACTGTGTGGATTCATGCCCAGGCAAGCTCTAACCAACAGTATTTTTAAAAACAGGAAGATCCCAGCTGACAGTCTTAACATTTGATTTTATATTTTTGCAGGGACCTCAGAACTACAGAAAGTGGATTATTTTCCCTGAACTGGTTTTCCTCCGTTTTTTCAGCATCCCACTTCTCTCCCACCTTCCTTGTGGCTCTGTGTCTGTGATCAATAGCATGGATAGAAATGGCATTTCATCTCATAAAATGTGGAGAGTTCTTTTTGCTAGAAAATTGCACATATGGTATCTGACACAGTCTAAAGATTCATCAGCCCTTGCTCTGCCGGTAGCTAGCAAAAGAAAAATCTTCCTGAAAATAACAAAATTGGTAGGAACCTCAGGATCTGACTTTGGAAGAAGCCATTCCAAAATCCTGGGGGAAAATGAGTTTTAACATGCTCACTAAGTTTTGGTATCTGATCACAAATCTTAAGAATCTGTGTCTTAGAGGGAGAATTGCTTCAAAAACTGCAGCGGAGACAAGAGAGTAGGAGAGCTTGTGAAAGTCACATACAGAGATGACAAATGTCATACCAATGTATGTTACTTGTGGGAATTACTAGACATCGTCCTACTATACTGTCATTAAGGAATGTGCCCAGAGGTGATGCTGACAAGTCTTCCAGCAACACCTGTAGCTCCCAAGCCCCGAGGCAGCGGCAGGAGCAGGAGGGCTCTGCTGGCCCTGGCACAGGGTAGCTGCTTACACACCTTCCACGCACCACCCTCACTCCAGGGTGGGCACAGGGGTACCCCCAGGAGATGCACATCTGGATTTCCCACTCATGAAACACGTGTGTGTGTCCAGGATGACGGGCACATCACCAACCCAGAATGCCTGGGAAAGGCCAGCATTGCTGCACAGCTGGATTGCGCCCGTGTTGTTCGGTGGGGTTTGCGTACATGCTTAATGAAGAAACACAGCCTGATTCTGGGGAGGGAGCTCTTGAACGAAGATGCATCATGCATACATATACGCTGGCCATGAACATGTACTCATGGTACAAAAATCTTAATGACTACAGCTGATACTTTGTTTCTCTCAAAAGAGCTTTTTCATGCAATAACAAAAATGATGGTGCAGGAAACCAACTCTTCCTGGCCTGAGAAAGATTTCTTCAATAGAAATAAGTGGTAGAAAACACAGCTTCACTGGAAATCCATGTGTATTGTATGCCAGTGTATGTACATGCCTTGCTCTTCTACCTTTCACACGGTTTTAGGTCCATGCTCTTTCTCAGCAACTATTACAACTGTAATGTGAGACACACTAAACTTTTCACAACCAATAAAAATAAATGTGTGTACAGGTAACAGCTTGTACAGGCCCTGTACTGTTACAAGATAAATCAAATACACTTTTCCTCTCCAGGTTCAAAACATGCAGACTGCCACCATGTAAACAAACCAAACCAAGAAGAAAAAAAAAAAAAAGCAAAGCAAAAAAAAAAAGCAAAGAAAAAGGATATTGTGAAAGGCATGTGATAGGTTTGGCTTCAACAGCAAGCTCTACCACATGCTTTCCGAGTGACACTGGGCAAGTCATGACTTCTTCCTGTGACATCCGATGGTAATCATGGGCTGTTTTTGGTTTTCTTTGTGTGTTCTCCTCATTTAAATTTTATATTTTTAAGAAAAGGAATTTCTCTGCTGCAGTGAGTGTCTATGGTGATAAAATGCGGACTGGGAGCCTTCTACCCAAAAAAGACATAGATATCCAATCTCAGTGCAGGGTCCCAAGTAAGACAGTATAGGCAATAAATCTTCCAGATGTAGTCTACAACTGGTAGAACAGCGCTATGCTTAAATAAAATCAAAATATCCACAAAATATAGCAGTCATTGAGGAAGACACAAAATATAGCAGTCATTGAGGAAGACAGAGGCTGTTCTAGCCTCAGCAACTCAGTACAGCACAGGGGAGTCCCTGAGCCAGCTCGGAGGCAGCCTGGCCCCATAGCACCATACAGCTATGGGGTTATGGGTTATGGGTTGCTGCACTGTGGCCATGCAGCAAGGTGAAAATGCCCTCAGCATGTTTTCAGGACAGAGAAGGAGTCTGGGTAAGCATTACAGCACAACTGGAGAGTTCTTGTTCAGACAAATTGATTTTGGTGCCCGTATTCCTCAGCTCTTCAGTCCTGCCAAGTCAGATAGAATAAAACAACAGTGAATCAGACTGCCAGCTTATATGCAGCCACAGCAATTGCCTTCATTCCTAAAGAGGAACAAACTCACCTTTGAAAATTCATTTTTTTAAGAAGTTAACAAAAAAGTAGCATTGAAAAGCCCTATACTTGGAAGTGCTTCATTCATGACTTGTCCTAACTACCAATCCCATCAATACAGTGCAGGGTCTGAGATGTTTCCAGGTTCAGCCCTGTCCCAGGAGAGCTTTCAGGTGCAGAGCCGTTGTGGAGGGCACTGCCAGGCTTGGGCAAAGACCTCCCCAGCTGTTACAGTGTGCTCCACCACCAACCTGACCCTTATCTCCCATAACCCTGCCCAAGCGATAACCACCCATGGTGTTCATAATGGCTGCATCTAGTCATGGTGCTGCATCCGGCTCAATGTGGTTTCAGGGAGACAGATAACAACACACTAGCCAGGGGCTAACTTGAGCCATTTGCTCACCTAACCACAATACTGGTACTGTGCTTGATACACAAATATTACTATAGGTCAATCATCTTACCCCCATAAACAGTGAACAGCCCAAGAGCGCTCTGAGCTCTCCTGCACGGCAGTGGGCTCCACGCCAGGATCTCCCCTTAAGCAGGGATGCCGCTCAAAATTACTCCTCCAGGTTAAGAGACTCCTTGCCACAACAGATCCTCAGTAAGTGACTAATACCACGCTAAAGTTTGAAATCTTAGCTAAGTGATATAAAGGATTGATTGTGCATATATAATCCTTTAGACATAAATCATTGAGCAAGTCTGGGACTAGGATTGGATCCAGCCGCACCTAAACTCCTCTGTGAGAAGGAGTTTGGAAAGCAAGAAGGTCCTTTCTGAACCTTGTGACTCAATGGGAGGGTCTCCTTGACATCGCTGTCTGACCCTGTCCTCTACGCAGTAAATAACCAAGTGTGCCTTCCCGTGGAATCTTGTTAAAACGTTGCATTTTCTATCAAACTTTGTTAAATCCCTGTTTTATATCCAGCTGGCGGCTGGTCACAAGTGGTGTGCCTCAGGGCTCAGTGTTAGGACCATTTCTGTTTAACATCTTTATTGATGATCTCGACAAGGACATTGCAGATGTCGCAGACAAGCAAGTTCGCAGATGACACCAAGTTAAGCAGGAGTGTTGATTCCCAGGAGGATAGGGAAGCTCTACAGAGAGACCTAGATAGATTGGATCATTGGGCCAAAATCAATGGTATGAGTTTCAACAAGGGCAAGTGCCAGGTTCTGCACTTGGGCCACAACAACCCCAAGCAGCGCTACAGGCTTGGGGAAGTGTGGCTGGAGCTGCCTGGAAGAAAGAGACCTGGGGGTTCTAATTGACAAGCGGCTGAATATGAGCCGGCAGTGTGCCCAGGTGGCCAAGAAAGCCAACGGCATCCTGGCTTGTATTAGAAATAGCGTGACCAGCAGAAGTAGGGAGGTGATTGTGCCCCTGTACTCAGCACTGGTGAGGCCACACCTGGAGTATTGTGTCCAGTTTTGGGCACCTCAACACAAGAGAGATATCGAGGTGCTGGAGCGAGTGCGGAGGAGGGCAACGAAGCTGGTGAAGGGCCTGGAAAACAAATCATATGAAGAGCAGTTGAAAGAGCTGGGACTGTTTAGTATGAGGAAGAGGAGGCTGAGGGGAGACCTCATCACTCTCTTCAGCTACTTGAAAGGACACTGTAGAGAGGTTGGTGCTGGTCTCTTCGCACAGGTAACTAATGACAGAATGAGAGGGAATGGCTTCAAGCTCCAGCAGGGTAGGTTTAGACTGAACATTAGGAAAGAATTTTTCACAGAAAGAGTGGTCGGGCATTGGAATAGGCTGCCCAGGGAGGTGGTTGAGTCACCATCCCTGGATGTGTTTAAGAGACGTTTAGATGTGGTGTTGGGGGATATGATATAGGGGAGAACTTTGTAGTGTAGGGTAGATGGTTGGACTCGATGATCCCAAGGGCCTCTTCCAACCTAGACGATTCTATGATTCTATGAAATGTATCACTGCTGCTCTCTATGAGTGAAGTGCATCACTTCATCTGCAACACCAGCCCAGTGCCCCTGCGGGGCCACATCCCCATCGGAACTGACTTCCCTCCACTGGGGCTCACACCAGCGCTGATCCCAACTGCTCCTCAGGGCAGAAAGGCACTGCCGTTATGGGCGTCAACTGGTGTAGCTTTGGATTTACACTGACAAACGGCTTTCAGCCTGGCCATAAACCAGTCCTTGGGGCCCAGAAGAGGCAGGATTAGCATATGTGATGGGACAAGACTGCCAGCAGCACTTTGGGCAGCCTGAAAAGGAAAGTCTATTGATTTACTGTAAGGCAAAGCTGCAGTGCAGTGTCCTAGACCATTATAATCCCATTCTGTCTTTGCTGACGTTTTCAACCTTCCTTTCTGTCTGTCACTCTTTTTTTCTTTCTTTTCCTTTTTTTTTTTTTTTTTTTTTTCCCTCTATGTAGGAATATCTTTATTCCAGGCATTGAGCTGAGCTGTACCCTCAGGAATTTTGTCCCAGGTCTTTAGAGAGGGGAGGAAACTGCAAACCTATTCCATTGTACTCCTCCTGACCAAGAAAAGGCAGATATTAGGATATCTTCTACCGCAAATACCTATTAACTATCCACTTCATTCCACGTATGCAAAGTGAAATCAGGTGTTTCTTACATGAAATGATATTAAAATCAAGATTTTGGAGAACATTTAGAGACTAGCTTTAAAAGTGCTCAACTGGCACTTTTGGCAAATTAAATTCTGTATTATTCAAGAAATTACACATACTTTGAAGGAACTGAACACAGGCATCAGAAATCAAAATGATCACTCTGCATCTGTGTTCCTTATATTTTGATGGTCATGAACTTATTTTTCTTATGTTTTCTCAAAAGCTTAAGGAGAAAGGAAAAGAGAAAATAAAAAGCTGAGAAATGCAGATGTGATCTGAATTTCTAGGGAACTAAACCTCTTGACAAAATATTATAAGAAATTCACATAATCTTCTTTTCCCATCACATATGGTTTCAGTTTGGGATTAATGTTTCACTTCCAATTTGAACTGCACATTTCTTTTAAAATAATAATTAAAATATTAAGAAAAGTAACCAGAAAAATAGATTTTAAGGCAGATTTTCTTATTTACAAACATAGTAGTAGTTAAAAGAACCTGACTATTTCCAGTTAAAGGACTTTACAGTACAGCATATTACTGACATTTATCTAGCTATAAACAAACACCCACTGAAGAGCAGCACGTTATGGTTAATTAAACAACAACAGTCGGGTGGAGGAGGGAGGAGGGGGAGGAAATAATAGTCATTTAATTTAACTGGAAAAACGTGAATAGACTTGTAATGCAGCTACAAATTCAGTAAGTAAAAAACACAAGCCTCTAAAGTTAGTGCTCTAAGTACTACAACTAGCAAACAGCATCAGCATCCCAGGGCCCAATCTCAGCTAATTGATCAGTTATCTTTTGTTAGTGGTACCAGACAGAGATTTGTAGCACCTGTAATTTTAAGAGAAAATAAAATGAATGTTTCTAATCCTTATTGGTCTTCCCACTGAAGCTTTCCCTTTTTTTTTTCCTTCCAAATGGTGTAGGGTGGGCTCCCTCATCCATCACGTCATTTCTGCTCAAAGAGGGAGATGCAGCCCTACTGTCAGTAGCCTGGGAGAGGAGCGTTCAGCATCACCCAGGGATGGGCAACTTAAGTTTGTGTTCAAACTCATTCGTAGGTACTGGTAGGCAGACAGCTGCTGCCCGGGACTCCTGTTCAACTTCTAGCTCTCCTGCTGTGCACTTGGCAGGGTCTCGTTTCTGAGGGGAATCAGCTCCCACCTGTGGATGGGCTGCAGTCTGGAGCCCCTGCACCGGTGGGGTATATGAGTGGTGGCCTATACCTGAGGTCCACGTGCAGTCAGACAAGTGCCTTCAGCATTGGGCTTCCTGTGGGGGCCCCTTCCCAGCAGGATTTGAGATGGCACCACTAGACTGCTTGGCAAGCCCCAGGCTGAGGGGATGTTGAGGCTGGTAGCTCTCAACTTCAGACAGCTCTGGATGTTGAAGGGCAAAAGCAGCTAGAAACACAAATACTCCTACCCTACATTTATTGCAAGCTCATCTTTGCCCTTCTTTTTTAAATAACACGTTAAGGATACATTATATAGCAATTTAATAATAACTTTTCATTCCTAAAAAGTAAGCAAGTATAATTTGTCAGCCTTTTATAGACCAATAAATAGGAACAGAGGGTAAATGTTGCACAATGCTGAAAAATCAGCCCAGGTGGCCCTGCCCTGGATTATGCCTATCTATCTGTTGTGGAACAACTGTACCTGAGACGAGATTTCTTAGTACTCACCTCATCTCTTTTTTTTTGGCCTTGCCTTCAAATCAGGCAGCCACAGAGCAGCAACGCAAACAGAAAGGCAGAGACTGACACCTTGTGCCCATGGCACCCAGCCAGCTCTGCATCCACTTCTGGCAGGCAGAGGGATAACCTCCACTGCCATCTCTGGAGCTCAACAATGTTCTAGGAGCATCATGGATGATTTGAGGGGCAGGGAAACCTGGGAGAACTCTGGTCCTACTTCCCACCCAAAGCAAGACCAGCTCTGAGATCACACCAGGCTGCTCAGGGCTTTGCTCTGTTGGATCTTGGAACACGGTCCAAGGATGAAGGTTGTGCTCTTGAGTTGGGCTGGGATGCTGCTGGGCACTGGACTTAAAGATGTTTTCAGCATGGATGCCCAGTGAATCAGCCCAAGCTTTAAAGATGAAAAACATTAACTGGGAACCAGGGATGGTAGCTCTGGGTGACAAGGGACCTAGATCATAATCCTACCCTTGCCAAAAGCTCCCTGCATGAGAGCAAGGGTTATGGGTTTTGAATGCCTCAGATGCTCCCTCTAGAAAAGACAAATAGTTACTCTGAAGTGAACATTTAAACTTTGCTGCTTCAGTCGTTAATGATTGTAAGAAGTTCATAGAATCATATGAGGTCATTAAGTTCTTAGATTTCACAATGAAAGGTGCCACAGACAAGATGCAAGATTTTTCTCCTGTGATAATCAAGGAAAAATATTGCATCTGAGCATTTCTATCTTCAGAGTCCCCTGTTAGACTGTAGCCAGCATGAGTTTCATTTGTGGTTTTATGGAAAATGTATATTTCAGCACTTTTCCCAAAACTCATTAGCTCAATCAATTTTAATCCATTTTCTATCTTCCCTCAGGGTGAACAGAGGAGGAAAACATAGATAAAGGGAAGAAATTTTAAGCAATATCTGCAGACGACATCTTCTAGCAGTAGCACTTCTAGAGTCTGATAACCTCCCACTGACAGTCTTTCTTCTGGTAAAGGCTGTAACAAACTGTTGCAGGGCAGAAGGAAAATGTCAAGCGCATCATAAAAGTCATAGCAAACATATACCTCAAAATGCTTGAGGATTTATTGCAACTGTGTATTTCTCCTTTGTATTGCTGTATTTTGAACTCCCTAGATCTTTCAGAAACAAAACTTAAATGGAGTCATATTCATAAGGCAAAATATATGCTTTTATGTATAATTTCTTCAATTATTCTTTTGCTATCAAAGTATCAGAAAGAGTAGTTACCTAAAAGAGTCTATCCAGGCTCAAATGCTAAGCACTGTGCTGCCAGTTAAGGAAGAGAACTTTAGACTCCTCTTCCCAAAGGCATAATAAGTAACAAAAAGCTGCTTTGTCCTGTATCTTTTTTTTTTTTCTTAAGAAAAGTAAAAGATTTTTATGCTTTGTTCCCGCTAGTGAAATTGTGCCACTGCTTGTATAGGAAAGAGCAATATTCAATAACTAGGACTTTTAATTCATGGTAGTATTTTTTGGTCTATGGTACATGATGTTTCTCTAATAATAAAGTAGCAAGCAAGTGCAATGTGGTGGGCGCTGTATTCAGAATACAAATGAACTAGTAGTCTTGAAAAAGAATAAATAAGAGACCTCTAGTGCCCGACAAGACTGAGGGCTCTAATGCACTTGAAAGAACTAGCACAATACAACAGCTGAAACGTACGTAATGTGCAATAATTAAAATAATTCAATATAAGAGAAAGCTTAATTCTAATATGTTTTTCTAACATTAAAAATATACTGATAAGAACTACATTTGTAAACTGCTCTTTGAAAAAGGAACTCAAAGTCTTTTCTTTCATCACTCAACCGTCCCACTGTGACCGACCCCACAAGGAGGAGAGCTCAGAGGAGAAGGGGGAAAACAAACAAACAAACAAACCCCAAACCCAGCAATGAGTTCAGGGAATAACATTTCATAAGGAAGGCTAAACTTATCCCAATACCAGGGAAACTGGAGGGCAACCTCAGTTTTAGATAAGACAGCTGCACCAGTGAGTCATGAGGTTCTCGGAGACAATTAACAAAGAGCAATGACTTCCTCATGGGGTAGTCCAGCAGGGGGCAGGGAATACATACATGGCTCAGCCCAACATAAAGTATAAAAAACTGGACAACTAATAGAGCAAATTTTTAAGAGACCAATGATTTGGGCTGGCTTCAACCCATGTTGATTTTTTTTCACCCATGGGAACGCCCAGCATGGTGATGGTGAGCATACAGAAACTGGTAACGGGAATCATGTTTGTACTGTGATTCAACTGTATGTTGCAATTGCTATCTTATGCTTGTGTTGTGATTTCAGTACATTGCTGTATCACTCTGCTAAACTAAAATCCCACATAATGCCAAATCAACCAAGTAAGTAATTTGACATTAAGTAAATCTGGTAATAAATAAAATTTGATAATAAGTAGATTTGATATAAAACCCTCTTCGTGTGGAACATCTACAAGAAGCTGCACAGATAGCATTTGACTCTGACATCTACTGACCAAGTTTATTTTCCAGAAATGTAAGCTGTAATTTTTGTGTCTTCGTAGTCCATATTGTAGATGAAGCTTTGTGACAACCCGATGTAGCACATAATGCTCACACATACAGATTTCAAAGCAACATGCCAATTGCTATCAGAAGCACCAAGATGTATGAATGAAGAGAACTATATAAATTATAGTAATTTCTGAATAGACATGATAACTATGATCCTACTTGGTTTTTTTTTTAATTCAAATGAATTTATTTACTTTATTCTTAAGTTCAAAGACAGAGGAGTCCATGGACCACACTGCAACTCTTTTTCTGCCCTAGGAATACACAGGATGAAACTGAGCTTCCAGCTACCCCTCAGTGCTGATCATCAACTGACACAGTGCTCTGACACCCCTCAGGGTTATGCCTTAGTCTTAGCCTTAACAAAATCTCCTCTCTTCTGAAATTATCAGACAAAACAGCATTGTTAATTGTGAAAAATTAATGTCATGATAAAGTTCCTCCACATGGCATGTCTACACGAGAAATGGTAAGAATATAAAAGGAGCTACATGGGGCCAGACCATAAGCCCATATAATATACTGTCTCCAACAGCAGCCATAAGCAGATACCAGAGGAGAAGAGTGCACAAACATACATGATGCTTCTCCTAATACTCTCTCAATAAACTCCCTCCTGTTGCTCAAAGCTAGGAAACTTCCTAATCTAGATGTGATTGTACAGTAGACTTCCATAGACAGTTACTTCTCCAATCACTTGTCCGTGCTCTCTCAGCCTGTGTAACATTTAGCACCTATATAGACTTTTCATATGTGGAAAATCATCCAGCCTGTAGAACCTGGAAATGAAATTGATGTAAGAAAAATACACAGTTATGCTAAAGCCTGGCTTTAACTTCTGCTCTGGAAGTTAAAGCCAGAGCAGAAATGCTAGATCAATTCTTTACGTCTGTTTTCACCATGGGGAAGAGTGGAGTTGCCTGCTTCGCCTTCTAGCCATACAGTCCGCCTAAGAAGATGTTAAATAGAAGAGTCAGTAGAAGAGTTTTAAAATAAACAAATAAAACAAGTCGTAACAATACATGAGGACAAGGCAGTTTTTATTTGGGTCTTAAGGACCTCAAATATTAATTCTTGAAGTAGTCAAGTGTGGTGTGTCTCCTACCGCATGGGCATCAGAGAAAAGGAAAGTGATGACAATCTCTGAAAAGAGCTATGGGAAGATGCAGGGAGCTGCAGTTTAATAATTCTGCTGTAGAGATCAGATGATTGGTTGAGAATATAACAGGGGAAGAAGTAAAAGGAACTTCAGTGATATGATGAGAAGGGGCAGTATGACCAGAGAAGGGAAGTTACCAACCTGTAAGAGTTCCTCAAAGGGGTTGCCAAGCATGTGGCTGTGAGTGAGCCGTATTTGGCTTTCCAAAATGGGTTTGTGTAACACTACCTGAACAAAGCTCTTTGTAAGAAATAAGTCCTCTTATGTATTAATATCAGGTTAAGAGATGGGAAATAAAAGGCAGGAATAAATTATTAGCCTTCACCATAAGGGAAGCTGTCACATGGGTCCCTTTGCAGATGAGAGAGGAGCCACCTCTGTGTTTAACACGCTCATAAATTATTTGGAAAAGAAAGTGAACTATAGGATGAAGATTGCTGGTGATAATAATTCAGCTCAGTAAAAAGATAAAATGGACGATGAAGAGTTGCAGAAAGAGACTGAGCAGCTGGATGGTAAAACAGGCAGACTAAATTCAATGTTGTTAAAGCACAGTGATGCATATAGGGAAAACCAACCTTAGTTAACCAGACACACTAATGAGCTCTAAACTAGCTGTGTTTAGAAACTAAAAGAAACTAAAGAAAAAAAAAATCAGACTCATAGTGAATAGGTTTTTGGAAACGGCTCTGTGCTTAGTGGTGGTCAAAACAGTGAACAGAAGGTTAGAAAAGATTAGAAATAGACAACAAACCAGAAAATATTCTTTATCAATATATAAACACGGCATGCAGTTCTGATCACCATATCTTAAAATAGATATACAGCAGAACTTAGGAGGTAAAGTGCAGAGAGACAAAACAGAAAATCTGAATTGGAAACTTATTCTTCCTTTTTCATAATACAAACACTTAAGGGTATCAGGAGATGCAAAAGCAAAATAAGAGGAATGATTTTTTTTTTTAAGAGGGTACTTAAACAGTCACACTCACTAGCATGTCATAGAATCATAGAATCATCTAGGTTGGAAAAGACCCTTGGGATCATCGAGTCCAACCATCTACTCTACTCTACAAAGTTCTTCCCTACACCATATCCCACAACACCACATCTAAGCGGCTCTTAAACTCATCCAGGGATGGTGACTCAACCACCTCCCTGGGCAGCCTGTTCCAGTGTCTGATCACTCTTACTGTGAAGAATTTCTTCCTAATGTCCAGTCTAAACCTACCCTGTTGCAGCTTGAAGTTGTCAAGTGTACACTTTTTCTAAAAACCAAAAGGAACACTAAACCATTAAAGAGAAAAGTTAAAATACAATCTTGGGCTCAGCAAGCCCATAGCCTGCAGATTACTGGGAGGAAATAACAGGGGAAGGATGAGACTGTATTTGTGTCCGAAGTGATTTAGCCACTGTCAGAAAGTGCACACAAAGCCAGATCGGCCCATGTAGAGTCAGTAACACTGTTCCTACATGCTACATTTTGAAAAAGTCGACCAGACGGCAGGAACAAAGTCACACAAAATGGTAGGAGCCAGCTGCATCCCAACTTTACCAATGTATGAATAAATTTACCCATGCTCTGCTCAATCTTTATCTGCTACCCCTGAGATTAATTTGTCAACATCATTTTCAGGAGATGAAGCTTGTTGTGAATACCTTACCTGCCATGATTGTTGTGGGTAGGAAATCACATTCTCATGTTTCTGTTTTTGTCTGCAATTTTAATACCAGTAAGTGATACCATGAACAAGGGAAATTCAGATATAAAATACCTTCAAGTCTGCCAGGACCAGGTTGCCAAGAAGTTAGTTAGCAATAACTGTTTTCCCTCCTTTGTGATTCTTCTTGTTCTTCTGCATTCATTTTTCCCCGTCTTTACTCAAAAGGCACATACTAAGTTCTTTCAGCAAACCTAGCTAATTTGAATTTTATTTGCTGAATGAAAGCATTTTCAGGCTGTATGTGGTATATCCAAACCAAATGAGATCAGTAGGCAATTTCCAAAAAGATGATGGAAAACTATTATAAGGAAAAAAAAGTAACTTTTTTCAAAGTCTAGGAATTTTTCCCTTGTCTTCCACCATCCTGAAGAATATTTCTGAAAGATACTAGGTACTGACAACTGTATATTATGTTCAGATAACTTGTACAGCAGTATTTTTCAATGTCCCTTAATAAAAGCCTCAGAAATGATCACAAGATACAAAGCAGGCAGGGAAGAGTCCTTATTAATATACAAATGAAGTACTATATTTCAATAAAGAACAAAAATTTTAATTTTCCTTTTTCAAAAAAAAGATGTCATTTAGCATATAATTTTGATGTTTTGGATAAGACATTCCACACAGGTGTCTAGGAAAGTTAAAATGTTCAAAAAGTTGCATTGTTGTTCTTAACTCCTACAAAAAATTCTAAGTCTTAAGATGGAAATTTTGAAACAGATCACTTGGCACAATATCTTACAAGGGGGAATAACTTCAAATTAAAGCTTTAACTACTACAGTATTTAGTAATGTTATTAAGTTATCTTTGTGGTTACAATCCTGGAAAGCATAATCTTAATGTAGTTGAGACATCCCAAATTCTATAAATAAAAAATGGAAACGACATGATTTATTATACTGAAAACCAGGGGAACATTTACTTTAATGCATTACAGCATGAGCTTTAAATAACATTTCTGACAGTTTGTAAAATTTATTACCAAAGTAGTTATTTGCATTAGCAGATTCCTGGATATAATCACTCGCCAGACTTCTGCCTTCCCCGTCCCAGGTTTTCACTAGTTTCAGCTGAAATGATTTGTGGTTCCAAAAAGATGCAAACATCAATTATGGACTTTTAAAATTCGTTTTCAGATACCTGATGGTGACAGCCATATTAGCCTCATCTCACTCTAGTTACTCATTACATTTTCCTTCTTGCTGGATCTTTGGAATCAATAGGCTGAAACATACAGGGGAAGTGGGACCTATTTACTTCTTGAGACTCACAGGAATAGTCTATAATTATCCAAGTGACTAAGACCTTTTTTCTAAAACAGTCACATTTACTAAGCGCTAATGCATTTTGTGACAGTGCATAATACAGAGCAGGGTGCTGCTGCTGGAGTATAAACTGCAGGTCACAAAAAAATGTAAGGTTCCTAGATTAACTGGGACACGGGTATAAAAAAAGAAAAAGTCAAAGAAGGATCTAGGTGAGATGAGCTCCAAATACAAGACAATAGCTGGTTTTATGCCAAGAGCACAAAACTGCAGGGAAAATAACATTGTTGACTGAAGGACATCAAATCAGGGTTCAGGGAAGCTTTGCACTAATCCTGTGTTGTAATGACAGCTTAAAAATTTGGTACTTTGATGAGTTCTGAGATTGACTTAAACCTCTTTAATTTGGCTTGCTGGTATTTAATCTTTTAACTTTGCATTCTTAATCAAAACTCAAAGCAGACCTTTAATCTTGTATGTATAAAGTGGAAGATTAGAGGACCCTGACCTGCCTCTGGTAGACAGCTGTTTGCTTCCTCTTTTCCTTCTCTTTCTCACAGTAACAGCAAGTGAGAGTCATTTCAAACCTGTAGGAAGGAAGGTCTTAGGAGAAAAGGGAAAGTATAGAAATATTCTCTGACAGAGAAGAATCAGAACCCTTCTCTCTCTTCAGTAAAGAATTAATATCTATCAGAGCCTCTGCATGTGTTTCTTTTAAAACATCATTAATGTGACGGGAAAATAATTCTGTCTTGGCCAGATTCCTCATTGAAGAGGGAGAGCTACATTCAGGTTTCCTCTGCCCCTAGAGCACCTGAGACATCTACAGGGTTCTGGGCCTACTCAGGTTTAGCAACACACAATACGCAAGGCGAGGACGAGTTAACAAAATGCTTTGTACAAAGCTAGGAATTGTCTTTACTGATAAAAACTAAAGCTGTGATGATACTTCTACCAAACATGTCTCATTTTATTGTGAATTCTTTGCAGTAGGGAAAGGTTTTTTTAAATGTCAAATGCATACAGCGACTCCTTTAAGACAGTTAGGTACTCTTACATACCAAGAAGCCCCTTTAAACCTATTTAGTATTTGAAGGAGATCATGGAGGCATTAAGTCAGGGCACTTTAGATGGCCCCTGCTGCAGGGGCCTCACAGGAGCTAACAGCTCCATTTGAACCAGCGCTTCAGCAGACATGCAAGGCATCACAAGGTACAGTAACATCTCCTTTCCTCTTCCTGGGTGTTTCTAGCCATCTGGGCCACCCACGCAACCTCCAGTGTCAGAGCAGTTGAAGAGGCAGGTAGAGACCCTGGAGCCAGGTCCTTGGAGCACTGGTCTAGAGGCTTCCCAGGCCACCAGGCTGCTCTTCCCTGTGACCAATCTAGAAATTTACCTCACCTTGCTACAGCAACATGGCCCCACTCCAGGGTTTTGTCTCAGACTTAGCATGAAGAGAAGGATCATTATGGTATGGGCAATTTAATTAGTCCAAAAGAAGGCATTGCTAATTGCAAGAGAGATCTGGGATAAAAAGGAAAGTCACCTCTCTTCTTTTGTAAACTTCATTTATTCCCCCTATGTCGAGTTCCCTGTCTTGTGTAGAAATCTCTGCACGTCTGAGTTGCCTGACAAAACTGTTGTTGATTTTCACTGCACGTAGCTGAGCTGAAGTCATTTGATGTCATGAAAATCTTAATCAGCCACATTAGGAGAAGAACAATCTTGATTTCACAATTAATTTTAAATTCCTTGCACTTTCCATCATGGTCCTGGAAACACTTTATTTTACATCATTGTTAGTGATGGTTATCCTGGTTTATCTCTTCTTGAATTATTCAAATTACTTAAATAGAGGAAAAGTCTATGGAAAAGTAATTTCCTGAAGTTCAGTAAGTGTTTTGAACTATTTTCAACTTAGTTTGATGCCATTGAGTTAGAATTAAACTTTTCTTAATCTGGATTGTTTTCTTAGAGAGCACATACGGTGGGATAGAATAGCAAAAAATACTTGGGGTTTTATTTAGAGGAGTGGAAAAAGGTCAAAAGGGAAAAGACATTTTCGATATGGACCAGCAAATAAACACAGGAAAAAATTCCTAAGTGAATAAGGAGAACGTTTCCAGTACGGTTTCTGACGTCATAACTTCTCTGCAGTGCATTTGTAAGGTTAAATATTATTCACATGATCCAAGGACTAAGATAAGATCTTCCTCCCTGCCTTGAAGAAGGTAGCTCGGGATTAAGAATTTTTTTAGAAACAGCCCTGACCAAAACAGGTAAGATCTTTCTCCACCTCTTCCATATTTAGGAAGAGGTCTGTTACTGTCACTAAAATGGTAAGACTGTTTTTTGTTTTTTTTGTAGTGGGTCCTGTCACATCTCTTGATCTTTGAAAGGAACAAGAAAAACTAGTGTGAATACCAAGGAAGATTTTTAATCCTCAAGTTTAATATTGGAATGGAAAAAGAACTCAGCAAACCAGAAGTTGGTCGTTCAGCTTTTTGGAAGTTACAATTGATGTTTGACTATGTGAGAAATGAAGAAGTTGAAGTGTTCTTTAAATATTCAGAAGTGTTCCCACATCCTTCTTATGATTTCTGGAAACATTATCAGTGAAGTCAGTAAATCACCATGTGATCAGGCAGTCCCAAATAAGACCAAACAACAGGTTTGTTTAAAAGGTTGTTATTTATTAGCTGTTTGGATGTTTTATTGGTCTATTGCTTTTTTTCTTAATTCAGTTGCAAAGTATACCTTGTCATGCCAAATTTTTAGTAACTTTTCTCAGCATCGTTATCTTTATACAAAATACAATATTATATATATAAAAAAAAATAATCAGTGGCTGCACATACACAAATTGAGGCAAACACATGCAATTTCTGCAGTGTGCTCAAGAAAACAGACAGGTCATCTGCAACTTGATGGAGAAAGAAAAGAAGGTGCTGAGCCATCAAGTAACCAGCCTAACACCAGTCACCTCCTTCCTCTCTCCTCAGCAGAATTGGCAGGGGTCTTTCACCTTCAGCTTCTGAAACAAGACATTTTCTTGAAGTCAAGTTCTACCATTACAAACATATTCAATACTCGGAGACTATTGCCGACTGTGGCTGTCATCTACACTTTATATTATGACTGGCTCTCTTTCTTGGGAATCTTACCTTACTAAGTAGGTTTCTTTGCAAAGAGGAGGGAGGAAAAATCGAGAAAACATATCTTTGCTTCATTCCCTGTTAACATCAAACCAAATAAGTCTTTGAATTAGGCTCTCAGTGATATTTACAGTTAGACTAAAGGAATTTGAAATGAGTGCATGAACTTTCCTTCTCTCTATCTCTCTATCTCTTATCTGCAAGCCTGTATTAAAATAGAGCAAATTATAATCTTTTTTTTTTTTTTTTTTTTTTTTGTATTTTCATTTCTTCCACTAGACATGATGCTGTGCACAGCCAACAGAGAGTAGGAGGAAGTCAAGAACTGAACTATGGGATTGCTCCCCACAGTCCTGCTATGCTCAAAGTCAGTCAAGTACCTTGTAGATTGGGATGGTGAAGGTCAAACTTAGAGCTTCAGCACAGCTTCTAGGGCCAGCTGACAATCTTTAAGATATACAAGCGCTGACTGGACGCTAGGGCAGCCTCAAGCACTGAAGCAGCCTGTTTATAGGCTTAGTTTACTAATGTGTACAATGGGACTCATATTTACTGGTTCTGCAACACTGTTGTTAAAATCCATTTGCTAACATTTGAAACACATACAACTAGTAACAGTAACCTGTTATCCAAAATCCACAACTGGAAGAAGACTCTACTTATTAAGCATTCAATTCACTGTAGATTTATTTGAAGAATATCTGAGAAATATAAAACCAGGAGACTTAATCTGCTCTTCACATTATGTTTTATCCCATTGTCTAACACCCTCAAAATATTTGATGCTCACAGTTACTATAGTGAATAAAGCTTTAACTAAACAAAGTATCTCCCTATGATTTTTTGGATTTTCTTTTGGTCTTTCTAACTATGCCAAGAAGGCTCTTGATGAACAGTCGCAGGGTGACAAGAAGCTCAGCAGACTTCTGATTCACTCACCTCATCCAACTAACACAGGTGCCTGTCTGGATGTGCTCATCAATTCCACTTGGCCTGATGCTGAGCTACGGGTGTACTAACTTATCAGACCTGTGGATATACACTTGGATGAAAGCACTGCAGAAGGCACCATCCGGTAGCTACTGAAGCCTGCTTCCAAGCTCACCATCTGGATAGGCAAGAAGTCTGGTTTCAAAGCTAGCCTTACAACAGCCTTAAAAATGCAAGACCAAAATTGTCCATGTCAAATTATACAACACAAGAAGAACTACTTCCTTTTAGCAATTTGTAGGTTCCCCTAATTTCAACCTCATTTTCTGATTCATTTTTCATGAATTAAGAATTCTTATTTCCCTTCACAAACTTGTTTTGATTCTTCTGACTACAACATGGTTTTCTGCCTGTTTGTTTCACCGGTATAATTCCCAATTATGCTTGGTTAGCTATTGGCTTCCTTTTAATACAGGTGCAGGTTCCTTTTAATTACAAAAGGTGCTCTGTTGGTCAGTGCTTTAAAATGTCTTCTGTTAATCTGAAGTTCCCATTGCCCAAATTAATCTCATTCCTGGAATGAGAAGTCTTCTGAGAAAAAACACCATCAAGCCCTTAAGCTATACTACCTACCTCCACTTCCACCCTTCCCTGAGCAAAGCTGGAGAGCTGCCAAAGCTTTCAGTACCATCATTTAAAGTTATCTTTTCCAATTTTGCTAGCTAGTGGCTTTCCATTGCAATGTCTAAAGGGTGCTTTGATGTCCAGTGCTATAACCACCCTTCTTTTAATCATGTCTCCCCTTCAAGTATAATAGTGAGTGCCATCAAGTATGTAAGACACCACATGAGCCTAACAGATACGACATACTGGAAATCCACATGCCTGAAATGGTACTGAACACTTATCATTAGGCAAATAAACCCCTCTGCCAGCATCACTGATGGCAGTAGCAAAATTAATCACAACCACAGGTATTTTAGCTTAGAGTTTGCTATGCACCTAGTCAGATAGGGATATTTCTGTGCAGCAATCAAACTGCTTATTGCAATTACTGTTCCCACAGTGAGCCCTATTCCTCTGAGTTTCTTCACGCCTGGAAGACCACAGAATTTGAAAGCACGTCCACTGAGGTTTTCAAGCTACCCTTAGTTCACACAGTGTATCTCAACAACAGGAATCCTTGCCATTTAGCAAGATGCTTCAATTTGTCTTAATACTTCCTTTGCTATTTTGTAATAAAGCCTTGTTATAAACTACTTTTTTTTGTGCCCCCCTGCCAGATCCACTGACATTGCAGTCGCATTACACTACTTAGCCATGAGACAGTTCAAGCCTCAGAGCAGAGCTGAAGAAAACTACCCAACTTCACGATTTCCGTGCTAGCATCCTTCCACAGAAGAGAGCTGAACCCCACAACTTGCGTGCACCAGGGGACCAGATGAGAGGCGACAACAACTCCATGCCATTATGGAGCAGATCTGGCCTCGACAATCAGAGGGATTTCAAAGTAGCCCATGAATTTTGATCACAGCGACGACTGCTGATTTCCCTGCTTCAGATTATCTGTGAAGGTGCTGAAGGCTGGGGATGCTGAAGCTGTAGCTCTTGAGCTACATCTGCAATTTTCCCTGCCACAGTAGTTTATCCGTTTAGATCCTTGACTGCTCAGTGCTAATGTTGAAGACAATGGGAATAGTGGAAACACAACACAAAAGCACTTATTTTGATGATCACCATTTAGTAAAAAATAACAATGTACTGTACCTAGTCTAGTTTACAGTTTAGGGTTACAGTTGTAAAAAACAGAAATTATTAAGCCATCATTTTAAAGAACTGTGTTGGAGGAGTCATGACTAATATTACATCACTTTTTCATGTGTTTTACTTCCTATCCGAGTTGCCCAAAATAGGTTTTAAAGGGGATAAATATAGCAGAAGAAAATCAGCAAAAGCACAAGACTTCTCTTAAGTCTTGCACAATATTTTTCCGATTTACAAAAAAAAAAAAATCAAAATAATAAGTCATAAATCACATTCTAGTGAACAGGGAGGAGAGTATGGTCTTGGATCCTATTAATTCATAGACTTGACTGGCGATGCTGCAGGATGACGGTCCTGCAGCACACATAGGATTAGGATTTTTCTTTCATATGACTTGTTGCAAATTGGGAGGAATAGAAAAGCAAAAAGGACATTACAAACCCGGGAAGCTTGTGCAAAGAGGTTTGGTTTTTTTTTTCCTTCATTAGCTAACAACATTAAAGCAAGGTCTGTGATCTAGCCGACTTCTGTCAGTATCCCATCAGTGATTCTGAACATAAAGGATGTTGTGGTGTTGAGAGACATCAAAATTATTCATCAGCATTGCTCAGTCTGACTTGAGATTTAAAGGGAAAATTAAAACTGCCATTGCTTATGAATAATTTGACTTTTAAAGTATTTTTGCAAGCATTCATAAATGCATCCTCTGGAGTCATTATGTCTCCAGCTGCTGCAACTTGTTTTCTGATAGGAGAACAAAATCCAAGAATGGATTTTTTAAGATATGAACTTAGCATAGATAGATACAACGCATTCAGCACAAACATAACTATTTTCAAGTGATAGGGCCACCTGTAGAAGACGGCTATAAACGAACAATTTCGACAACGTGATGCCTTCTACAACAGTATGCGAGATCGTGTTTCTCCCTGAGGTATTTTCCCTGGAAGAATTACCACATCAAAAAGTTCTAACGCCAAAATGCCAACCCTGAACAGCAGCTGTTGGATCTCTAAGCCTCAGCCTCAAATCACAGCTCCTTTGGGAAAAAAAAACCCCAAACTCCCAACAATGCACAGCAGCTGGGTTCTCAGCATAACATTATTTTTTTTCAATTGATAGATTTCCTAAATTTGTGAGCCTGCAAGCAAAGTTTCAGCCGTAAGAGTATCTCTGAAAGTACTGGAATGTATTGCATGGCAAGGGCCCCAGTTGCAGCACCGAGGCTTCCTCCCCCCAGTCCATTTCTTCCCCATTAAGAGCTCCGCAGGGTAACCCAACCAACAAAGAATAGTTCTGGGATCAGATACCAGATCTTCAGATCAACATAATAGGAAAAGAGTAAAGAAGGAGTAATGTGCTGTCTTGTTTTATTGCTTGGTTTCATCAATGTTTCAGGCTGTGTTTTCAGAGTTTTATAGTCCAGCGTTAAATATACTCTGCGGGCTGAAGCATAACCATTTGATTTTAAGATGGGGCAGAAATAATTTTTGACAGCTTAAATAAAGGATTTTTTTAAGCTATTTTTGAGATGGGAATTATATACAGTTCATTTTCCATTACTAAGAAAAAGCATTTGAAATACTTGGAAATTTCTCATAACTGTAAAGTAATAGGAGAATATATCGGCTTTGAAATAAGGATTTTCTTGATATCTGTACATTCTTGCTTATGACATTTGCATTTTAATACATCGAAAACAAACACTTTTCTACATATTGTTGAAAAAAAAAGCTGTTTTCCAGTTTACCATGTCATTTTTCAAGCAAATTAATATCCCTAAAAGCCCTTCTATTACTGGGTCTATTGGAAGAGCTTTAATAAAAAGGTAACTATTTTTGGCAATATTATGGCCGAAAATTTTGCCATATACATATCAACTAACAAGTTTGAGTTTTTTTAAGCTGCTGAGGGAAACAAGGATATGGGAGGATTTACTGTTAGCATCTGTGTGTTACTGAGTTTTCAAGTATTTTAATCTATATAAGCAATTAAGGACTACACAAAGGTTCAGCCTACAACTGAAATGCTAGCTTGTTACTTCCTCATTTTCTCTTTAATATACACTCTTCACCTTAATCTAGCATACCGACATCAACGTAAACGATACCACCATCACTTCTTAGCAAAATAATTAAACATAGGCATCTATTTTATCTCAACTAACTCTTTTTCCTTCCTCCTTTCTTTGAGAGCAGCGTTACACGGCAGCAACTGAGAGCTGCGGTTGATGCTGTAGAAAAACGTGTAAAAACAAATCCTTTCTTCCACAACTTGGTTTATTCCGTTTGTTTATACCGAACACTTGGTATCACCCGGTACCATTCGGCTTGTTTGAAAACAGCATTTTTCTTCTTTAGGCAGGAAGAAGAGTCCACCAAGAAGGGAGATGGAGGGAACAGGATCACCCTCAACTTCATTTGTGGAAATTACCTCCCAATATCTTGCTGCACAGTGTGCACAAACTGGCAAGATCATAATTTCTTGACCACAAACTAGGGATGCTATTGCTTTAAGAGACTTAAAGCTTTATGATGTAGAAAACGGTAGCTTGATTTTTAAACCATAAACTATTTCTGTCCCTATTTATATTTAAAAGGCCCAATGCTGGCATAGAATTTTAAAAACTCTTCTCTTTCAGAAAATAAGTAATGTAAGCTCCTTGAACTAATAGCACATTTAATCTTTAAGAGGTGCGTTTAAAACACCAGGTCTCAAGGCAACTTCAGTGTACTCTCCAACTTAGGTATATTCACAGTGCAGAAAGCATCAGGAAATATTTTGCTAATTTTTTTTTTTTTTTTTTACTGTTGTTCTCCTTTCTGTCTCGAATTCAAGTCCGTAAGATACAATATACCTCAAGACTGAAAAGTTACGGGCAGAAAGTATGCTTTGGGACTTCAGACCTGAATACAACACAACAACATCAGTAATTAGTATGCTGCATTTGCACCACTAATCTGCCAAAATTAATAAGGTGTTAAACATGATTTGCAGGTTGAAAAGCTAGGTATTGAAGTTTACCTTCTAAATTTATTTTTTAAAAATAAATTCACTTTTCTGCTAGTTTTTTGGGTTTATTAAAACCAACAAATATTGATTTAGTTCTCACCTTGAGGACTAATGCAGGCAGTACACGGTATCATGCTGCCATCTATAGTTAGAAAAAGAAAACAAGACTGCACAGTCCAAACTACAAGAGCAGCCACTGGACAGGTATCGTTTGCAGAACAGAAACGATCTGGCCTTCTCAAAAGAAGAGTGATGGAGACGCGCAGATGCACTTGTGCGCTGGCACTTTTACTCAGCGAGCAAGTCTCGGGGCCTCATTTAAAACATCAGCAAGACCTCCATAAAGAGTCCCAGGTTGGACTTTGTCCTAGTTGGCTGTCCTCCTCCTCACCACCCCCACCCCAAATCAATCGATCTTTTTGATGAAAAAGTATCTGCTCACATCACGCGCACAAATGAAAGTGACAGTTTTTATCTAACCGTATGAAATAAAGATTTGGGAATCAATATTAAACACGTTAACATCTGCACTGGTCCTTAATTTCAAGGCAGGTATTAGCAGCTTGGAAGAAAAAAAGTTATAGAAATAAAATCTTCACATCCAAAATTATTCAGGCATGAAAATTCTTCTGTTCTCAAAGGGGCTCTTCATAAAATTACATACTTTTGCAGAAATCTGAGTTTTAAAAAAGTGAAAATCCTGATAAATCCAGTTATGGTTTTACCAGCTAGTGTACTGAGCAGTATATACATATATGTAAAAAGAAGAATAATTTCCTTGAACTGATTAGAAATGCTAGTATCTGCTAGACAGCTGGATTGACACAGCTCATCGAGTACCTGGAGTGTTCTTTAAGCCCTACCATCCATATAGGATTTGAACGCGTGTGCCATCGTTCTTCTGATGGCATTTGGATCTGGTTTTGAGAGGAAACTGAGGAGCAGGACAGCTGATACAATACTTCATTCTGGCAGCATCAAGTGGAGAAAACCACATCGCACGGTCAATATTCACTAGGAAGTCTTGAGGTTGTGTTCATAAACTTCACTAAAAGCTGAATATTTGCTTGTAGATAGTTTTAAACTGCAGTTATCAGATAGAAGTATTGTGTGCATGTAGTGATTTCCTTCCCCTGTCAGCTGGTGAGAAGTTTTTCCCCCGAGTGCTACAGCCAGGGAAAAGCTTCCAGCTTTCTGTATATCTATAGATGTACTAAAAAATTAGGATACAGATGAAAAGTATCAATAGGTTTTGATAGGATCTAGTAATAATTGAAGACTTCATGTAATTTGTGCACTTTTTCCTAATAAAAAGCTGACTTACCAGTGATTTCATAGTGTTCCAAAATTAGAAGGTCAAAATGACAGTACTGATCTCTGGCGTATCTACCTTTTAGCTTTCATTGCCATTGTTTCTTGCTGAGTATTAAGAGGAGTTTCAAACGTAACAGAGACTCCTGCATCAAGATTTTACGTTTCCCCCAAGAGGAACCACATTAACGTTGTTGTGCAAGCTGAAGTCTTGGTTCTTAAAGTCAAGAAATGCACAACATGCTAACTAAATCCAACTGACTACAAGTTCCAAGGACAAAACCATCCTAGAGAAAGAGACAGCTTTTACTACCTTATTATTATAAGCAGCAAGTTTAATCTTACAATCAATCACCTTGTTTCCTACCATTTTCCCCCAAAAAAGACTGTTTTAGCTGTTAATGAAGGGTCTGCTGGTGGGATTCAAGCAATTTCAGACTTGAAAGCGTCAAATGCATAGGTTACAAAAACTTTTGGTCAAGGAAGACTTCTAATGAAACACTTTCTGAGCAAGGTAAAATGCAATACTAAGAGGCTGATCCAGTATTACAGTTTACTGTTCAGAAGGTACAAAGGAAGATTAAGATAAATGCAATTTCTCTACTTTTTTGCAATCCTTCTGATTATTTAACGGGACCCAACAGATCTACGATTGCAAAGACACTTTTTAAGAAGCTTAGTAAACATGCGTTATCATTACAACTTCCCCCATGATAAACCTCAGCCTCCTGCACTGATCTATACTATGCACGTAATCATCACCTCCAAGTTTTTTCAAGACCCACCAAACCTGCAAAATCCCATTAATCAGCCATTTACCTCTTCTGTCCCTTAAAATAACTTTAAAAAAAAAAAAAAGTCAAAGCTCCCCAGAAAAGGAAACCCACTCAAACAGAACAGGACACAAAAAAGTCAAATAAACTTACAGGACAAATAAACTTCCATTTATTCCAACTCAGTAATATTTGCTGCTGTGTGTATTACTGAGGAACTTATAAACTACATAGACTACTTTGGTACTGTTTTCAGAAATGTTTTAGTAGTACTATGTAAGTGAATAACGCACCAGTAAAGACTTAGACTGCAAAAGATTTGTACAAAAAAGAAAAGCCTTTGTAGAAAGTATAGTGGTTTTTATTGTAGTCTTAGAAAATATTGAATTATGAAAGATACAAAATCAACTGTTGTAATTATCTGTTTATTTTACAATCTGTATGCCATCATACTCTTATGGCTTTAAGATAGTCTGTCCAAAGTATTTTAAAACATGCTTTAACAAAGTATTTTACAATTTCAAAATCGAGTATTTCTTTACTGGAAAAAAACCAAACCCAAACAAAACTCCAAAACATTTACCTGAGAATTCTGTATCATAAAATTGTCATTCATTCTTAACTTTTGCAAGTTGATGATATAGGCTATAGAAGTCAACATGCAACTTGTAGGTCTACTGTATTAAATAAATATTTTAAAAATTATTTAGATGCAGCTGGTTAGGCCAAAGCCTACCCTCAAACTTCATCAAGTTCATCATAGGTTTAAAAACATGACATGAAGGTTATCATACGTCAATGACAGCCATGATTTTTGCACTGGAAGCCCTGCACTGTTTGCTGGGTAGAATTCAGACCCTGGCTGATCACCAGACTGCAGCAGTGAAGCACAACTTTTTGGTGGATATTCCAGCCTCTGAACTTGGTAACCACTGACCTTGTTTTCCAACATCCATAGCCAAGTGTGTTGGAAGCTTAGGCCACTGGATATGTTTAAGTTCCCAGCCAGTCATTCTCTACATATGCGCTCCAAACAAACATTTAACCCAAGGAATTCCATTTCAGACTATGTGTACTATTAGGACAATGCTTTAAAGTCATTATCCACGTCATTTAAGAATATCACCAGCTTTAAAAGTGATACCATGTATGGACAGTAGAAAGGTTTGGGGCTTTCTGTCTTGTTTTTTATTGTTTCTTGTTGGTTTGCTTTTTAAATAAAATAGAGACTTCAGGGCAAAACACTGCCCAGGGTGGCAGCATGAGAGGGAAGCAGGATTAAATTAACCAGGCACATACAGACGCTGAAGAAAAAACTCAAGAGAGCGTCATGAGTAATACATATATGGAATCAACATATATAAATGGCAGTCATTTAAAAGACTTTCAATTGAATGATCTGAAAATATTTCCAAAGCAGTAGAACTCTCATGATGTCTGCCATATAGCATTTATTTCTGAATTTCAGTTACTGCAAGCACTGTGATTTATACAAGCTATGTTCCATTAACATAAATTTTCCCCTTAAAAGTAATGATATATGATGAAAACCCGAGAATATCACTAGAGATTTAAATCAACTTTCAATCCCATAGGTGAGGTAGTGTAGTCACTTGTATTACGTGCTGGTTACGAGAAGTACTGTTGAAATCTGTCAAATTTTTAATTTTTGTTTTAAATAAGTGGCTTAATAGTCTTAACATAATTATTAATGCTGTTACCTATAAGGGGTGAGAGAAGGGGGGGAAAAAAAAAAAGAAAAAAAAAAAAAGAGCCTTGCCAAAAACAAGTTTTGTCTCACTGCAAGATAAAACTGCAAAGCAGTATTTACAATAGTCCCTTGCTTAGTTGCTGCCTACTGTACATGCACACAAAAGACACAAAAAGCTAATATACATTCTGAGGTAGGAAATGAAGAATTCCACTGGCTTGTACAAGATTCTTCATGTTTTGTAAACCAGCAAAACCAAAGTTTTCTGTGGTGAGGTTCAATACTTAGTTCTGGTGTGAGAATAACATCTAAATAACAAAGCACCGTTGGTATACCATATGCATCTGCTGCCATGTAAGTATCTAAAAAATAGTGATAATTTTTAGTGACTGAACTTCTGTTTCACAAAGTAAAGGAAATCCCTCCAGCTCACTTCCTTATTATACTTTCTGTATGTTTATTCTTACAGCACAAGCCATTGAAAGTGTACTACAGGTTTAGCCATAAAAGTATCCTGAAGACTAAAATTCTGAAATAGATCTCTACTGGTCCCATTGATCAGAGAACAAATACATTTGTAGACTTCTTTAGGCAATTAGGCACAGAAGCTGAAGAATTTGGTGCCTGGATACCTAAAAAAAAAAAAAAAAAATAAAATCAAAGAATCTGCCCTTAAACTTTCACAATACTTTGACTCCAACTTATCACAAACAGCAGCAAGCGTGACGGTGCTAGGACAGTAAGTGACAATACAGCAATGAATTTTAACACGCATAAGGGATTCAGATGCCAGAGGATCCAATGCACACTAATCAAAGAATTGCATCAGTTCCAGACTTTGGCCTTTCCCAGTCAGTTGTTATTCTTTCCTCAAAATTTAGAGAAGAGAGCAGTATGCTGCAGCACCTCTGCTGTTCCAGTTGTCTTAACTACATACTGGAGAGCTAAGGCAAAGGCATATATTCAATAAAAACTGGCTCTGGTACAGGGATGGGAACAGCAGGAAGGAATGAGCTGTTCCAGAGCACACTTGCCAGAATTTCCTTATACTGTCATGTTATCCTAACTCATCTACAAAATAAACATTTACAGAGCTATATATGCTTCTCAAGGTTTGTCTACCAGGAAAAAAAAAAAAGATATCTTAAGGAGATAAGAATTCCAGAAGTCATTGTGCACAAACACCTGTTAGGAAGCTTTTTTTGAGACGCAGAGTGGCATTAGGTACTGTGGCATAAATCAGAGTAAAGGCTGCTCTATACCTGAATGAAAGCTTCCTCACAAATAAACATTTGTACATGGAGTTTATACTTTCCAACAACTTCCCTGAACTCTCCTTGGCATCACCACACAGAAAAGGCTCCAAGGCTGACACATACAAAATACACTCTAGAACTACACAGAGCAAACCCAAAGCTTGCCAAGTAATATAATGACCCTTTAACTATCAATGTAGTTTCAAAAGATAAAGTTTCATCTTTTCTTTCACTTACGAAGGTACTTTACAACAATGCTTAATCTCACTTTTAGTTACGATGTTGAGAGGCTGGCAATAGGAAGAGAATAGGTTCACTCATCTGTAGTGCATTTGTCAGTCATTTGCTGACAGAAGTCTGTGATACCACTGCTCTGTCCACACTGTTCCACAAGCGACGTTTTCTCTAATGTTCTTACAGAAACTGGATGCAGTTCTTGTACTTGATCATATGTTGCATCACATACACTTTTCACACACTGATAACAAGAACTCTGCTCATTTGTAGATGTAACACCTGAAAGACCATCTGCTAATTCTACACTCGCTGGTATCGCAAGCTCACTATCAGATGGAGCTGTTCGTTCTCTCTCTGGGAATAGAAATGAAAGCGGACAATCTGAGGAAGAATATTTTGCAAGTATTTGTATTTGCTCGTGACTCAAGGCTGCTTCCTTACACACTTGCTGGCAAAGTCCAGTCAGATTCTGCTTTGTCTCACCCAGAGTTGACAAAATGTGGTTTCTTTCCTTCAGCAAGTTCTCCTTCTCATTTTGCTGCAAGAAGAAAAACAGCCATTTAGTCTGCATTTTAACACAAAACTGTTATTATGTTCCTAGCAAGGCTAAGACAAGACTGTAAATAATCTGGTCAGGTGAAACAGAAGTAATTTGGCAATAAGGTGGTAAACACTGACACAATCAAATGCCTATGAAAAGGACAATCCTAACCTCTCTTGAAGAGTCATCAACTCGGGATATTTGAAGTGATTTTTCAGACATATGTTTTTTCAGAACTCAGGCTGGCAGCCAAAACAGTAATTTGTATTTATTTAATAAATGAAACCTAGCTGCACTTACTATAAATACTCCTGAAACACTAATTCTACACCATAACATATAAACCATTACCTCTGGGTCAACAAAACATTAAGCAGAGCAGACTTCATAGATATTTATGTTTTAAAACTTAAATGTTGAAAACCAGACATCACAATTTTCACTATTGATGCTACTCTGCTAGATGAAAATAAATTCATTTCTCAAGTGGCAAGTGCTCTGTAGAACAAATAACGGACGTAAGAAGATTCTGAAGTAAATAGAAGATACAGCAAAATTAAAGAAATAAAACATGATAAAACTGAAACCAAAATATTTTCTCTGGAAATGCAGCAGTCCAGTTTGTTTCAAGGCACTGACTAGAAGACTGGAAGTTAAAGACTTAAGAGTGACAGAGGAGTGATAGATTAGTGAACTGAAGAGATAAGAACATGGTTGCCACTAGGTAAGTAATGTGCTATTAGGACAGGAAAATACCAGCAGAATGATTTGAGTTTTATTTACACAGCAAACATGCTTGAGAGTAGCAGATACCGCTCAGACATGAAATAAGACTGTCCTTGCTCTGAAGAGCTTACAATCTGCCTACATAACGCAGCAGGATTTTCCAAACACAGGGCAGCAAAAGGCAAGATGGCAATTCACTAATGAATATCAAATAGAGAAAAAGTACCATTCATTAAAAATTAACTTTTTTGGGGGGTTGTACTTCAACATCATGAATTTTTGTGAGACTTCTGACAAAACTGGCTGAAGATGAAAGGACACGGATAACTGAAGGGCTGCTCTAATGATGGAAACAAGCAACATCCAGAAAAAAAAAAATAAGGAAATGGCAAAGAAAGGAAAGAAGCAAGACCATAAGGAAACAGTTGGGGAAAAAAGGGGGAAAAAAACTCCCAAAACCAAACATGCCACACCTTTTGATTCTATAATTAATTCTATAATTAGTTCTATAATTAATTAATAGGCAGAGTTCTAAAGATATACAAAGCTGTAAATAGTTCCAAGAAATAAATTTTAATCATAGGGATTGTGTGCTATCAATATTGTAATGTCAATTCACTCCTAGAAAGTCTAATTATTTCAATTCTTCTCCCATTCCCTTTTGCAGCAGGAACTCATACTGCAACCTCTACAACTTCTTTTTAAAAGAACTGACTGACTTTAAGTGGCATTTTGCAAGAGAAGCAGTTGTTGCCAGTTGGTTTTGCCTTTTGATTAGAAAGTTCTATCTATGTCAGCATACTGGGAGCAGTTGTTGCCAGATCTCCTAATCCTAAATCACTTTTATGTACATTTTGGATACGTAGAGGCACTCAGCTGTGCATTACGGACTGATGAAATTCTCTGGACTGCTGTTTAACACAAACTTCAACATTCAGAAATAGTTATTCCAGTGTAAGTTCCCTGCCCCCATCTGAAGTTGCTGACAGATTAATACATTTAAATACTACTGTTTTATTTTAGTGGCATTACACTGATACTGCAGAGCAATGCCAGTTTTGACGTCACTGTAATTATCAAACTGAGAACTATTTTAATTCTTCTGGTGAAGAATCTATTTAGTTCACACACTTCCTCTCCCTCCTACAGTATGTATAACAAGATCTCAATCACATTTCTTGGATCACAGCTTATAGTATGTTACTCACTGACACATCCTTCTCCTGAGCTACAGAATCTCCAGGGAAGTAGTGCTTCTTGAGGTCAGTTGTCCTTTGCCCTACTCCCCCTCACAAATACCCTAATTTTAAAGCTTTAAAGTGAGAAAGTACAATGAATGTGAATATACAAAGGTGCTCTGAAAGAGCATTTCTAACAAGCCAACATCTCCTTGTGTGGCCCACATGTATTTTCAAATATGGAAAATCAGTGAAAACAAGAACACATAGGGTTCACCTGAAAGATCAATAAGCAAAGACTATATGGGGGTCAAAAATGACATTATCAATACAGAAGATCAAGAGAAATGACCAAACTTAATTCTCTCAGATAAGAGATTCAGTTATTTTTCTTCAATGTAAGTAGAGCTTAACATAAGACTTTAAATTTTACAGAATCGCCTGGGTGGGGAGGTACCTCAGAATGCCTTTAATCCAGCCTCCTGTTCAAAACAAAGCTCTGGGTAAGATCAGGCTCTTCTGTGCTTTGCTCAGTCATGTCATGAAAACCTCCAAAGACAGACCATGCACAACCTCTCTGGGTAACCTGCTCCACTGCCTGCCTGTCCCCATTGGAAAAAAGTGTTTCCTTATACCCAGTTGAAATCTCCCATTTTAATTTATGATGTGTCTTGTTCTCCTGCTGTGAAATACTATCCCCTGGGAAGCTGAAGATGTTACACACCCAGTGGCTACATGATCTCAAGGACTTCCCCATAGACATGGGCAGGTGGCTTTTAGGTCTCCCCACAGCCATCTCTTCTCCAAGCAGAAGCCCTGTTTCCCCTGCCTCTCACCATAGAAGCACTCTGGCCTCACCATCCCGGTGGCCTTCTCCTAAACTTGCTCCAGTTTGTCAATGTACTTCTGGCACTGGAAGGAGTCAAAATTGGGCAAAAGATTCAGTCTTACATTTGCCAAGTGTAGAAGTATAATCACTGTCCTCAAATCACTGGATGTGCCCCTGTTCATACAGCCCAGGACACTGATGGCCTTTTTTTCAGCTTGGACCGGCCGCTGACCCCATGCTCAGCTTGCTGTCTGCATAGACCCCCAGGGTCCTCTTCAGGAACGCTACTCCCCAGCCAGTCAGTCTCCATCCTCTACTCACCCATTCAAGGGGTTAGTCTGTTCCAGATATAGGACTTTCCCAAGAAACACACCACAAATACTATCTTCTAATCTGAGAGAACAAAAATCTGGTAAGCAACAATAAATGGAAATTAATACAAGACAACATGCTGCACATGTTGGAAGCCAGGATGAGTAATTTAACCGAATAATATTTCCTAACAGGCTACAGTAAAGAGTATTATCTGCTTGTCAAGATTTTTCAAACTACAGCTGCACCATATTATCCTCTCTCAAAGCCACATTACAGAGGATACCATCAAAAGACTAACAGGTCTGAGACACTTGACTGACCTGGAAAAGCAGGAACAAGGCAGGAGTCATCATGCACGAAGCAACCTGGATGTACCACACAATGCCTTTCACAGATGTCTCTTCTCTTCCACCCACTTGGAAATTATGCCTAGACAGATCTTAAAGTTTCTATATTTGTGCAAGACTTATACGTTTGACAGTGCATAACAGCAGTTGCTGTCAGACATGCTCAACAGCTCCAAACTAGGTCTCTTCAGGAAGTTCTGAAGAAACTTACTTGCACAGTTGGAGTTGGAAAAAAATAAGCGACTGGAACACGTTTGTGCCTAGAGCAGGATTCATAACTCGGACCTCACCCCACAATTCTCAACACTCATTGTCTAGACCTTGCACAGTGGTATCTGTCAGACAGCAGTCTGTTTTAGTACAGGTGCACAGAAGAAAGGGTATTATACTATGATTGTCAGTCACTCAGTCAACTACAGGTCTAATCTTGCAGATTAATCTCTGATTTTTTTTCTCCTCAAGTGTTGCACAATATTGACACAGATACATAACAAACAGAAATGACAACATGACAACAAAAACAGACAGAAAGTTCTGAACTGTCAGAAATGCAACTTCTCTTTTTAGTCAGAATAACGTAACTGTTACTAACACGATCAACTGATTTCCCTCCCTACCAGAGTACCTTTTTCAAATTCAGTACACTGAATGACTTGCTCTGTCAACTCATCAGGGCTGTATGGCACTGCAGGCCTTCCTTCAAAGTCTATCTCCTTTGATGCAAAAGTAGAAGCGTGTGTAGCGAAAGACGATGATGGACCACTGGAGAAAAGTAAGTTTCTAGCCCACGGCACTTTGCTCTAATTGTATATTCCATTTCACTCTGAAGTCATAAGGAAAAAGGTACAACAGGACTGCTTACGTTCCTAGCTGACACAAATACCAAATTCATGTACACAAAGTCTAAAATGCTCCATAAACAAGAATTAAGAGTACAGAAACCCTAAACAACTGAACTCTTAGTTAGTATACATGGTACATCAACTATGAAACTGAGATGAGAGGGTCAGAAACAAAGACCAGAAAAAAGCCACTCTCAATCATTTTCTTGCTAGGAGAACTTCAGATTATCCACATTTCTCTTACGTTACAGATTTATCTTTTTATTGCCTTTTAAGAAGGAGAAGTTATATTAACAGATGGTTGCAGATAAATCTGGATACGTTAATTCCTCAGCCACAACCTTGATACAACTGCTAAAAAGGCAAGCAGCTTCTTGAGTTCTGCTGTATCTTCTGCCTTTCTGCAATGGTCTCATTTTTAAGATTCAAGACTCGGGAGACAGTTCACCAGCCCATGTTGATAAGTTACAAGACAAATACTTACACAATTAACAATTGATAACTGTAAACTTGATCATGAGCAATATCACGAACTGAAGAACAAAAGCATAAAGCAAGAAAGGGGAAAGAGGTAGAAAAAGTGGAGTGAAATGATGGTTTGGCAATCAATCTGTACAATTAAGCTCAATGCTTAATTCTGATGGGCTTCAAAACACCATCCACCAAAAATTATGCTGTGATGCACTTCTACTTGAATGGAAATAAGCCCACGGAAGGAAAAATATGTGTACTTTAGAGTAAAGTGCAGAAAATAAAGAACTGCTATCCAGAAGTCATCTAAGGCTGATAAAGTTTTCTAAGCTTGAGTGGAAAAAGTAGTAATCCACCTCATGCTGAAACTACTGCCAGATATCCAGTCAAGATGTTTAGAGAAAGACTCAAGTCATCAGTAATGAATACTTATACATACCAGTTTTTCAATTTCAGATTCAAGATTTTGTATGCAGTCAAGCTTTCTCTTACGACATCGCTGTGCTGCAATTCTATTTTTACTTCGTCTTCGGATATCATGAATACAGTCCAATTGTTCAGGAGTTAATTTATGCATTTTCAGAAATGACTGGAAGTCATTTCTGGAAAGTGAGATAATCCTTTGTGCATTAAACGGCAGTTTTACCTAGAATGTAAGACAGTTGTGTGCATTAGTTTCACCTTTGATTTACAAACACCAACAAGGCAATTCAAGTTTTCATTTTAAGCATTCTTTACTACACAACCCATCTTTCTTCCTAAATCTCAGAGACAAGAGCAAGTTAATATAGCCACCAGGTGAGGTGGATAAAACCCAGGGGTTTCAACTAGATGAGTTCAAGCACAGGTGAAATAAGTGAGTACTTTGCACATTTACACTAGATCCACAAAAGCATAGTCAGGAGTAGGGTGAAATCTATCCGTGTGTGCAGCAAGTAGTTAGGTGATACACTCTAGAAAAATAAGTTATAGTTAGGTGGTGCACAAAACAGGTATCAAGAGTCATTAATACAGTCTAAAGTTTCCCCTAACCTACTATTAAGACTGTACAGTGCATACAATTTTATACCTACAGTTTTCTACGGGAAAAGTTAATCTGAAACAGGCATTTACTTAAAATGTGGAAGTTATGATATTTGTCTTGCAATTCTTAATGCTGGAGAAGAAAGAACCAGGCTCTTGCTACTGTCTGTACACCTGAGCTACAGAAGCAGGAGCTTCTGAAACACACATAGATCACGAAGTGCTCATTAATACCAAAAAATCCCTTTGCCTTTACAAAAGAATTGCCACATTTTATGAAGTATCCAACTAAAGACACATTATTTTAATCCTTACATTTGAGCCTATCAAGCAGCAGGACATGTAACCTTGCTGTGGTCAAAGATGTGAATTTAGTTTAAAAAGCAAACAGATGAACCCTTTCTGTGCTTGGCTACCAATGGTGACAAATTGCCCTGAGCAATGATGCCATCTACTTCTTTGTAATGTAAAGACAAGAAATGTTTTTAACCAGTTCTGGCCTTTTGTTTGAGCTGCCAACTTTCTATATTGATGGTAGCTTCCACTTATTTTAAGTCTCAGTAAGGTACTGCATCTTGAAAAGAAAAACACTAGTGCTTTAAAAACTGAATTTTCATGACATTAAATGATCTGTCATACACTGTCACACTGCAATTCTACAACTCTAAGGATTGTGACAGAAATAACTCTAGGTATATAGTAAAATCTTTTGGGATTAGACTATGAATGGCATCTGCTTAAAACGCTACACCAAAGCAATAACATAAATGAAAGAAGTCACAAATAATTTCTGCAGATGGAAGAATAAATATAAACTCAGTTTTAGAGAGGGTGATTACTATTAAAGCAGTCTTAAACACACAGCTACTGAAGTCAGCTTGAAAACTTAATTTTCATTTCACAGTAAATCTGAAATATCATCTCTCCCACCTTTTCCCCGCAACTCAGAATAAAACCAGGCAAACTGTTAAGTTTCTATAAAACAATGGCTCCAAGAAGTTTAGAGTTTTCTTAGGTTTAGCTAAAGCAGACAAAGACAAAATCTAAAACCCCCATGCCTTGGTTGAAGACTCACAACCTGTTCTGATAAAGTTGTTCCAGAAAAATATCAGAAGAGATCTAATACCTGAGAATCTACCACTTCAATATCCTACCAAAAAATACTTTATAAATCTTCCTGAATTACCAGTGATTTTCCATATAACCCTTTGAATGATTATTTAATTTCCCAGATTTTTAAAACAAGCAACCACAAAAAAAACCAAACAACCCCAAGCAAAAAAACCCAAGAGACTGAGAATTAGGTTTTTGAATAGGGCCTTAAGGGACAGGGAACTAAAGGATACACCAGGGTGTTCTTACCTCACATTCTTGTTCTCTTGCTGAACAGGATTCACTGTCTCCCTCAGTGTCAGTTTCTGAATCCTCTCCCAAACTTATCACATAATTATAGGGACACTGTTCTTGTTGCTGTCCCGGAACATAATCTCCACTGCTTATTTCAGAACTGTTGGAGCATCCTTCAGTACTAAGGTTGCTTATAAAGGGGCAGTTGACAGAACTCAATGTTGTAAAAGTCCGCTGAGGGCAAGGTTCAGGGCTTTCACTGATCCTGATACCCAGCCATGGACATTCAGATTTTTTCCCCGAATATACTGGCTCCAAGCACTCTTTTGAAACTGCAGGTGGTAAATGTATTTGACAGGCTTCTGTGCTGTAAATATCACTCCAGAACCCTTTTGCTAGATGTTCTGCCACCTCTCTCTCCACACTGCTTCGATCACCAGCTGATGTAATGTTAGTGGCTTCTCTAGTGCACAAGTCAACCGTTGAAGGTGTGTCATCTTGACTTCCAATTTTGTCATTCCCAACTCCAGTATTTGATACAGTTTTTTCAGCTAAGAGTGTGTTGTTTTGCATACTACTGAAATTCAAGTTACCATATTGCTCACAAGTATGTAAAAATGACGCAGAATTGAGTCCATGAGGTGCAGCAGAGTTTTGGGGGAAAGCAGCAAGATCCATTTTCTCCACAGGACACGACACATTCTGAGCCGCAGAATCTCTCTTTGACTCTTCCTTTTTCTCAATGCCTTCCTCCCCTTCTTCCATTTTTACCTGAGTCTCTTCACATTTTGAGACCAGCTGCATAGGTACACACTCCTGAGCTTTTTGTATGCCATCATTATCAGATATTTCCTTCTCAAGAAAAGTTGCAATTGGTGGCACCTGAATGTCTTTTATACTGGAATTGGACTCTGAAGTATGAACTTTGTCATTTCCAAAAGCCTTCTGGAATTTCCTATATTTTGGGCATTGGGAAGATAAGCTAGAAACGCTACCCCTTTCTAAATGTACAGGATCACATGTTTGATTGGCATTATCTTGGAGAGCAGGTGTTGATTTAGCGTTTTCTTCATCCTTACACAGCTTTGTGTCAGGAGTTTGAACATGTTCCTTTTCTAAAAGTTCTTCTGCCTCATCGTCTATTTCTAGGTCTCCATCATCCACATTGCCAATATTAGGGTTTGTTTTCTGACAACGTCGTGTACAACACTTCTTTCTAGGACAGTCGGGTTGATCCAATTTAAAGTCCAAAAATTTGAATTTGAGAAACTGAAAGCAAGACTCTTCAATGTTGCGTACACCCAAAAATTCAGCGCACTTGCAAACTTCAGACACATTGTCTTTATTTAAAATAAGTTTAGCTGTGTATGCGAACTGAAGCAAAGGACTAAAGCCTTTAAGTGTTACCTATTGGAGAGAAAAGAAAAAGAAAGAAAAAATATTAGTATGGCCCATATGCGTTTAAATAGAGAAACATAGAGGACCCAAATTTACCTGTGAGCACGCCACACCAGCAGGACAGAGTACAAGAAAAAAGCAGCAGATTTGTTCCACAGAGAAAACCTGGCCACACTCATTCTGAAACAAACCTTTTGATACAATTTTATCCTGTACTTTTTGTGGCAATTATCTTCTTCACCATGATCAGTATCTTAGTAAAATGTTCTGACAATACAGTACTAACAAGTGAAAAATATTGCTGTACACCGAAAACTAGTAACTGGATTCCAACTTTACAAAGATATCTTTCAAACCCAAGTTGTACATTAATTGCTCTAGAGTAAGATCAAAATGCTGCTGGTATTTAATTGTTCCTTTAAAGAGCAATTACTGTTATTTGCTCAGTCTTATGCATCATTAAAATAAAAAAATTTGAAAACGGAATTTGACCACACATGATTATTTATTACTATAGCCACCTACTCCTTTCTTCCTCCCACAGATTAAAAGAACTGTACCCAAAAACTGTACACCAAACCAAATTATTCCCAGTTTAAAGCCTCTTCAGACTAGGTAGTTTTAATTGAACACTTCCATCATTGTCATCTCGGTTTTTACTGCAGAACAGTTGCCTTACAGGGAACCCAGAGATAAACAAAAACTTTATTGTTACAAACTGAACTAGATTACCTTTTACATGTGAAAAAATTTACTAAGGAATCAGGCAGAAAGCTGTAAACAGATCACTGTAATACAAATTACATGACACTTCCTTTAGCCTTTCTCTGCAAGTTAAGGATAAAGCAGTCTGTCCATTATTACTACTCAAACTCAAGCCCACATTCTGCTCTTCTTTATTGAAAAGAACAGGACTTTATTCAGCATAAATTGCTGTTTTAATTCATTAACAATACTGAATTCTTCTGCCAGCAAGATACTTAATTAGACATGCAATTTAATTTAGCAATCAATTGAGGGTTTGTTTTGTTTGGTTTTTAGTCATTGTTTGGTGTTGGTTTTTTTTAACAACACATGAAAGAAAGGTGAAGAGATCTGCACAGAGTTCAGCAAAACTCTGTAAACTATTATGACCTATCTAAAGAATTCCTAAAATAGCGTGGAAATATGCTCTGGAGAGACGACTACTGATTACACCACCATATTAATTCATCCTTAATAATGTGGGGAAGGAGAGCATAAAAGACAGTTTATCCATAAGCTGGCAAGAAGTCTTCAAACTTAGTATAGTCAATAAATCATTAAAGTGGGTTTTACAGACAGGTGACATTCGTACATGAAACTGAACAAAACAAACACAGTGGTATTTCGAAACTTCTCTCTGTGTACACTCTTTCTATGTAAGGTAGAAACATTTATTTGTAAAAACTGGAAGGATCGGGGGGGGGGGGGGGGGGGAGGGGGGGGAAGGGGAACCACTCTGTACTCCTTTCACTTTCTCTTACACATTTCTAGCTGGCTATCCTAAAAGAAGACAGAGCACTAGAAAGACTCTAGGTCTAAGCAACCTAAAAAAGCAAATTATGCAGTAGCTATTTATTTAATTTGTATTTGGGCTGAAAGTCTAACTCAGAGTAAAAACATTGGTAGAAAGCAACATAGAACCTACACCAAGATGCCAGTAGTTGGCCTTTACAATACAGTATGTATGAAGCAATTTAATTCCAAAAATATTTTGCTATTTCAGATTGTGGACTAGTGCCTTTCATTTTACACTTCGAATACTTTGGATGGTTAAAAAGGTTAAAAAATATTAAAAAAAATAATCACATGTCAAGCCATGTGATCAGTGTTTCTCTCTCTTAAATATGCAACTTCATAAACTGACTCATTTCAAAATATTTAGCAGTTCCCAGAAGACAAGCTCAAGTTGCTGAGTCTTAAAATGCTTTTACCAAGTGATCAGATCAAGTGATTAAAAGATGAGATTCACTGTTAGTATTTTTGCTTGTTGATTCAATAGATTCAGTTCTTACATCAGTAATACTAAATTACATTAAGACTCCTCTTAAGTCTACATTGTAGTAAGTATCAGGATTTTTATGTTCTTTCATTTTCTTTACAACCTCTGGTCCTTTCTAACTCAGGTTTATTCCACAGGTTCATTGGAATACTGTTGCTTTGCTCCAGAGACTATTTTGCCCCTCGCCAGCTTTGATATACATTTCTTACTCTTTCAATATCCTAGTTTTTCCATCATCCCAAAGCAAAATTCTCTCTTCAACATCAGGAGTTTTAGACACCACTAATTTCCCTCTTTTACACCAAATCATGGCTTTGTGTCCCCAAGAATCCTACTTCCCTTCCACATCAGCTCCCATCACTACTTTTTTTTTTTTTTTTTTAATCTGAGTGACATTCAGGATATCAACATAAGCCACTAGCAAAAAAAAAATAATAAAAATTAACAGACACAGTAAGAAGATTGAGCAGAAGTGACACAGTGGTATTACGCTGTAACATAATTTTGTAACAAGTTCATTGATCGATAAATAATAGCAAAGTCCACTGAAGATCTTTAAAGAGACCAGTGGATCCCTTTTACTTTTCTGTTTCCAATAAAATCAGAAAGATTCTGGTAATAGAGAATCCTTGTGCTTATCTTAGTATGTTACAAAGCCAGTAAGGTAGCTACTTTACTGAAGTACAGGCCTTCTGAATACATAACCTCCGTGCTAACACTCAACTCAGTCTTGTACATGAACAAGTCTATAATGTAATTTCCAAAGTCACTATAAATATTGATGTGCATCTTTCATCCAACGTTAATGATTCTAGTTGAGTTGTCAACAATCTGCATGCTATTTTCCACCCCCAAAACTATTTATCATAAACCACCTCTCAGAAAGCCATTGATTATTTAACAACCAATTCTTCAGATTACTGCTACCATTGGGCACAATCAGAGCTCTTGGAGGCTCTTCACTTTTCATCTACAAGCACAGCATTCCATATACAAATCCAGTCGCTTGCTTCATAATTCTTATAACAACTAAATGCCACCTGTAATCTTTAAATGTCTTGGATGCTCCAGATACATAATAATAAATTTGCTTTCCTATGGATGTCAGGTTCTGCTCATTCCCACTGAATACCTTTAAATTCAATCTGATGTCAGAATATGTACTTTAGGGGTAAAAAAGAAAGCAAATAATTGCAATACATCTTCTCAGTCTTAGAATAATAATAAAACAAAACACAGTAGAAAAAAAATCAAGCTGCTAATGATCAGTGTGTAAAAAGGATAGGGAGCTGAGCAGAAGAAAATTAACAACAGTAAGCACCAAGCAAAGAATATAAGCACAGTTGTATTACTCAAACATATGAAACCTAATCTTAATGATATTGATTTAAAAGTTTTAGCATTTTAAGCTCTAATTTGTTTATTTATTACTTCAAGAATATTGTCTCTTCATATAGGAAGACCAGTTCTGCAATACCTCTTTACTATTTAAGGCCTATTTTTTGACAAGCTTACATGCTTTGAAACAGGTGCACAATTTTAAAGGTAATATACACTTTATTGAAAAGATCTCCCCTATACATTCCCCAAGACAGCATTCACTTATTTTCAGTCTGTGATAAGCTCTAGCCTTTACCTCAACCAATGGCAGCTTTACAACTTTGAAATTCCTTCCCTTCAGTTCTTGACCCCCTTACCATAACTTCTCAGTTAAGCACCAGCCTATTGTAAAACAGAACTGAGCAAAACAGATTAGAAGCACTGGCAGGTAAAATACAGAAGGGAGTGACACTCACCTCTTCCGGTAAAGTGATGATAAGATCAGCATCCACCTGGCCCACAATTCTTGAAAGGAAATAACTGCTGCAAGCTGCAAGCACAGCCTTGTGAGCCCGAAATCGTTGATCTTCCACTAAAATAGTAACATCACAAAGAATATCTTGCTTTCTCTGATCATCAAGACTGAGAAGTACATTGGCGCTGTGTACTGAAGATTCATATGCAAAAACCACACTATTCTTCTCACTTAGAGACATCATGTATTACAAATGGTAGTGCAAGTCTCAGTGGAAAGCATGCTTCTGTTCTTCAAATCTGGAGGAAGAAAAAACAAATTGCACATGTTAAAGTCATATCCAGGAGGAACCTACTGACAATAGAACATAATAAGCAAACTGTTAAATATGCACTGCCTATTCTAATTCTTTTTAAGACTAAGATTAATACTCACTATTTTATACATGTGAATACATAAACACATGCTAATGAGCATTTAAAGGACCCAAACCTTAGTAAGTACATCTTAGAATATTGCTTTAGTCATCTCAGACCAAAAAAGGGAACAATTTTTCACATGACTTCAGTGATAAAGAACAGATTTTTCCTCAGCAAATGATTAAGAGTCATAACTTTACTGCAATACCTGAAAATTATAAGCTTTCATTTTTAGTTATCAGTATATTGACTCCAACGCTATGAAAATGCAAAGAGAAAAAAACCAGAAGCATTAAGCCAAAATCGCCAAAATATTATATGTTTACTAATTCACCCAGTACAGACTAAAATATTTCTGTTCTATCTTCTTCCAAAAGTAGTTTGCCCGCTAAACCAATGAGGCATTGGTAAAATACTCTTATTTTCTCTCTAGTAGGTTGGTGGATCTTTTTGTTTTTAAAGCAGATTAGTTCTTCTATTTTTCATCTGCCTTAATTCTCTACTGCACCCTTTTTTTCCCCCTCTCCTGCTCATCACTATTGTCATGCTTGTTAGAAGTTTGCTTTCCTAATGGATCACTACGATTCAGATCACCTGGCAATGGAATCCCTTTTGTGAAAAAATATCAAAATTATGATATAACAGTATTTATTGGATAATAAACAACAGTAAAAGTTATATCATATTTAAAAGCTTGAAATAGCTTCAGGACAGTTATATATGAGCTTATTTCTGAATTCCTAGTCTTTGAAAAAGAAAAAAAAAAAACTAGATAGAAATCAGCCCTCCTAGAGAGTACAGTTTAACAACATTTCCAAGTCTCATCTTTACACTCTATTTCTGAATTCCTGTCTTCTTTGGATTGAGCCTTTCTTCCAGTTATAACAAAAAATAAAATTTTATATATTTATAAACTCCACCTAATAAGAAGTGTCCTCACATTTAAAGCTCAATCAAGAAACCACATAATCAGATTTGGAACTGTCCTGCAAGGAAAATACGATATTAGTACGAAGAGTGGTACCTTAACAAACCATTTTGATTACACTGAACTATTACACCCAAGAGTTACTGTAACTGAACACAATTGCTGCGACTCACTTCAGCTGATGCAGGACTACCCAATCATTGTATTGCTCAACAGAGGTTGTTATGATATGCCAGTTCTCAATAACAATAAAACTGTAGCCCGTGCAAATCTTCAGTTTTCAAATATGGGAAACTTTCATGATGTGGGAGGGAGAAGGGCATGGCCATTTTTAAACATAGTGAGGAAAAAAAACAACCATTGTCATCTACACTCCTGGTTACTGACTACTCAAGTTTTATCATGGAATACAGGCATTTTTAGTGATCTTTTGAACAGAAAGACAGAAGACAAAGATCCACATTTCCAGTGGCAGTAGTAGTATGGTACCAGTCTGGACTCTGGTAAGTGCAAATCATCAGTGTTATCTGCCCTTCCTACTTCCTCATGGAACACTGTACGCTCAACTTCACAGTCAACTTTACCAACAAATTGTTCAGATCATAACTGGGCAGAAACAAAGGAAATAAATCTGGTTAGGGGCATTTGCTTAAATATACAAGATTTTGTTTTGTGAAAATAAAAGTTCTCAGGGGAAAAAAAAAAACCACAAAAAAACCAGAGTTACACAAATCAAGAGTTTTCCCCACTAAGCAATAGCTATACCATGCACTGTTAACCCTAAAGGGCTTATTTTTGGAAGAAAAAAACCCCCAATTTAAATGTTTTCATGTACCTAATGACAAGACTACAGAGATTTGTTTACTTAGGAAATACTTAATTTCCAATCAGTTTAAATGGGAATTATGAAAAAATTCCCTGTGAAACATTCATGAAGTTCTATTCTTATAATAGCTTATGAGAAGTAAACCGTGCAATATAAATCATGTATTTGTGATTTGTTTGTTCTGTATCTTTAACTTATCATATTCCTCAGATATTACAGCACACACAGTTTAACAAACTATGACCCTCTATTTGTTGCCAGAAGGCCTTAAGAAAACCCACAAACAACAAAACACCATCAAAACAAACAAACAAAAAAACCCCAAAAACCTCAAACACACAACCCCGAAAGGAAACGGAAGACAAAATGGAAGACTAATTCCAGGGTGGTGGGGAGCACAGGGAAGTATTAAAGGTAAGGACATATACTGGGGTGAACACCTAGGCAAATCTCATGAGGAAGACCACAGGTACAGGCAGGCCTTTAAGGGTTCTTTTTTCTTTCTTCTTTTGAAGTCTCAAATTCTTCCAACCCTCAGGTAGACAACCCATGTATCATATATGCTGCTCATGGGTTTTCCCTTATAATATAATCAGTTCCAATATCCAATTCACCCATTGCACTTTCATAGCATGGAAGACTAAAAGGAACAGTGTTTGTTTATACACATATAGATACAGATGCACAGAGAGCAGTCAACCCTCCTTTCCACTTGATCTCCACAAGGCACACAACATGTTTGCAAAACAGTGTACAGCCTATTTGAAGCACTGATAGTGAGCTTCCAGTGTTGTTGTTGCCAAAAAAAAAAAAAAAAAAAATCATGTATCAACACTGAAACACTACCTTCTGTTTCTTGAAAAGTAAAAATAAATATTTAATTTGAGCATAACTCAATTTAACACTTTACTCTGACAGAATGTTGTACTTCCTAATGTGAAGATTTCATCAGCCAAGTTATATCCCCACGATATTTAAACAGGATACAAGTGGGTTTTTTTGAGGTATCCAAAATATAAAATGCAGCATGTCATTAAGTATTTCAAAATTCAAAAGAACCTTTAAAAAAAACCAAGCAAACCAACAAAAAAACCCCACCACACACACCACACTCAAATACTAAATTTCTCTCAGTCTTCTTTGTAAGATCTAATTACCATCATACATGGTAAAGAGAGAAATCAAAAGGAAAAGAACCAGAAGACTGAAAATGCTGGTGGAAACAAAACGCATCAAACAGGAAAGGGAAAATATAACCACTGTAACACTTTAGAGAAGTACTAACAGAGGTCAAACTTGTGAATGTCTTAATTCTGTTTTCCAGTTGCATAATAAAGGCATGGTACCACATTTATGATAGTATTTGTCATGACAACCAACTAGATTTTCCACAGTGGCATGACTGCAAAATACACTTGCCCATAAGAAGATTTGTTACATAGATATCTACAACAAGACTTACTGTTGTACTAAGAAGAAAGAGAACATCTCTTCCGTAAACTGTTTCATTTTTCTTCTACTTTAACTATTCTCCTGGAGCACTTAGAAATTCTTAAAATTCATTTCATTTATGGATGGACAAAGAGGGGAAAAGTTGTGAAGTGGAAAAAACAATTCACTGGTGCTTTTTTAAAGGAGCTTTATAATTTATAAGCTCATGCTGCAACTGTCCTACAAGGACAAGCCCTACTAGGCTTTTTTCCTCCCAATGTAGGTGTCCATTGTACTTAATTTTCTACAAATATCATCTACAAGATTATTTTTCCCCTCTCAGACAATTCAAATGCAAGCAGCAACAAGTTACTAAAAAGAAGGAAAACGGATACTACAAACAATGATAACACAAATTATTTCCTTGGAAACCAGGCTAAAACTATTCTACCACGCTTTTTCTACTTTAAAATAAACATTTAAGGAAGGAAAACTAAAAGCAGGCACAGATAACTTCTAAAAGTATTCCAAAAGTCAGCAGATGACTGTATATTTAAATCACTGTTCACTAAGTCACGTCAACGTACATCCACGTGACTGAATGCAAAAGGTGCTAAGAAAAAAAAAAACACCACAAGAATATTCTTTAAGATATTAAATACAGCCATTTCCATCAAAAATAAGGAGAGTCCAAAAAGATCTTCCAAAACTTAAAATAATCCTTACAATGCAGGTTGAAAGGATTAAAGAAGCAACACAAAAGCTAACTACAAATCTTCAGCAGAAGAAAACTAGTACTGTCAGCACAAAAGCATTCCTCAAACTCCTCTCACCTGAAATTCTGCACACCTAATAACCTCATAGTCTTAGGGGGGGGAGGGGGAAGGAGAAAAAAAAAAAAAAGGAAAGAATGTATATAAACACATATATTTGTATAAAAACTACATAAAGGAACACTTGCAGCTGAATGAATCGAGTTCTGCTTTGAAAACACAACAAAGCATGCTACTATAGAATTTCCATTCTTTACTGGCCAGTGATTTTGAGATAAAAAATGTTTTGCCTAAGGGCAAGAATATTCTCTCCTAAATACTGGCTATAAAACTTTATTCTGCTTTATCAAAGTGAAGTAATTCCATTTTTTTTCTCCCTACTAGCATACAATTCAATAGGAAAACTATGCCTAAGTTACCTGTAAAATTACCATTTCTTCAGTAAATTTAGACATCTCTACTTTAAATTTAGATACATACATATTTATTTTTAAAGAATGTATACTTATGATCTTAATGAAAATTAGCACTGCAACAACATTTAAATAAGGAATATGCATTTGTTTAAGTACACAGTGCAGCTATCGGAGCAAGATGCCTATCAAAACTCATTGGCAAATACAGATCTCATCCAAGGCTCCCTATTCTCATGCATTTAAAGTTATTCATTAGCTTATGCTATTAACATGGAGGTATTTAAGAAGTACAGTAAGTGTAAGGTACTTTAAAATTAGACTGCAGGTTTGCTCATCTCATTGCTTGCAATGGGTAGCAATTACTGGTCTTTAACTCCTAGTCAACCACAGAAGAAAAGAAGTTAGTTAAATTATCCTCTACTTCCTTCCTGCACAATCTCTACTTTAGAGTCACTTGGTGTAGACGCTTAGGTAAACCATAAAGTATCCCCACGTGATACTTAAAAAAAAAAGTATATATTCCAAAGATTATAATCATTACAGCTGAGACCAGGTAAAGCTATAAGGAACTGTTGTTGCTAAGTTACAGAAGGAAAACAGTAATAGATAATATTACCTTGGAATAGATAGCATAAGAGTAGGAACATACTACCAGGATAAAACTCGGAATACTGTGACATATTTCTCATCCACACACATATAAATCTAGCACAAGGAAGATTAATTTTCACGCTCAACAGCACTACCACAGCATGTAAAAGTCTGCACTCAACATCCTGCGGTCAACAAGAAAAGTGTTACGCCGAGAGGTGAAGGACGCTTTGAAGCATCAAGTTGTCACTGAAGCTGACAAAAGCATGCACAGAAACCAGCTTACCTCCATACATTTATGATAGGACAAAGGAACTGTTTGATGTTTAAGTATGTCTCTGAAAATTCAGACGATTACAAAGTTCTTTAAAGAGTTTGGTACTGCATTTCACAAAAAAAAAAAGATATATACTTTTGAATAATATATACAAATATAGAAACAATGTAATATATATGATATATATAACAATTTATATCATACATACACACATATATATATTAAAATAATAATAGTAAAACTAGTAAATGCCTTTTACAATAGGTCTTCCTGGCAAACCACTCCTGAAAGTCAGGATTGGACACAGTTCCACTTTCTCAAGTGCTTCATGCTGAGGAGTAATTCTCCTCATTATGCAAAGGACAGCAAAACACATAGTGTATGTATACTGATATAGGACACTCAATATCAGCCTTTTTTTTTGTGGTGTTGAGCCTGAACTTCACAATTTGCTATAACAATGAAGTCCTTTGTGGTTGCAAAAAGCTGATAACAAACAGAAATCCCATTCAAAGGAGAAAGTGATATAGCTAACCAGAAGCAACAGCAATAAGATGCAGATGTTAAGGCAACATTCAAAACCTTAGAATAATAAAGCAACGGTACCACCCATCAACACACTGCAAATATTAACATCAGCAGCAATTATCCCAAGTCATTGCCACTTATCCACATGCCCACTGGACAACTACCAAAGAATTCCAGCTTTTCTGTAAAGAATTTCTAAAACACGAATGTCCTGTCAAAAATATTTTAATAGTAATGAATGCCAAACATACAGGATCATCAAAATCAAACTGATTACATAAGTAAAACATACCATTATTCAATGCAGTCAATGAATAGTAAGAACTTCTTGAGACTTAAAATGAGGATTTAAACAGAATATCTTGCATTTTTGCATCAATGTTAGAAAATCCCCCAAAAAGCAGTATAGTTTACAACTAGGCTTTTCAGTAACTTAGAAAAACAGTCAGATAACAACAATTCTGGATGCTTATTGCGGGTTTACTGTATACTTATAGCTGGTTTACTTTATACTTGCATCATTCTTTCTGAACAATGAAGACAAAAATAACGGCTTAACAGCTGGAGGTGTCTCTGCCTGCCTATGACAGCTGCCAGGAACTTTACCACAGAGTAACTTAGAACACCAACAAAAGATGGCTAACACAGAGGTAAAGTCAGTGTCCTTTACTTCATACTCAAACACCACAAAAACTGAAAGGGGTGAGACTTCAACATAGGAACGGGTATGCTTTAGAGTGTTCTGAATGTCGGAGCAGCTGACACTGGAAAGGTCCACTGGTGTGTCAGAGGAAAATTCACGACTAGAAAGAATGAATGAGTCACAGAAACGAGCTCCATAAGCTGTGAGACTCCAAGGCAAACAGCCAAAGAATACTAAAATGGCCCTTAAAACTGAGATACAGGTTTAAGAATGCAAATCACTGTCATTTCTGCTTCTATTTACGTTATGATATGCCTATGATTTGTGTACGCATTTACCGAAGTACTTTTTGAACATTCCGAATTTGAATGTTTCAGTTGTCTTTAAAAATACTAAACCAGACCACAGAAACCCATGGAAATCAATAATGGTCATGCCTTTATTACTTAGAAGGCTTGAACTTTCAGAAAGACATAGCTGATTTGCCAAATTTATAATCTAAACTCTTGACAGTAAGTCTAAAGACCTGGAAAAGAAAATCCAGTATCTAATGGTCAAAGTACAATGGGAACCCACAGGCATTTGGATTCAATCAAGTCTAATCCCAACCTAATGATTTCCTATAAAAGACTCACTGTCAAATAAAACACAGGATTGTACTTTGTTACCATCACCTGTAATACACTTAATAGCGAGTGGGGCAATAAACCAGCAAAAATTGAGCTGCAGTTATTCTGTCTTAAGCTCTACTAAGACAGCAATGGTACTAGCAAGTGCCAAGCAAAAATACATGAGCTAGAAAAGTTACACCCTATCAAGTCAGTGCTTTCTTTTAAAAAGCAACAGCCTCTTATTTTCTATCAGTCAATAAATCCATTTGAGATATTCCTAAAAAGAAGAGTTCATATTGTATTCCTGGAGGCAGGTATCAATTACGTGGCTCTACCAGACACAACTCAGTTTACACGTACGGGGTTTTTTTTCTGACCTTCACCTACCATAAATTTCCTGTAAATGATCCAGCCCAAAAGTTACCCAATTTACTACAAAAGTAAACAAAACCCTGTTACTTAGTCTTTACTCACTCAGTGAGCAAGCTTGCCCTAATACCATAGTGGATATCAATCCTCCATAGTAATCACAGTAACTCTCACTTGTACATGGGTAAAGTTCTTGAAATAAGAGAAATCAAAGTGAAGTTTCCTTCAGTAGTTGCAGAACCCAGGCAGGACAACTTTGCTGTCACTGCTATCTGAGCTGGTTGAACTTGGACATCCAAATGCAATTTCACTTATGATCTCCATCACGATAAAACTAGCAAGATTCATTTATCACCTAGCAGATAATAAAGGTCTGCTCAGCCATCACCATGCTTGTAACAGATCTGTACTCTTAGAGCACTTTCAATTCCTGGACAGTTGGAAGAAAAGGCATTGCAGACCCCAAAAAATAGCTTGGAGAAAAACTCTGAGCGCTATTCCTGACTCCTGCAGGTCACTTATCTCTGTCAGTTCCCTTAGGGTGGACATTTACATTTACTTTATCCTGTAAAAAAATTGTCATCCACAGATGTAAAGTGCAAAGGGACAACTATCATTTACTACTGCTAAAACAAGACAGTTTGGATAAGAGACAGTTTATTCAAAATCAACTGCAAAGGCTTTCTTCTAAAGTTCTATATCTATGTCCTTGCCCCCAGCTACCTCTCCTTTTAAGGAAATAAAGTTATGTTACAGATGAATGCCTGCAGCAGTTAATAGCTGCTGATTCATGTTATGCTGACAAGGAATGAACAAGCATTTTAGTATTTGTTTATTGCTTCTCCATCTTTATTTCAAAAAGACTTTAAAAGAAAAAAAGGACTAAAAAGCAAAAAGTAAGCTTTGCTTCATAAGAATAATGCTTTCTTCTCCAGAAAAAAAGTAGGTGTCATCTTCAGGTGATTAGCATATTCATAATTAAAATCCTAAATTGTATTCTTTATTAGTCTAAACACCTGGATGATGTTATTCACAGCTTAATTACATAAATGAACTTTAAAAAAATTAATAGGTTGCATTTCTGCAACATAATTCTTACCACAGCATTTGGACTCTTGTCAAGTCACAAGTGAGAATTAAAAAGAATGACGGGAAGTCTGGCAAGTTTTAAGTCTGCGCTGAGTGTCTTAATTTGTTTTCCAGGTTTTAAGCCTGAATATTCACTTTTTTAATATTTGCAAACTATACGAGAACTTGGGGCATAGGGCAGAAGGGAGGTGGGAGTGCAAACCGAGATTCCTAGTAGCCACAACACTTCAGAAACTGGGATTTTGGAGGGGAAAAAAAAAAAAAAAAAAAGCAGAGGATTGATACTGTGTAATCACAGAAATTTTCCACAGAGCAGAGGTTTGAATAGTTTCCCTCAGAGGATGATAGCAAGCAGTCCATATCAAAGCCATAAAATAATATTACTACTTTGCAGTTTACCATTATTTTAGACAACACTGTTTAATTTTTGGATCAGAGATAAAAATCATGCTGTGGGATTTGGTTTGTTTCACTGCTAAAAACAAAATAGGACTGAAAGGGTTTTGGAGACTCCTTTGCAGCAAAATCCCATCACTTATAATCCTTCAATTCTACTGGTATTTAAACAGCTACTATGGGAAGATAACAATAATACACACACTTCCCAAAGGCATGGTTCACCTAAAAAACCCTACAAAACATCCAATGACAAAACACCCCCACAAACACAACACCCCAAAAAATACTAGTAGAAACTGATTTTATTTTTTTTAAAATAAGAATTAGGTTAGATAATAAAATATTCACTTAGGATAAGTGGTAAACTGGCATAACATAAAGCATGCACAACTAACAAATACTGTCAACTCTTGCCTTTACTTAAAGGGTGAATACCTTTGCATTTATAGCTACATATTCTACTTGTTGCCACAGTTAAACAAACCACATGAATAATTTTGTTTTAATGACTGTCAGAATCCATTCACAAGTATGTATGTCAAAATATTTATAATGAATACTAAATTAACCATCTGTGGTTCTGATGTATCTTACTCTAACTTAGAAGGACACAAGAAACAACCTGAAAGAACTGAGAAACAAATATATTGGCAAGTCAAAGAAAACACTTTTTGGAAATTATATTCATAACTTGTTTCTGGTGTTAGCTTTTTAAGTCCAATTTTTTTCCACAATTGTTCTTCACAGTCTGTGAAATTAGAAACAAAATTCTACAAATATTTTAGACACAAATCAGAAAGAACTTAGAAACATTTCTATGACAACAGAAAAGCATAGGTTCATCAGAACTGGCAATATTTATATAAAAAGGAAAAAAAGATGCAGAAGACCAGATTTCAAATAGCAATTAAAGACCTCCACCAAACCACACGTAGCTGTGTTTCAGTTTTCCCATCAGGAAACTGTAGACCATTTCCTATCTGACATACGATGTTAAGAGACATGGCCTTACCAGCTGAGCTGTAAGTAAATATTTGGGGGATGGTACCATATAAAATACTGATCTTAGAGTTTGCTATCCCGGTTAATGCTGCTTCTATCTATTTACTTATCAAAGCATTAGTCAATAGGCCAAGACCGGAATTCAAAAAAACACCTATAAACACAATCTTGACAGTTCAAATGAAGTCATTCACAAGCAAATTATCTCAACATGATTCTAAAGATTAACTGAGTATTCTTTAAGACACAAGCGCGCTCTCATTTAAAGGCATTTTGAGTGACTGGTACCCTAGGCTACTCCTGCTCTCCAATGTATGTCTAATGATTAAACTCAATTTATTTGTATTTCACCAATGCTTCTAAAGTCAATTTGTCCTTCATAGCGTACTTCCCCCTCCTTTTTAAGGCTTCAGTAGCTGACCCGTCAATTGGGCGTTACTCAGACCTGCTAACTCACATTGATACAAAATACTAAGGTTTCCCTTCATATTACTTAAGAAGAACAAAACTTCCTTCCAGTCTGAAAATGGCCTTAACTGAGAAATACAGCATACTGCTGGAGATGGAGTTACTTTTGTGACACAGCCTATGATTTCTTAAAGCAAAGTGAGCCTTTCTATTACTTTTTTTTCTCCTCTCCACACTGCTTAACTCTGAACTGGAGGTGGGGGGCAGGGAAAGCTGCAGGTGGGTCCTCATACATTATGCGCACTGTGGTCATACTAGGCTGAATTTCCACAACTTAATGGTTGTTTCAGCAGTTATTTTTTGCTCACTTAAGGTTTTGTTCCTACCCACATTTGCATCAACTAACACATTACCTACGGTTTAACTAAGGATTGCACGTAAACAGGACTTACACTATAAATACCACAAAGGTTTTTTCTACCCCTAAAATCTCCCCCATGAAACTCTCAGTGGTCGAATTCTAAGGGACAACTAAAATGCCAGCACTCAGACACAAACATGAATCCTTCTGACTGACCTACTACTCTTCCCTCTCACACCTGCATGCCCAGAGGAGGGAGAAAGACATCTCTATGATTAAAAGAAAATTATGAAGAATTTATATGAACACCTTATCTTATAGAACTGGGAAGGCGGAGGGGCAGGAATGACATGAGATGGAGACTTGTTGAGCTATGCTTCCCTAAACCATAGGGCAAAGTTATTTGGGACTCATACAACCCGTGCAAAGACATGTCTAATTCTATACCCAGTCAGAGTGCCACCTGATCTAAATGATCAGGTAAAGGATATGGTTTTTTAATACTAGACAATTCTTATATTAACCTAAGTTTATTACTGTTCAAAATAATCTTAGCATAAGGATTTTAGTACCTACTAAAAGCAAAGGAATATTTAGCACACCAAAATCTTACATATTTTTTAGTATAAAACACTCAAAAACACAGTAAACAGAAGTTAAACCTCCACTTTACCATTTTTGTTAGAATCGGGAGTGTGCTGGTGAAGCAAACTTCCCAAACATCCCACTAACTCTCCTTTCATTCACTTCACAAGACTGATCCGGACAACAAGAGCAGGTTCTTTTTCAGACTAGATTAAACTGAGAAATGTAGTCTAGAAGTACCTCTAAAGCAGTCCAAATACTAAGGGATTCAGTAGAGTTAGCTCAAAGGAAGTCCTTCTGAAAAACACACAACTTGAATATTCCGTTTTCAGTGCCAACTGTTTCTCTCTGCAAATCTGTCGCTTTTGGGCCTCACTACTTGCTAACATACACACAGGCTTACTCACACGTGTTAGGGCATCCAAGAGTAATTATGCCATCTAAGTCACCTTTAAAGTTAAACTCATAAGCCACGCAATAAGATTTGGAGTATCTTAGTTGCTTTAATTTGGACTCACCACATTTGACAGGAATATGCTCTTTTGTCTTCTCTTTGGTGTGGCATAATATTTGAGATTAAAGAACTGGCTCTATTACTAGGGTATTCAAAGTGCTGCACAACCTTAACTTACAGTGTTTCTGGATGGCAATTACTCCATTACTACAGTCAAATGTTTTTCACACCCTGAAAGTGCCTTCCTGAAGTGCCTCAAATTAATGTGTCTGTCAAAAGTTACCGCATGATGAAACTGCACATACAGTTATCTTCACTCTACCTTTACTGCTAGAACGGTTGCTTTGTCCTTTTTTAATTCAACAAACACAGAGAGGCTCCAGTTGCATATGAATTTGGCATTACTGTTATATTGCCATACTAAAATGAAGAACGCAAACATAATTTGACAGAAAAGCAGGTGACGATTCTTTTACAATTGCTACATTTTCAGTGTGCCCCAAAGCCTGCCAAGTTATCTCGCTGTACAGAACAAGACAGGATTTGGATCTCGTTGTTTACGGTCTAAAAACAAACCTTCCCGAGCTCCCACTGAGGGTAGCAAACACCGAAGGCGCCAGGGGCACGTTTCACCCAGGCAGAGCGGCTTTAACGCCGGATTTCCCGCAGGGCTGAGCTGCCGCTTGTCGCGCAGGGCCAGGGACGGCGGCGTGGCAGAGTCACGCCTGTGTCACCGCAGCGGACGGGCACATGGGCACCCGCGGAAACGTCGGGGGACGAAGCGCCCAGTAACGACTGACCGCCCGGCCACGGCGGCGGCGCTGGGCACGGGCCTCGCGGGAGAAGGGACGGGGGTGGGGAACTACCTGAAAGCACGGCACCGAGGAGGGGGAGCCGCCCGCTGCCCAGCGCTGACAGGGCGCCTCCGCCACCGCCCTGCCCCGGCCTGGTTCCCCCCGCGGGACCCCGCCACCCTCACCCGGAGTCCCGACAGCGCCGGCCCCGGCGGGACTGGCCACAACGGGGGAGTAGGCGGGGAAGGAGGGGGCCGGCTGGCCAACACCGCCCCTGTGAACGCGCCTCAGCCTCCCTCCTTCCTCTCCCCCCCCCCCGCGCCCGAATGGTGCTGCCCTCGCCCCCGTCCACTTCAGCCCAACAGGCACCGGGCGGAGGGTGGCGCGTATGCCCGCTCCCCGCGGCGGCCGGTTGGGCTCTGTACCGCTCGGCTCACCTCAGCGCCTGCCGTCGCTCCTCCGCGCCGGGGCCCTCACCCGCTGGTCGGTCGGTCGGTCGGTCGGTCGGTCGACCGGCCAGCCAGCCGGAGGGTACCGTCGCCGCCTCTTCCCGCTCCCACCCCGGTCTCGGCCGCTCCTGCCACAGAGGCTGCGGCCCGACTGCGGCGCCAGTGGTCAGGTGACTCCCAACAACATTACCCGCCCCCCCCACACCCCACAACCCCCCCTTCCCCCCACCCCCGTTCCGCGCGCACACACCCCGCCCGCTGATTGGACGCGGCGCCCCCCGCCGACGCGCAGCCGCCCACACCGCCGCTCACACAGCGCGTGCGCGCCGCCGCCGCCGCCGGCGGCTCCTCTGGGCATCGCCGGGGCCTGGTGCCCGACGCCGGCCTCAACGCCCGCGGGGAGCCTCACCGAGACGGCTTGAAAAGCCGCGGTGGCTCGGGTGCCGCCTCTCTAAGGGGCCACAGAGCCTGTCAAGGGGTAGCCGTTGCCGGGTGGGAAGCGCTGGTCCGGCCCTGCGGCCGTCTACTCGTGTGTCATCCGAGGGGAGGACGTGGTGGGGTGGTACGGGCTTTGTGTGTTTTGCTGGTGTAAAACTCTTACTCTTTTAGAAATGCGGCGTGAGGCCTGTGCTGGGAAGTGCCACCAACTAATAGGCTTGACCAGTTACATGATCAGTGATGCTTTTGTGCCAAGGAATGTTAAACTAGTGTTTTGTAAAGGTACCATCCTGAGGGAGTTTTTGCTGGCAACAGGCTTTCTAAGCTTATGTCGTGTGGTGTAAAACGCTTCCTGGAAGCTTAGGCTGCGTTGGTGTGAGAGTGATTTGCTGGAAGTGTCCCGTGGACAGACCTTGTCCTCGTTGCGGGTCTGGTTTGACAGCCAGATATCAAGCTCTGTGCTGTGCTACGTAAGAGGAGATAAGACGTCAAGTAGGGCAAAAAAAATACTGCGGAGCAAGTTGTGGTGAAGAGATAGTCTTGAGCTAGCAAATGACATGCCAGTGCTAGAGCTGAACATGTTGTGATGTGACTGTTGAGCTACTGCCTCTATCAAAAGGCAAATGAGGATGTCCAGTGCTATGTGTATGTTATTTGCATGTTGTTTTCATGTCCTGACAAGTATTTTCATGTGATACTATCTGCGTGTACAATTTCAGCCTCAGATAGCTAAGAGAATGTCTTAGAAACTGCTGCTGTGTGTTACCCTGACTAGGACCAGAGAATTTTCAGCACTTGTAGGCTCTGCTAGATATTTGTCTCCTCCAAAGCAACTTACAGTAGCAGTGAGGTCTTTGCCTCTGCTAAAAATAGCCAGAGGGCAGCTTGTTCTCCCCAGTATCATCCTGAAGGCAATGCAAAGGGAAACAGAAAGATGGAAAAAACCTCTCCTCTTTTGTATATTAAAGGGAAAAAAAATCTCTGTTGGACAGATCAAAGTGGGGTAAACTCCATGTACCTGTTTATTCAAGGACACCACTAAAGGCAACCTCCTTCCAGAAGCTGCATATCCTGAATAAAACATTAACAGTGGCAAAAGGTGCCCTGCCAAGAATACTAATGGAAACTTGATTGTTATGAAATTTTAACAAAGTGTTAAGAATTGTGTTTGCATTTGAATTATTGCATTTATACCTCCTAAAATAAGTTAAAGCAGATAAGAAATGTACAGACTGTGTTACACTGTATTTAAGTGTCACGTAACTTTCTCAAGCTGTTTTTACAGTGGACTTTCTAAACTTCATTTTAGCTTTCCTGAGAATTTCTGGGGAATGTATGAGCAAAGATCTTACTGGTAATATTTAGTAATGATAAGTGTGTATAAAAGGGGAGGGAGTTCCCCTCATGTTTGAGTGTAATGACTGACCTTGCATAATTCAGAAAGAGATGAAAACATGGGGAAAAATGCCGTTTGAAAAGCATGGAGTGATGTTCTTAAAAGCATACTTTTATATATTACTTTACTCCTACATGCATCAAGACTCTTTTCTACAGACTTACTAGCTTACTAGCATTACAGTGGTAATACTAATGAAATTCTTGTTTTATTTACTTTCAGTGGCAAGCCAGTTAGAAATTACAAAGGTAGGAGGTCTGAGGGATCTACAGCTGATTTCACCTCTGCCCAGTGAACCAAACAGTTTCATTTTCACAGCAAACTAAAAAGGAACTTTTCAATAGCTTTCTTCAAAAGTCATTATACCAGATTAAAACTGATAACAGACAGGAAATCCCTGCTGCTTTATTAATTTGCTTGCTAGCTGAAAAGAGACTTCTGAATGGTTTGTGGTTGGTGTTTTTTGTAAGTGGGGAGTGGCTGCATTTTGCAGGCAGGCTTCACTTTTTCTTAGATCATTTCTAAGTCCTTTAGTCTCAGTTTTGTAAGGTGCATTTTGTTAGTATTTCTTTGTCTCCATTTCTTTAATCAGACATCTTCATTAGCACCCGAAATAAAAATGACAGCCCGAAGCATTGTAAAAGCAGATGTGCAACCATACCCCAAGTAGCAGTTCCAGATTACTTACTCAAGGGTTCCCAGTTGCTCCAGGCTCTGAGAATTCATAGTACTTACTCTGAAAATTGTGCATGCAGATGGAAAAGTCTGAAATATAAAGTTTTTTTCCTCCATTGACAACATTCAAGAACGATACTAAGCACTGGGTAAAAGTCTGTCTTTTTGTTACACCTGCTGTAGGCCTGGCACATAAAATGTAGCCGTCTTCCAAAGCAGCACACCTTTCCTTTTATGTGTGCCTGAATTCTTAGAGTCTTTATTGTGGGCTAATACAGCTGAGTAACAGTTGCCTTTTGTAACTGACAAACAAATAAAAGCAACATCAATAAAGTAAACAATCCACAGTGGTTGCTGTATGAGAGATTAGTCAAGGACTGCTTTCTCTGAAAAGGCCTGCAGCAAACAGGATTATACGTCCATATGATCACCCATGCTAACAGCTGGGACAAAGATGTTGCACTTGTCATGCTGGTGCTAGGGAAGCAAAGAGGATGTCAAATCAAAAGAGGTGCTGAAAGACTATAAAGAACAACAGCAGTGTGAAGGATGGGACCAGGCAAGGAATGGAAGGATCAATAACATTTGCTGAATTAAGAGCAAATCTGGATATTCAGTTACTAGTTTAAAAATACATATACTTGTGGTCATTGCTTGTTCATTTTACGCACTGATCTTGTGAGCATTCTCTGAAGGAGGTACGATGCCTTTGAGGTGAGAATAATCTTCTACTAGGATTGCCTCTCCACTCCCCGCTTTTCCTTGGGAATTCCCTGACAAATCTGTTCACATGTATTTCTGCTAAAGGAACGAGTTATATCCAGTACTTCGTAAACTGAAATAACCCCTCTGAGAGTTCTCTTCATATGTAACACAACTGTTATTCCTGTGTTTATACAACTCCTGTATTTTGATTAAGCAAGAAAGTATTGATGGCCCCAGTTTACTAAATACAACTGTGTTATAACAGAAGCCTCTGAGATGTTTTTAATCTCACACAGGATTGGGGAAAACCACACATCATGGAGGGTGTGGTTCTCTCTGCCATTCATATCAAGAGCGTATTGAGCAAAATTCTGAGGTTTCCAGTTTTGATAGAGGCTAATACAAATTTTCTTCCTCCGACTGTTTGATAACTGCCTTTCACCTTGTTAAGAAGGCAAAATTTAATTAGTTATTAGTTGGTCAATATATCCTCAGCACAATCAGAATTTCATTACAAATAACATAAGCAGTATGTTGGCAAATAAATGTAAGGACAGCTGTTTGATAATGATACTCAAATAGTACCTTTTTGCTTGAGGTTTGCATGTTCTGAATCTAAGTTTCTACAGTTGCTCTTTGTTTTCTATGACTTGTAGTTTGCATGCTCTTACACGTGTTCGTAATTCCCAATACCCTAGTACTCAGATGTGAAGAAATCAGCTTTAAGACAACTGTCTAGATGGTAGAAATTGAGTTGCAGAAATACACATCTTCTCAATGTTTAAGCATAAGCAGAAGACTTAAATAACTTACCATTAGACTAAAAGGTTTTGGTTTTTTTCTGAACTTAAGGCTTTTGTGGGGAAGAGAGGGGAACAGAAGAGAGAATAAATAAAAAGAAATTAATCAAAAGAAAAGAAGTTCCTACTTTGGCTTGAAGACTGGCTACCAAATCTTGCACCGCACCCACCAAGAAAGGATCTTCATCTCTTGTTCTCAATTCTAAGAATGACGCAATGCTACTTCCCACGCAATAGGGAATGAAATTATGGCGTAATAGCTTGCTTCTTGCTCATAGTCAGACTGATGAACTGAAAAAGTACTTTTCTTATTGAAATTACACACAACTGGAGAGAGGAAAATAAAAAAAGTCCATTTTTTTCCTAAAAAGGAGAAGTAAAACCAGCAAAAAGGAGATCTGGGAGCTAAGCTGAAAAACAGGGAAGTGTGTCTTCCTGCAGATGAATAATGAATGTTTTAAAGATAAAACAGTAAAACAGCTGAGGTGATAAATGCTCACAGAAATAGTGAGCATGATAACAAATGTAATTAGAAGAAAAGAAAGAAAAATGTTCCTTGTTTTTTGAAATAGATTTTTTTTTTTCCTGATACATTGAAGGCAAGGGGATTTTAAGTCCCGTTATATCTAAAGCTGTTATTTCCCTACAAAGCCTGTCTATAGCTGTCTCTTTGCTAGTGTCATTTACTGCTTCTGGCACACTAGGTGCCCCAGCCTCAGCCAGCACTAGTTTGTGGTTTGATTTTACTGAGCTGTGACTGGTCTATGTGTGCATAGTGACTCAGGGAGATGAAACTGGAGGTTAGTTACATTGACTACAAGGCACAGCCTAAAATAAGGAACGTTTAGGCCATCTTTACTATTGTGTGTGATCCTTTCTATCCTTGCCCTCTCTTCCTATGCCGAAGCTGGTTTCATACCATCGAAACCTGGCTAATAAATTCTCCAGAGGTAAATTGCAACATATCTCAACACTAAAGGTGAGATTCATCTCACCTATCTTTATCCACCTAAAATTTAGCTGTCTGGTCTGAAGCTACTTATCTAGGCTTCCGTGCAGTCAACTGAACTAGATAGGCATCTCCACGGGGTAATTTTTCCCTTCCTATGGTAGGTATCTGAGACAGGTGTGATGAAACTCCTTTTGGAGATGCCTGTCTCACGTCTTTGCCTGTGGCGGGAACGCGGATAACTGGGGTAAGGCTAGAGACATAACTCTCAGAGGATTATGCATTAACTGAACCTGCGCCTCTGAACTTACTTTCTGCAAAATGCTGGGATCAGAATCCTCTAGAGCAAAAATGCCATGGGGTCATTGAGAAAAATAGGTGCTAAAGGTCCATCTTCCTTTCATCATGAAATGTCTTGTTTTTTTCTGGCTGATCAGGACGCTTACCTGGGTATCAGAAGAGGGTTTCTGTCTGGGGCCCCTTACCTATGCTGCAGCGGACTGATTAGGCATACGTAACGAATCTAGCATTTCTGGTTGTAAGCCAAATTAGTGTACGGATCACCGCAGTAAATCAGACGTAAAAGACACGCTTTCATCCTAGATGCAGCAGGCTTACATGCATAGATTGAATGCACGGCATATGTGGAGTAGGTCCGATGCTTCCCTGGAAGCAGTGGCCGGTGTCACAAGCAGTAAATCACGTTCATGCATGTGCAGCAACTCCGGTGTTTCCGCGGAGCAGCAGATTTTCCATACATACATACAGCAGCTGTATTGCACATCTGCAAGGCGTGCATGCGGTGATGGCAAATGGAGTGGGGAAAGATCGCAACTCTGACTGGTCTGGTCTCTCTGGAGCAACTAGTTGAGCTCATGGCCTGCTTCTGGTGTGCTCCTGAGCTCATTGACACCATGAGCTGTGTCAGGAGTCACCTGGTGGAAACTGCCATCCTGGCTGCACGGGGCAGAGGCCGAAGACCCCGTTGTACACACATTCACACCAAATACGACTTCTGTAAGCGTCACATAGAAGACTAGTCCATTTACACTCCGGTAAATGAAAACCAAACCACTCCCTTCTGTGAACTTGCAAACACAAAAGTTGTTTCTTTAATGTACACTTAGATAACGTTTTCTA